>NC_046658.1:134849736-134881683 GCF_010883055.1 Belonocnema kinseyi | reverse complement strand
CGGTAGGTATGGTGGGGGTAAATTTCATCCACGATCTGGCACCTGGCGGGGGACGATTCCCCTCGTGCGGCATCGTTGCGGCGTTTCAGGTCTGTGAGCTCTTCTAGTCGTGCTTTATTCGCTGCTGTTCATCGCAGTCCACTGAAGGTGTTCGCACCATCGACATATAGAAATGGACTGGTAACGCTTTGGGGAGAACTGAAATGGGCTTTAGAGAGAGAAAAAACATATCAGTCGTAGACCTGCCTTTATCTGTTTCAGGACTCTGTCAAGTAAATTGGTGGCTCCGGGTATTACCTAAATATTCTGTACGGTTAATTAAAAAGAAAAGATAAACAGTACATGAGAAATATGTAGTTTTAATAAATTGAATTTTAAAGAACATTCATGTTAAATAACCTGTTTCAGATAGATTATTTTAAAAACTTGGTAACCTTCAATTCTTTTTGTAATTGGATTGAAAATGCTACAATAATTATCGTTTTGTGAGTTCGAAAATAATGTAATAACTGTCAAAAATTTAAACGATGTTTCTATAACATTAAAAATAACCATTTGTATTGCATAGGTACAAAACTTCATATTTTGAGGTTTTGTTTTTCTTATAACATTTTTTAGTTTACTATATTCAATAACTTTACTTACGTATGAAAACACATCCCCATATAAACGTCTTGAGAACGCCCACAAACTACACAGGCTGCCACCATTTTTTTACATTTATTTACAATAAATTACAATTAAATAAATTATAAATAAATCAATTCTGAAAAGTGCGATGAAAGTCATATTATTGGGGCACTCGCGACACAAAGCACGGTCTTGTGCTGCGCCAAACTTCACTCAACGAAAATATTTTCGACCAATCAGCTTTATCTAGAAAGAGATAGGTCTGCGTCTCATATGTTTTTTCTCTCTCTAGAGCCCACTACCGTTCTCCATACAGCATTACCCGTCCATTTCTATATGTCGATGGTTCGCACATGAAAATACGTGTGCAGTATGCTGGAAGCGGCTCACGCACGATCAGTCCGTGCACTCAGACACGTAGACCACTAACTAATCGCGTGCGATCTGTCGTGTTACTGCTATGCATGATTGGTTGGTATTCTGTGTGACTACACGGCCGGCTCGTGCGTGAGTAGTTTCCAGCATACTGCACACGTATTTTCTTGTACGAACACATTAAGTCCTGCCAACGCGCAGATTTTCCACAGCAGCATGATCCTGTGTTTCCCAGCACTCATGCGCGAGTGGGAATCACATCCGCTGCGCATGTACTGGATGGATAACCTCCTATTCTCGGTCCATGGATTCTTCTCCTGTGCGATGTAAAATTTGACAGCTCGCTTGTTGTGTGTTATAAGGTTTTATACCACATTAAAGCAATATCATTCACATTTACAAGGTATTTCCGAGGTTGAAATGGAATTCCTAAAGATTGTTGATTCGCTACTCTGGGCTTGTTTCCCCAGCAAGATCTTGAAAGCTAAGTATTTGTTTTTAATACGTTTTTGTGTGGCAAACTAAACATTCAAGGTCAGTTAGAGGTTATTTGAAATTATCAAAGTTTTCCAAGAGGTCAGTGTAATTCCTCAAGTAAATTTCAACGAGGAATTCAATGGAGACCTTCATTTTCACCTTGAAGTTGACCTTCATGGCTTTTTGAAGGTAAACTTTGTTTTTTTTTTTAAATGGAAACCCCATTTTTTCGCATCTGCAATTGATAAAGCGGAAAATTCTACGTGTAGGTACGTACTTAAGTCATAGGTCAATTGTAACGTTCAAGGTCAGTTAGAGTTTATTTGAAATAAACCAAGTTTTCCAAGAGGTCGGTTGTAATTCCTGAAGTAAATTTCAATGAGAAATTCATTTGTGAGCTTTTCACTGATCTTGGTTACAGCGTTTTGAATATTGTAAAAGCATAAGGAAATTTTTCATTAAAAGTTACAGGTGGTCTGGTGAGAATTCTGTTGCTCCCCGAAGAGTCATACAGACCTATACCGGTTTTCGATACCCAAGTCAATACGAGTACCTAAGGCGATACCATAAGTCCTATACCGTTTTTCCATAAGAATATTACGAATCGAAACTAAATTTACGTATTACTAGTAGATACTAACTATCTTTTGCTAAAAGATTATTATGGCGAAAGCTAAACTTTCGGAACGAGAGAGGGTATCTGTATTAATGATGCGTGGTTGGGGAGATCGAGTTCGATCTTATGATCAATTTCGTTTGCATTTTAATCGCACTTTTCGTAATGGAGAAGGGTTAAATCCTGTCTCAAAGTCAACAATTAAAAGAAATGTAAGGCCCTTCATGAATCATGGATCTATCAAGGACCTTCAGAAAACTGGTCGGGCAAAATCTGCAGGATCTGAGGAGATGCAGATGGACACAGCCCAAGCATTTGTTGAAAACACACACCTTAGTTTACGTCGAGCTAGTGATGAACGTGACGTTGCTCTTGAGACTGTGCGAAATATTTTAAAAAGCATTAATTTCCTTCCTTACAAAGTTCATCTGGTACTATAGCTCAATGAAGGCGATCCTGATCGTCGGTTTGAATTTTGTGAAATTATTATGGAAAAAATTGATAGAGATCCTCTTTTCTTGTACAATATAGTATTTTCAGATGAATTTAATTTCACTTTAAAAGGTGGAATTAACAGGCAAAATTGTAGAAATCAAGTGGCCTGCTAGATCTCCTGATCTGACACCTCTCGACTATTTTCTTTGGGGTTATTTAAAGAGCAAAGTATCCTCAACGCAACTGCAAAGCTTAGACGAATTGCAGAATCGGATTCTGCAACAGGCTAGTTTGATTGATAGGGAGATGATTCGTAATGCTGTAACTCATTTTTACAATCCCATAGTATTTTGTCAAGAAGCTCAATGTTTTCAGTTTGAACATCTCCACTGAAGCATTAAAGATCATCACCAAGATCAATACAGAGCTCACCAACGAATTTCTTGTTGAAATTTACTTCAGGAATTGCACTGACTTCTTGGAAAACTTTGTTAATTTGAAATAACCTCTAACTCACCTTGAACGTTACAATTGACCTATGACTTGGGTACGAACCTGAACGTAGAATTTTCCGCTCTATCGATTGCAGATGTAAAAAAGGGGGTTTCAAAAGTTGTAATGATAAACTTGTGGAGTATTGAAAAATTAGCATTTTTTTACTTATTTTATATCGTGCGTTATTTGGCATAAACTGTTAATTTTCCTGTTTTTTTTTTTAAATTTGTAAATACTATATCTCTGGTGATATTTTTTTTTGTGAAAAAAGTCATAAGGAAAAATTGTTTGACGTTTTAAATACTAGAAACACCTGTTTAGAAAGTTCTTGAATCACGAAAAAAGTGGTCTCAAAAATATTCAAAATGTGCTCACTTTTGGCATTTTTATTGAAAATGACTGGCTAACGAAATTGACCTTTACTTTAGAACACTAAAATGGTGTACTAAATGCCAATCTAATACAATAATATTTCACAGGTTATTGTGGAAAAATACAGACAAACATACCGACAGATATTCATAAGGACCTGTTTTTCGGATTCAGGGGGTCTCAAAACGTGGAAATTTGACAAAAACTGACTATTTTTAAAGAAGAAATATGACTCTTCAAACAAAGAAGATAAATTTTCAATCCAAAAGGAATAATCTTCTATTCAAAGCAGTTTAATTTTTGACCAAAGGATGAATTTTAACAAAATAGTTGAATTTTTAAATTTCAAAGATCCGTTTTCTACCAATTGTTCGAATATCTAACAAAAATAGGTTAGGGTTTAACTAAAATCCAAATAGTTAAATTTTAAAGCTAAGAAATACTATTTTTCAAAAAAAGTTATATTTTCCATAAAATTATTTTCTAAAGGAGCAAGATAAATTTTCAATCCAAAAGTAAGATTTTTTTAAACCAAAGAAGATGAATGTAAAATCTAAAAGAACGAATTTTCTATTCAAAACAGTTTAATTTCCAACTAGAAAGATTAATTTGAACAAAAAGTTCATTTTTAAATAAAAAATATGACTTTTTGACCAAAAAAGATCAATTTTCAATCCATCAAGACGAATTTTCTATTCAAAGCAGTTCAATTCCCCAAGAAAAAATAATTAATTTTAATAATAAGTTTTTTCTTTTTAAATATGAAGTACGACTTTTTGAAAACAAAAAAAGTACATTTTCAATCCAAAAGAACAAATTTTCTATTCAAAGCAGTTGAATTTCCAACCAATAATATTAATTTCAACAAAAAGCTCATTTTTGAATAAGAAAGATGAATGTTAAATTCAAAGGTAAAAAGATTCACTATTATAATTATTTAACACAAGCAGTTTAACCGAAAGTTATAATTGCATCCAAATGGACCAGATCATAAGTATCGAGACAAAAAGTGCGGATGATACTGCAAACGAAATAGAACTGACTTGCCGCGAGACTTCTAGTGACGACTTTGGAAAACTATAGGGACGACTTTAGGTGTTCGGATAAGTTAGTCGATGGTCGTCATGAGAATTTTTCAGTGAATAGCCCCTCACACTTTGGGTCATAATGAATCGATTATTTTTATTTGAGATATGGCACACAAACCATTTGAGTGTGACCTTGAAACGCTGCAAAATATGTGCTATCTAGAATTATGCAAATATGAGCTTACATTTCGATTTAGCAAACTAATGTTTGGGTACTAGTCTTTAGATACACAGAAGGTAATTTTTGATAGGCTATATAATTGCAACATCGAAAATTTGCTTTTAATTAGTTCAGAATATTTTTCTATGTATCTCAAACTTTCGCTAGGCTTAGAAAGTTATTTTCAAACCAAGTTGCAATTTTTATGCAATGCAATTTTTAATTACAATATTCTAACACTGTGTGTATATTGTGTGTGAATATACATGAATAAATTATCATAATAATATTATATAAAAGATTATATAAGTCTGATATAGGAACACACGATTCTGTAACATAAGAAAAATATAATCCTTTTTTTGTTTGTTTCAGATTTAAGTGCAGAGTTTGAGTGTTTGCCTAATGGCGAACCTATTCCTGGGATTCCTCGTCACAAACCTTTTTCTTCCTCTTCCTCTTCTAATAGACATTGCCCAGAAACAACTCTTCCTCTTGCTAGACAAAATTATTCTATTGCGTCTCCTGCTTCTGCCAATCTGTATGGTCCTGTCAGGTCCAGGTCTCCTCCTGCCAGACACAGGTCTTCAACCATACTTGGACTTAAATATGAAGAACTTCCATATGTTCGGCTTATTTCCAACCGCAATCCGGATCGAAAATTCGAATTTCGAAAATACATTTGTCCACCTGATAAACTAATCCAATTCCGAACATATAATGATATCCAGAAATCCATGCCAACCGAAGAACAAATTGTATTATCAACGGCCAATGGTGACATCTTTGCAGTATTGGAAAAAACAAAAAAGGAGACGCATCTTCGTGGATTATACATAAATCTGACAAAATGGGCGGAAAAGCGGGTGAAAATTAATATGTACACTGGCAAAGTTAACCATCTGACCCAAGAAGAAATCATAGAATGTCCATTAGGCAACAGAAGCAGGATCGAAAAGAAATTTACAATAGTATTTGTGTAAACTACAATTCTTAAAACGTTTATAACAATTTGAAATAATCTGCATGTCGCACTTGAGTTGGAATTCATGCCTCGCGTTTAATCTTTATGATTCCCTCATTATTATGCGTAGAGATTCTACAAGTAAAATACAAGCCACTGAAACCCATTACATTGTTGAATTTTGAAATCTCTTTCGTTAAAGCTCCTTGGACTTAAACAATTACATTCACAATTCTTTTCCCGCTTTTTGCGCTTTTTCATCCAAGTTTTTCCAATTCACCTGGAACTTCGTCCAAAGTTTAACAGATTCTTTTGAGCTCTGTCCTCCTTCGATCATCTGCATCTCCACAAAAAATAGCCAAATACTGGATAGTTTTTTATATTTTGTATGTATCTTCTTCCAAACGAGGTTTCCCTGTTTTCTGCCGAATCTTGAATTTTTTTAAACGCATTTAGGATGATCCTCGCAATTACTTAAAATAAAGAGGCTTCAACCTCTATTCGTTACTTCTGACGGGTGGAGTCTTGGTTCTTGATTCACAAGGCTTTTTTCTAAAAGCAATGAGGCTATCACTTTTTCCAGGCCTTTAGCAGTACATACAAGCATCATCTTCAGCAGATTTGTTCTTCTAATGCGTCGACGTTGAACTAGTGAATATAATTGATTGGTTTTGTGCCTCAAAATATAAAATAATAAACTAATGATAAGCAAATAAAATAAAAATAATCAGCTTTTAGAGCTAAGCGCTTTCTTGCAAGCATAAACATTCATCGGAAAGCAATGTTTTGCCAGTGTCACTTTTAATCAATATTTCATCATTTTTGATCAGAAATCGCTTTTCTTTTCAGCCTGCTGCTTATACAATTCAACACAGTCTGATGAGGAGAAAAAAGGTACTTGAGTTTTTTTGAATGAATTAAAAATTTTCAAATTATACATTATTTTGGCACGACTGCATGATCTGTGATGCGAGCAACATCCAAGGCTCTCACCCTTTTCACATAAACTGCTGCGAAACACCCGAGAACTCCGTAAAAGGATTCATATAAGAGGAGCGTCTATTCAATCGTAGCTAGAATAATACGACAGCAAAAAAAGAGATTCGACTCTAAGACCAACCGCAAGCGAGCACTCAATAGCGGAAGAGAGATGCTTCAGGAACGGGAGAAACATCATCATTCAGGTTTCTCTTAAGCCCAATTAAATGGCTGAAGTGGATGACAAGCCTCGTGAAGATTGTTTTGAAGATTTCGACCTCTAGACTATCAATTGTCGCATGTATAATTCAGCAAGAACTTTGGCCGAAGCAAAACGTAAAACAAGACAAACGGCTCATAATAAGACCAACAGACGAATGCATCATTGTTTGAATGACTACAGAACATCTGGCTGCTCTCACAAAATCTAAGGAAGAATTCCCGCCCATCCCTTCTGAGGAGGTCCAAAAATTATTATTAGGCATGCAGAATTATTCCGCTCCGGCAATAGATAGTATTATGACTTTCTGGTGGAAGAAGTTTCCTTCAACCCACCAGCATCTAGCTCGCATTTTCACCTGCTCTAAAGACGCAAGAGCCTATTCCAAAAGGCTTGACAAAAGGGCGCGTAGTACTCCTGCTAAATATAGACAACTTAGCTCACCTGAAAAAGTAGAGGCCAATTCTCAGTCTGAACAAACTGTATAATATCTTCACAGCTATCCTAAATAATAGGATTATTTGGACAAATGGACCTGTGTCGCGAGTAATGTACGAACAATGAGGCTTTAAAAAAGGCATAGAAGATGGCAGGAGAACCTGATCAGTGATAGATGTCTCTGCGAAGACACAGTAGTCTGATTACCGTGAATCTTTCAAATCGGCCACCCTCAGACTTCTTATCTGTCTTTGGAAAGCTTAAAGGCCACCTTTCAGAAAGGTGTCTTTTAGAGGGACACTATGAATCCACTTCTCTTTTGCATCGCAATATTGCCACTATCTCTTGCATTTCGAAGTCCGAAGGGTAAAACGTAAAAGGGTAAAACGTGAAAATGGAAAGCATCAGGTCACTCATATATTTTACATGAATGTTCTTAAGATCTATGCCAGAAATAAAGAGCGCTATCGTCTGAGCCAGCTTGACTATCTGTCCAATGATGCGATTAGATAGCATTTTGTATGCGAAAGGTGTAATTTTCAAAGGAATCTAGTGTGACAATGAATTCTCCTTCTTCAGCTATTTCTTTTTTTCAACGAAATAAGATGCTTGGGATATAGCAAGGAAATGTTTTAGTAAAAGAGAGGCAGAGAAAGAGTCTTTTCAATTATATAGCCTCTGAACATATGTACGAAAAATGGAAATCATGGCGAAGTTTATCGAAAATGTGAAGTAGACAGTATTTTTTTTTTTTTTGATGCAAGTTTAAGGCTTTCCTGATTTTGTATTTTTTAACTTGATATAAAAATAATTAAATTTCTTTCACTTGATAGGGCACAATGAAAGTTTTCTATCTTCCAAATTTCGTGCCGACAGATTATCATATTTAATCCCGATCGAAGCGTCGCGTCTGGCTGCAGCGACAAGCCCGCAGGCCTATCTGCGGGGCAAAAAAATTCGTTTTCGACACGTCCAAGGTCTAATACAATTTTTTTTAGAAATTTGAAGCTGAAGGTTCATTTCACATGTATTTAAAATTTCAGCCCAGTCGCGTATAGAGAACAAATAACGATTATAGATTGTTTATAAAATTGTTATTATGAATTTGCTTTTTTGAACAAATATCGTTTTTGGTCTGTTTTATTTAAAAGGAAAAATATTTATCTACAATCTATACAAATTTCACTGGATTATCATCAACCGAATTTGACTCATGCTTTTTTTAAAGAAATAGTATCGAAATGTTTATGTAAAAAAATAACAAACAAAGAAAGAAATATAAAAAATACTTTAAATCACTTTTTGTATGGCCAAATACTTCACGAATATATAATTAATTCCAAAGTTTGGGTTTTTTATGGACAATTTTGTGATACAGTTGCCGTGATTTGACTCTCTTATCAAATGTAAATATCACGGAAGGGCAAGATGACGAGTTTCACCTAAAAGATAAGACTATATTATCGATTATAACATGTAACGAAGCACTTGAATATTCATTGGTAACTTTTTTAAGAAAATTCTCTTATAATTCATTAATAAATTTCTCCCCTTATTTGGAAAAATGAAGACTGTCTATAATGTGGTTGTATCCTGTGCGGTTGTCTTTAATTCTATTGGTAAGTATAATAATATATTATTATACCTTCAGATATTTGCTTTTCCAGATAAGCTTGACTGACTTGGGGAAAATGAAGTAATGTGGGGGAGAGGTTACGCATTTTTAGATTGATGTATGATGGCCGTGTTACTTATTTATTTAAAAAACATAATCGTTCCGCAACACTGCACTTGGAAAAGTGTGACGTTGTTGGGTGGAACTTTAGGAAAAAAATATTTTCACATTAGAATAAATATCGACTGACAGATAAAGGGTTGAAAACCGACCGCATTTTTCGCGAGTAGAATCTCGACTCGGGAAAAGGCCACACGTTAAGTCATTATTAACACGAATAGCACTCGAGTGGGTGACGATCTGCGACGTATGTCTAGTTTGTGTATTCGCTGAGTTTCAATTATCCGCGAGTTGGGACCGAGGGGCTATTTACAGAGTGAAAATGAGTGGAGTCATTTGTAACTTAGAACTCATTCTTCGAAATGAAGGCAAATCTTCGAAGATCTGACAGATCATAAAAAATCCTTCCAACTCTTACAAAGTCGTACTCATTCTCGGAAAATCAGGTAAACTCTTCTTGAGTAAACATGCGGTCATTCTTGGGTCATCGAGGTTCAATCATACTCTGGAGAACTCTGAGCTCATTCAGCGAAGGGGGTCTCGTTGCGGAGCACAGCGGTTAGTCGCTTGCTTAGCCGTAGGACCTTTTCATTGTTCGCATATTAGATACGGTTGATCGGTTTATCCGAATTGACCGAAAAATCATTTCGAAATTCTTTCAGTAATCTTTCAACTCATTCTGAACTCTTTCCTATCTTCACGTATTCTCTGAATTCATCCATATTCTCGGCGTACTCTCTCCACTCTTACCATATTCTTTCCATTCTCGTTAACTCTGACGCACTCTGGCTCGTTTCCCTCCACTCAGCGCAAATCTAAGTTCATTTTGAGTCAAGATCGCGCACTCTTTAACATCCCGGTATTCTTGCACTCATCGAAACTCAGTGAATAGCCCCTCGGTGGGGACGAAGTTATGGCTTCAAAATAGACTATCGAAAAACCGACTGAACACGTGATGTAGTCTTCTGCAGTTTACCTCTCCCCTGGTCAAATGTCCAGGCAAGTGCGACTACTTTTGATCGTCGTACTAAACTAGACGATATCGTCTATGTCGGCGATTTCTACATCTTTCAGTGGCGATTAATAAAGTTTGGTCTTGGATGGTTTCAAAGTTCTTTGAGCGACGTTTACATAAATAGCAAACTTTTTCTAAAAGTAAAAAGGCTTGAAAAGATAGGGCGTTTCCTTTCAGAAAACTAAAGCTTAAAAGTAAAATTGCATTTCATATTGGTAGAAATAATTTTTTTTTCAAATTTTCCGTGCGTTGAAAATGTCACTGGGAATATCGGAGAATTGAAAATTAACGTTCATAAGTAGTTTAACAAACTTAACTTTTTAATTTTGAAGTAATGAAAAATAAAGAAACCAAAGCGTGTCGAATTTACAGTAGGCAACATTTTTTCATTGCTATTAGAAGAGATAAAAAAATTGAAAGCTGTTGATAAATTCTAAAAAACCATTTAACGCTTTTTGATAAATAAGAAATTATAGTGCAGCCTTTTAACCTATGGAATGTCCAGAAGAACAATTTAAGCGTTCTTTTGAGATAAAAAAACGCCCTTCAAAAAAATGTATGCCTAGGATGTTCGAGGATGTCCTATGTTAGTCCAATCAACGTCTCTAAAACGTCTAATGTCCTAAAGATGCCTCAAAGACATGGACGTTCTCGGGAAATTTTTCGTACTGACTTTCGACGTTTGAAGAGCATCCCTAGGATGTCCAACAGACATCTCATGAAAGTCGTCTTAGGGATGTCCCAAAGACCTCTCTAGGACAACCTTACATTTTTAAACTAACTGGTTTTTTTTCCAAATTCTTGGCAGATGCGTGTGTCTAGATGGCACCACTGGCTTTTGAATATGGCTTATACGCTGCTCAGGGGAATTTCGTGACTGGATTTATCAGTGAGGTTCGCTGGTTAATAATGTATCAGTAGTCATCTGGTCCTATGCGCTCTCACCCGTTCGCTGCTTAGGCATGCCATTTATCATTAATCACTTTTGTTATAGCCTTAGCAAAAGAATCTTTTTAAAAAATATTTTTACAATCATCGGACAAAAATAAGGGCGCTGTTACAACACAATATAATATAATTATATATTACGTTGATGAATTAAACTCAGCAATTGCATTGACCAAAAAAAGGTACTAAAATGATATTTTAATTTTAAAAAGTGACAAAAATATAGTCATGATCATAAAATCTAACGAAGAACAAGAATATTTATTGGGTACTTTGTTAAGAAAATTCTCTCGTAACACATTAATGACTCTCTTTTAATTTCAAAAGATGGTGATTGTTTATTATTATACCGAGAAGCTACTTCCATTTCGGGGTAAACGTGGCTCCCTCGGTGAGAAAAGGATTAATGTGGCTGAGGGGGTATACATTTTTGTATTTATCTAGAATTCTTGTGTTATTTGTTTTAATGGAATGATCGTTTCGCAATCCTCATTAGTGTGCAAGCCCTTTTGTTTAAATTGTCATTCACTCCATTGGCACTAACTTTGTCCATTAGTGTTTTGTCTCACATCATGTGCAGGAAATTCATTTTAATTGAGGTAAGACAATTCTCTACCGATAACGTTCTTACTCTCGCTTCCACGACTAACCTATTCTCCGTCTATCTTTCCGTAATTAGCAAATAGTCCACCAAGATATATCTACTTATTAACTTGTTCCATTCTTTCATCATTTGGGAGAATCTTGCACATTTTTTTCTTACTCTTTTTTTCAAACGCGATAAGTTTTTAGTGTTTACGTTAAATTTAAAACGCATGTTCTTTACGCTTGTATTAGGTTTGCTAAATACCTTTTGCAAGTCTTTAATTGAATCTGTCAATAACCTTATCATTTGCAAACGCTAGCACCCTCAACATCACTGTTCTGAGATCCAGACCTTTTTCGTCGAAGAGGGATATTCTTAGATTAGATTTATTTAGGATTTATTTAGGAGCGGTGACTCGCTATTCTTTCAGGAATTGCCTAAGTTTACTTCTATTCAGCTTGTAAAATACTTTTTCAAGGTCAAAAAAGACACAGAAAATTTTTTTCCTGCATTTAAAACTTTTTTTGTGCTCTTTATAAAGCTAAATATTTCATCCGTTCATGATCTTCCGGTCATAAATTCACGCTACTAACTCTATCCTCCTACCTTCTTTCATATTAATCAACTCTCCTTTATAAAACAGTCTTTTGCTTCCTTCAAAGTTGTTTTGAATTCTTCTTTTCCTTTGTTTTGATTTTTACATTTTTTTACTAGTAGCTTTATTTTTTTCTTCTTGTGGCTGCAATAATTTTAAAGTTTTTCTCTGCCTCATTGCTAAGGCCTTTGATGTTCAACATTATTTTATGCGCTTCTTTCTTTTCTTGGGTGGCTGCTTGGTTTCATCATTCTACTTTAGTCGCACGCTTAACAACGACAAACTGAATCATAGTCGATGGGCCTTCTATATCTACAAGTGTATTGTCTATTAGCACCTTCCAAGTTGCCTCTTCTATGCATTTGTTTATTCCATTTTTAAAATCTTTTCGCACATCCGGTTTCTTTGTATTCCTGATCTTGATTCGCATTCTTTTCTATTTTTTGATCATCTTTCTTCTCCATTCCTGACCCAAGTTTATTTTCGAGACTAGATGGT
This sequence comes from Belonocnema kinseyi, assembly GCF_010883055.1. Classification (NCBI taxonomy): domain Eukaryota; kingdom Metazoa; phylum Arthropoda; class Insecta; order Hymenoptera; family Cynipidae; genus Belonocnema; species Belonocnema kinseyi. Next base: position 134,869,058 of record NC_046658.1, on the reverse strand, counting down.
TACTATATTTAGTATTGCATTTCCAATTCCCAATGACGCTTGTATCTTTAACTAGCTTTGTTAGTCTTTTTATTTGGAACAGTAAAGTCAATTATACTGTGACTGACTTCTCTACACCGCTGTATATGTGGACCATTTTATGCCTAACCCAAGTATTTTTAATAAATAATCACTTTTCAAAGCATAATGTAACTAACTATTTTTCCGTTATCATTTCTTCTTTATTTCGAAAATTATCGGAATAATTTTATCTACAGGGCGTTCTGCGCCGCCCTGTATTCATCAAATAAAATAAATTGCACTTTCAGTAATTTGTATCCAACTGAGCTGACTTTTGTATTATTTATCTTTGATCTACTCGCTCCTACAAGGGTGGGGATGTTTTCGAATTAATATACACGAAGCAATCTTGCCACGCTTCCCACTCTCCACTAATGTGGATCAAAAAAATTATAAAGTGACAACGCTTTAGCATAAAAAATTTTCCGTTTGCGTCCCTTATAACGTGTATAAAATTTAAAATTAATCGATTATTATTTCGCGGTTGGGCGGAGTTAGAATGGTATATAAATTTTCAAAATCGCGTTATATTTACATTTTTCCAGGATTTTTTATTTGAGCCCATTTTTATAATAACGCTACTAAATGAAAAAGTTTTGACCAGGTGATTAGGTGAATTACACGTATGTAAAATTTTACGATTCAAAAAAGTTGTATCTTTTGAACCAATCAATATAATTTTATTTTGTTTGTCAAAGCTTTTACAGAGAACTAAACGATTTTTAAATCCACAAAGAAAATGTTTGAAAATTTAAAAATAAGACTTATCGTAATATCGTGAAGATATTCATGTATTGGTTCAGATTTTTCTGCTTCATCCTTCACATGGGATTTTTGAATTTCAGTAATTCCAAGAACTTTTTCACACTCTTTTTCTGTTCCTTCTCGAAAACTGGTAACTTCTTCTGGTGAAAGTAGTATTAGATTAAAGGCGCTAGTATACGTCTTTACTTCTCGGACAAAGGATTCAGCATGATAATGATAGCGATTTTTAAGGTGAGCTGCAAGTCCATCTGTCATTACTGTAATTCGATCCAATTTATCAGGATTCCAAGATTCCGTAATTTGCGCAATTCGATCCTTTGCCAAAAAAAAGCGTGTGCAGAATCATGGATCTTATTGTCGGAAACTACTGAAAAATTTTTAGTTTCTGCACCTCGATAGCAAACAGCAGTAAATATTGATTTCTAATCATTTTTCCAATGATAAGTTTGAATTGAATTTTTTACAAAAAATTTCCGATTCTCAGCAAAGTCACACTGCATTCATGAATGATTTAAATTACTCTTAGCGCGATCTTTCTCCTCTTTGACTTCTTATCTTCAAATAGTTTCCACACACACACACACACACATTAAAATATAGTGTGTATTTTTTACGCATAAAAAGAATTCTTTAAATTGTCCGGATGTTTACGTAAAAATTACAAGTATTATACTTTTTTATGAAGCGCAACATTTCGTTTGCTGTTAAAATAGTCTCGTAACTGTATAACTTGTGACTCACACATTTTTTTGACATCTACAACGCCCCTACCCCCTAAATGTCGCGGTAGAACTATCCTTTCAATCGCTGAATTTCTGTGGTGCATTCGGTGCTTCGTCATTTCTACGCGAATAATTCTGTTTAACTTTTCAAGGTCAGTGTTATACCATTCTATGAGCCCGAAGGAATACGTGAGGACAGGGATGGCATATGTGTTGATCGCCCTGATTTTGTTTGCCGAGTTGAGAAAACTCTTCATAATTAATCTGAGTCTCGTAGTAAAGGCAGTCATTAGGCTTGTCTTAACTATCGTATGTTGAATACCCTCAGATTCAAGAATGCCCAGATATTTATATGAATAGCCTGCACTTGCTGCAGTTTCTGGCCTGAACTAGCGTACAGCTTCAGGTCATCCATGTAAAGAAGATGGGTTATTTGATGACCATCCTCATTATCATGAATTCTGAACTCATGAGACATGCTGTTTAGTGTTTTGCTCAATGGATTCAATGTTAAACAGAACCATAGTGCGCTGAAGAAGTCTCCTTGAAATATACCCGTCGTAAAGCGTATTGATTCAGTTATCCTTGGTTGTCCATGATCAAAATACTTGATTCTTGTACACCAGAGCCTCATCGCATGGCTTAGAAAGTCAATAATGCGTGGACATATTTTGTAAAGTTTTAAGACTTCAAGCAAATAGTCATGTGGAACGGAAGGAAACGCTTGCTTGTAGTCAATGTATGCCATGTGTAAGTTCCTTTGATGCTTACGAGCTTGAGTCATGGCAACAGCGTCTATAGAGATATATATTTCTAGATCCATATTTTATACCGAATTATCTTTATCGTCTTTTTAGTGCCTTGTTTATTCTTAATTTATATAACACAATATGCTACTTTTTTAAATAAATACGAATAAATTACTAATACTAAGAATATGTTCCAATTAAGGAGAGTTATTTTTAGTCCTAGAGAATAAATAAATAATCCATAATAATTGAAAAATTTGAAGTTCCCGCTCGAACAAAGCTGAGTTTATTGCACCGCCTCGTGGCATGCGGTCAAAATAATCCGTCAAAACGCAGCGGCATTGCCGAATTAGGGCAAAAAATACCGAAAAAAAACTGAAGCCACCAATTCGGTGATAGCGGCGCCCTCGTGACATGTGGCCTAACCAGACCGTTGCCGCAAGTAGGTAAAATATCTTCGCTGTCACCAATCGGGATCTGGCGTATCGGACACTGTAAGCGCAGGTTGTCTAACCTCTAAGCCAATCGTCGTCAAATTACAGGACTGTTTCGAGACGATGTCACGTGGTTTCCCCTGATAGTACACTTATGTTATCGGATGCGTGCGCCCGATTCTTACAGAGTGTGCGAATCAGCTGAAGATAGTGTCCGAGGTGTAACAGTGTCCAAAGCTACAGTGTGCGAGTTTCGACTGTATGTCCGTGAACATTTTTTTTTATAAAAAACAAAAAATACCTGTCTCACATTTTACATTTGAAAGAAATATATTTTAGCCCCAATCATTTATGTGACATATAATCTTCTGTCTCTTGTTGCAGATTTGAGTGTACAGTTTGAGTGTTTGCCTAATGGCGAACCTATTCCTGGCGTTCCTCGTTGCAGAGCTTCTTCATCTTTCGAGAGACATTCTTTAGAAAAGACTCATCCAATTCTAATACCTCATTCTTCTACAGTATCTCTTCTTCGTGACGAATCACCTGTTCGTATTAGGTCCAGGTCTCCTTCTGCCGCGGATCTTCCCTTAACCGTATTTGGAATTGAACTTGAAAAACTTACATTTATTCGGGTTATTTCTAAGAAAAATCCGGAACGAGTATTCGGACTTCGACGATATACCTTTTCATTGGGTACACCAATTAAATTCAGAACATATAATTTCGATAAACCCATCCCACCCAAAGAACAAATTGTGTTATGCATGCCCAATGGTGATGTATTTGCAATACTGGGGCAAAAAGGTGCAACAACAGTTTTTCGTGGATTGTATACGGATGTTAATTTTATGGAAAAGCGTGCAAAAATAAATATTTTCACTGGCGCTGTCAATCCATTAACGCCAGAAGAAATTGCGAATTCTCCACTGGGCAACATGACTTTAATCAAAAATAAATATACAATAGTACTACTTATGTAAAGCATAATTCTCCACACGGTTAAGTCGATTTACAACAATATTTCTTATGCGCGCGAGGGCGGACACATACTTTTTTGCATGATAAGGGCCTGTCTTTTCTTCTTTATCATTATTTTATTTTATTTAGCCTAGAGAATGTGTTGTAACAATTTTTTTTGCATAATTAAAGAATTTTCCTTTTTAAACGTCTCACAAATACTGGGACAAAAGTTTTCAAGTTCAAGTTACTGCATCTCGAATTTCAGAAAAATAAAACGATAAGGAGGCAAATGGAATGATTATTTATAAGAAGGGAAAAATAATTATTCTCTAACAAAGAGGTGAAGCTTTTTAAATGTTTTCCAGCAGCTGTGCCAATATCCGATTGAAACTTTTTCTCATTTTTCTGCACGAAAAACGGACCTGTGGAAATGATTTTTTCTTTAAACTGCTTCAAAAACTCATCGTAATAGTAACCTGCAATTCGTGGACATTTATTATTATTACACGGAGAAAATGAAAAAAATGGTTATGAAAAGTGCTGTATCAGATTACAGATTATTATGGTACTAGTGACTATTGCTCGAGTACGGGTATCCTTTCTAAACTGTTAGGTTTTGATTACTTGATCACATCATTCTTATATCTATAAATAACTATTCATAAGACTAATAAAATTAAATCTAATATAGATATTACTTTGATTTATTTCAATAAACTACCTTTTGTAAAAGGCACCTTATGTAGCAAATCCTATTTAAAGTATATAACCACGTACAGTTAGTTCGCGCCATTCTTGACTGCACCTGTGAGCACCGTATTTTTGTTTCCATTTGTGTGATTTCTATTTTATATTATAATCAAATTTCTACTTAAAATCTTAAATTTGCAATTCATACCAAAAGCCAATTTCATAACTTTTATAAATGTTGAAGTGCGATACCAGCACTCTAAATCGTTATTTTCCTGGAACAAAATAAGTTTTTTTCTAAAAACTCTTTTTTATTCTTATTCAGCCTCCCCATATTTCGTATGTAATTTTGTATTATTTAAAAAAATTAAAAAATACATTTTCAGTCGTTGTTTAAAAAAGATTTTTGAAACAAACGAAATTTTAACCGACAAATTCTTCAATGATTTACATGGAATTGATACGCCTTTTCTCATCAAGCTCATTTTTTTCTTCAAATTGAGCAACTTGATATCTCAGAAATAAGTTTCTATGTTTTATTTAAACTTAAAAATCGCACATTGAGTCGCAATCATCAACCGAGTCCGTTGCAATTTTAGGTCGCTATCTCACTGAGAATGTAAACTTCCACATTTTATGTTTCGGAACTGCATATTTTTGTTTCATCATACTTCTTTGGCCTCAATTTAGGAAAATTTCAGCTCGAGAGTAATTTTTGTTTTTATATTTATAGGCTGATTTCGATTTTACCGGATGTTATTTAGCTTTTCTAAAAAATTTCGTTTCTTTTTTGTATAGAATTCTGTATACTGCGACCCTTCAAATAGTGTATAAGTATTTTATGTCTTTGACCATCTTTTTTTACTCTAATATATAAATTATGATATCTAAAAACTCCCGACCATTCACTTGGTCTTTCAACAAAAGAAAAAAAACTCGTAACGACTTTGACCTTCATTCAGTGATAAAAATCTTATTTTTCGAGAGAGGTTTGAAAACCACTTTAGAATTATAGTTAGTTTGTGTTTTTCATCGTAACGACTTTGCATATGATTTAATAATAAAGAACTCGTTCGAAATCACGAAAAAGAGCACAATTATCTCTAACTTGAATGATTTTACAATCTGTTAATTTTCTCCCCATTGTGATCTCAATTTCAATTTGAATTTTGACAGCAGGAATTAATCTTACACTATGAGAGTTCTTATGATAATAAATATTAATATTTAAAAATTTCTGGATGGTCCTAATCTCCTACCAGGTTTTTTATAGGATGATTCTAAGTGTTTGTAACTGTAGGAAGGTCCGTCATAACGTAAAAGTTTCGTTTCAATCAAAGTTAGACCCAAGTTGCCAGAGTTAATAAATTAATCTTGTCAATTGCAATGACTACAGGAAACGATATTGATCAATTATAATTGTAATTTTTAATACCCCTTTAAAAGAAACTTTGGCTTTATTTATCAAAAGTAATCAATTGCAAGTTAAACTAGAGTTAATTTTGTACGTAAGTTAGGAATTGGTAAGTAGTTCGATTTTTTATCAGAAGTTTAAGGAGGATTTGATCAAATTCTTAAGAAATCTCGATTTATTTAAAAGAATTCAGGCTAAATTGCAAAATAATAATTTTTAATTAATATAATTTATTAAATTTATGAAATTCAAAGTAATTTAGAGAAGTTCCAATGACATTCAGTAAATTAATGAATCCTTGTTTTCTCTGTTTAGGTTCATTTATAGAAGTGACTAAAGTAATATTTTTATTTTAAGATACGATTGGAAATAAGCAATAAATATTTTTCTTAGTGTATATTTGTAAAATGCAAAAATAACGAGAAAAATTGGCTTTTTTCAAATTATATAAATCGTCTACCTGATTAAGGTTGCATACTGAACATATGTTCGGTCAAATCGTGCCCTTGAACCTTGAGTGGCGTTGCCTTGATTTTATTGTACGTACCATGCGGGCTTGCTGTCTTCTATGGCCTTCGACCGATGAAATTAATTGTTTCTCTGGCGGACCATTGTTCCGTCACGTACTGCGATCGTAAAGTTTAGGAATTTTTGTAAGCGGTCGTCTATCCCTGCAGGGTCGCGTCGTATAATCTTCACTTCTTCGTGACTAGTCGAAAGTAGCAGTTCTCGTTTTCTACTCCTTCTCATTTGCGCTTGACCCACTGACACAGTGAACTAGTTTGTATTTCGGTATATGGTGTTCTTTCACGATTTGTGCGGATCGTCGTTGTGATCACTCAAGCGTGAAGTGCTGGCGTTGCTTGTGATGGATAATTGTCATGTGGATCCCCGCTTATATTTGGATTGTTACTTCTTCTTATGATGGATAATTCTCATGTGGATCCCAGCTTATATTTGGATTGTGGCCGCTTCTTATGATGGATCATTGTCATTTGGATCACCGCTTGTATTCGGATCAGTACTGCGGATCACCGCTTGGATTGTCGATTCCCGTTATTGGTTTGTATGAACTGCGTTTTGCTCAGTTTGCTTTTCCAGTTATAACTGTTGAATTGTAAAGCCCTTTTCCTGCACTCACTGAGTGTGGGTCTAGAGCTCTCTTCCATTGAAATATGATTTAATTGCAAAAGCAACATACTTTACCGGCTACGAAGTCATATCTTCAGCGATTTAAGCATAGTCTTCCCCTTTTTAAACACAAAAGATCGGGATGAGGCATTATTCTTGTAAAGGTCAAGGGAATTCGAAACCTCAAATAAAAGTTATCTACAAAATTCAGAGGGAGCCAAGGGTAAACTTGCAAACTTTCAAAGGTTAAATTCTGGCAAGATCAGAGTTTAAGAGGTAGATTCTGTGAATGCCTAGTATAAGATCATTAATTAAGTACACAAATAAAGGATGAGTCATTTGTTATACGATAATTTAATGTTTATTATGCAATCAACACAAATTTTAGATAGCATGTGATAATGAGCCTTAATTTAGAAAATAATGCAGATAATTAAAATCTATAAATACGCCCGGATGAGCGTTAGATCAGGCGCAATGTTCTCTCTGATGTCAGTGATTTTGGAATTAGCCCTCTGATGTAATAATAAACATCTGAAGTCAACGAATAGGAAGCGCTCCCTCAGTCATCAATGCGGTCGATTTAAAACATTAAAGGTGATCATCGCAAGGTCGGTTCCCAAGGTATGTTAAGTTACCGGATGAGTTGATAAAAAAAGGAAGCCCATTTTTAAGGTTAAAAGTCTATAAAGCAAAAGTCACAGCTCAATTAAACACCGTGATGGTCAATAACCTCTGATATTGTGAAGTAGAGTAATTATATAATTAAAATGTGGTTCTGTTTCAATAGCGAGGAACGCTATAGGCAACGCCCATTCTCAATATAGATCATCACGCGATGATTGATTACCCAGTATCTAATTTTATTGCGACCGCATTTTTCATGATCTTGGTGGAACATAATTTACGCCAATCATTCGTCGTCCTCGGGTACAACCCTCGTATTTCCTAGCGGAATAAATTTTATTTTTCCCGCACTTTTCGTGATTTTAACGAGAAAATATCTATTCATGTAAAATCGCCTCAAATGAAGACCACATACTCCCCAATCCGACCTAATCAAAAAAGGGTTTCAATTGCAGAAAGTAATGATATCCAGGTTTAGTACATTTTTTGATAGTTAAACTAATCAATGCTGCCTGCTTCAAGATATCATATAAACGTTGCCTGAAGCCTGCATCAAACTTGATCGTATAATAAGGGATGTGAGGAAGAGGATCTAGAGGAAGTGGTGCCAAGTCACACAACTGCACGATCTCAAGTAGTTCACACTTATAACAGAATTTATAGTTGTGACTAATATTGCCTTTATGAAAAATAACAACCTTAGATTTACTTTCATTAACAGAAAGAAAATTATTTTGCATTAATGAGCAATTATATTTATGGTCACCTGACAGTCAACTGAAGAAGCTGACAGTACCACAATGTAATTGGCGTAAGCCAAAAAGAATGCCAAAGGTTGCATCCACCGATGTGGATGAATTACTAGCTTTCTGATGTAGGTTAGAAATGATTCCTGAAATTGTTGTGTTGTCGCACTTTTTCGGAAGTTTCTAACGAAGGTAATGGTGTTAATAGAGAAGAAGACCCGTCTAAGGTCACAACAACATAAAAAAACTCTGCCCGCTAGTTCGGAGAGACGTATTTGAATAATAGAAGACCAGATGAAAATGTCGTCTAAGCAGCTCCTTCTATTCCTCAAAACAGCTTGATTGTGAAACTGTAAAACCTGTGTGAAATTCTAGTTATACAGTTATCAAGGGCAATTTCTTTATAATTTAAGGAATCTGTTTTAGAGCCTTTTTGTGTATCATAATAAGATGAGTTTTTGCCAATTTATATGGGACTTCTCCCCTCTGTATTTTGTCAAATAAGGTTTTTAGGAATAGGAACCGATTCTCAGAGAGATTTTTATCAAATTTATTGCGAGTGCCATCCTCCTCAGGAGCCTTATTGAATTTAAATTTTTCAAATTTGCTTGAATTTAGTTTTGGGTAAAATCCGAGTCCGAAAGAGGATGAGAGTTTTTAAACCAGCAGATATTTAGTGCACTACGAGGTTGATACGATACATTGGAAAATTCTTGAAACTTCTTTAAGCTGTTATGACCAGCAGTAGTGGCTCTAAATTTAAAATTATTAACCGCCTTCTAGAATGTCACTGAGATATTGGTGGAAGCCAGTTCATTGAGGCGAGATCTCTTAAGTTCATGACGCTTCCTATGAATGACACAAATATAGTGACATGTCGACTTCTGGTAAAACCTATCACTAGCACCTGAAAACTGTGATTCTTCAAACGTTTTCAAATCCCTCTTTAATTAACGAGCCTGATAGAAGAATTCATTATCGTACAGGGTGTCTTCCTGAATTTCCATATATATTGTTTTTATTCATTCTCAACTATTTTGAAATTTCAGTATTTGTAATCGTAAGTTTATTATTTAAATCATCGATATGTAAGCTTTCCTAAACATTGACATCAGGAACAGATATCATGCCTTCGATGTAGGCTAATTCCAGGTGATTCTTCTATTTAATCGACTAATGTAAAGAACTCACATTTAGGTTCCAATTCGAGTGCTCTTTAGGAACCAAGTATAATTTAGTAACTTTCGGGAAATGATCAGTTCGGTTTGCCAACGAAAGTAATTAAAAATCCTCAACAGATTCTAAAACTGTAATGTTACATGCAGCGGGATTAACAAATACTATTAACCACTCGTTCTTGCGAGAATAAGTTTTTGCGACTATTGTTATTCACCTAGTTTTTTATACATATAAGCCTTGAGGAGGGAGGTACTTAGAAACCATGTTTCTACTGTCGGTAAAGTATCATTCGCTGGTGATATAACAGATTCATTTTAAATACACACAATATCTATAGTAGAGCATACTTCACAATTTCGGACACATTGGCAAAACCATGCAGCTCTAGATGGATGAAATGAACCTGATCCTTTGTCCGAGACTGCTGCAATCGCTGCCTAATCTAGATGATGCACTTCAAAGAGGAGAACTATGCAAATATTTTTCCATTGAGAAGGCAGGAGTCGGAAGAAATGCCATCCTTTCGGTTGAAGTTAGGCAGTCTACACCTCCTGTTATTTTTGTCAAAGTTACTATCAATAAGCAATGTATTTTCTTTTAGGAAAATGTTAACTACCCTAAGTTTAAGTTTGCTTTTTATTTTAATCACTTATTTTCTTTCCGCTCCCTCGACCTTTGATCAATCATTGTTGACTTCGAATTTGTGCATTATCTGTTCGGCTGCCTTATAAAAAATCAAGGGTTTTCGTTTCCAACCAACCACTTTTATTAATACAGGCCTGATACAATGCGTACATACCAATCTTAAGACGGAGTCGAAAGCGTTCTCAGTCGTGCTTAATTTAAAAAACCCAGATAATTTTGAGAATAAATATAGAATTTAAATAGATATTTCATTTAATATGACGTCGGTACTGTTTTTTTATACATATAGTTCTTCGAAATGCTGATTAGTAATACTTAGCAGTAGCTCAAAAGTTTAAAGTATATTCTATTATAAAATCTGGAATATTTTTTATTCCTTTAAAGTCGACCGCTATTCCTTAAAACTGACTCTTGTCAAATGTAAATATCGCATAAGAGCCACTTAACGCATTCAATCTGAAAGATAAGACTATCGTTTTGATTATAATATGTAACGAAGTACTAAAATACTCATTGGTAACGTTTGTAAGAAAATTATCTTTTAATACGTAATCAGTTTCTCCGCTAATTTGATAAGATGAAGAGTGTCTATAATTTGGCCGTGTCTTTTGCAGTTGTCTACAAATGTATTGGTGCATATAATATAATATTATTATACCATTAAGCCATTTTCATTTTCGGGTAAGTGTGACTCAGTCAGTGAAAAAGGGATTAATGTGTTTAAACAGGTATACATTTTTAAATTGATACAGAATGCCTGTATTATTTAATTTAAATAACGTGATCGTTGCGCAGTACTGCTTTGACCCAGATTCTGATCAACCTCGATAGCGAAACCATCTTAGCGAATTTCTTTCCTTGATGTAAAGTAGTGTTTTCTCTACACTACGTTTTTTTAGGATTGCCTCATTACATTTTATTTCATGTCAACTGCATTAATTTTACTCTTACATTTTTCTTTTTAGGTTCATTTCTCGCTACCACACAGCACATTGTGTACAAATATTAAATTATTTGTTGGCTTTTTTGCTTTACTTCCGTTAATAACAAAAAGACTGTCAAGATATACGTACTTATCAACTTGTTCTATTATTTCATCATTTGAATTGCTCGAATGCTATGAATTCCTTAAATCCCACTAATTGCTTCAATTCTTTGAATTTTACAAATTCCATGAATTTCGTGAATTTAATAAATTTCATGAATTTCTTGAATTCTACGAATTCCTTGAATTCCATTAATTCAATGAATTCCTTCAATTTCTTGAATTCCATAAATTTAATAAATACCTTGAATTCCCAGAATTTCTTGAATTCCATGAATTTTCTGAATTCCTTAAATTCCATGAATTCGTTAAATTTCTTAAATTCTATGAATTTAATGACTACATTGAATCCCACGAATCCTGTAAATTTAATGATTTCCTTGAATTTCTTAAATTCCATCAATTAAATCAATACCTTGAATTCCATGAATTTCGTGAATTTCCTGAATTCGCTAAATTCCATGAATTAGTTGAATTTCTTGAATTCCACAAATTCTGTAAAGTACATGAATTTTCTGAATACCTCGAATTTGATGAATTCCTTGAATTACTTAAATTCCATTAAACTTCAATTCCATGAGTTCCATTAATTTTCTTGAATTGCATGAATTCATGAACGCGTGTCGTGACGATTCCTATGGATTAATTCTTCAAAACTCTCGTATGTTCAAAATTTTCTTCCAACAAAGTTGATGAATTTTTGAAATTAATATTTTTATTAAATTGATACATTTTATTCTCAATCTAAACATTGGTTTTTAAATTAATATTATATCATTATATCAACAATGAAAATTCAAATTCATTTTGAAATCTGAAAATGTTTCGTTATATCTAACACTATTCAAATCTGCCATGTAGAAACCAGGCTTACTTAAAACTTCAAAAATGACATCAATTATTATATCAGGTTATACCGGATTTCATGTTTATAAAGAAAATGTGTTTTCCTGTGTAATAACGGCATACAAACGTTAAAAATCAAATCTGGCCCATTTAGTAATATTTGATCGAGCACACCTATCAAATATAGTGAAAATGGTTATTTTTCTTTCCTAGGGGGGAAAAAAAATAAAGTCCTCTGTTTTTTGTTTCAGGCTTAAGTTTACAGTTCGACTGTTTGCCCAATGGCGAACCTATTTATGCCGTTCCTGGTTCCAGAGCTTCTTCTTCTTCTTCTAACAGATATTTCCCAGAAAGGAATTATTCCCTTTCGTCAACTCAATCTTCTACTGGGTCTCTTCCTCGTGACGAGCCACCTGTTCGTGTTAGATCCAGGTCTCCTTTCGCCAGGAATCGTTCTTCAACCGTACATGGATTTGATGTTTCAGATCTTAGATTTACTCGTTTTATATCTTACAAAAATCCAGAATGGATGTTCGAACTTCAAAGATACACTTTTCCATCTGATACACCACTTAAATTCAGAACATATAAAAATGTCGATAAACCCATCCCAACTGGAGAACAAATTGTATTATCAATGTGTAATGGTGATGTCTTCGCAATTCTGGAAAAAAAAGATGCTTACAAGATTTTTCGTGGCTTATATACAAATATTTATTGGGCGCAAAAGCGGGTGAAAATAAACATTAACACCGGCGCGGTTGTTCCATTGACCTCGCAAGAAATCGCTAATTGCCCATTAGGCAATATTTCTGTAATCAGAAAAAAATTTGCAACAATATTTGTGTGAAGCATAATTCTCCACACTGTTAGTGTTAAACCTCCTTTGGCTTCAATAAATAAATTCATATTACTTCTCTGAGTCGTGTTCGATTAAGGTGTGTCAAAAATACGCAATTTTCTATATCGTTTTGAACTCTATTGTCCTGAATATACGTATAATGAATTTATGTACCTTGGACCAAGACTATATATTCAGATAATAAAAAATAAAGTGCAAATGTTGTTCCTTATCGTTATTAAATTTTAAATATCCTAGGAAATGCGTACGTACAAATGTTTTAACATAATTCCGGGAAGAAAAATTATCATATTAGGATACATATTGACCGTTAGATAGGAGGTGAAAACTGAAGACACTATTAGGTATTTTCAGTTCAATCAACAGCTAACTTCACGTCGTAGAGTGCTGAGGGGAAAACAGGAGACCAAATGCATGGGATTCAGTTCATTTTTGCCGTAATTTGCTAATATTTTCGTGAAAGCTAATTTTTTCTATATAAACGTATTTGAGAAATAGTTTTTATTTTTTAATTACTCTTTCATGAAATAATGAAATGAATGTCTGGTGATGCGTGGTAGAATGAAGAAATTTAGGCTGCTCAAAAAGCAAAGAAAGAAGCCTAAAAGAGAACTTTGAACAACGCAGGTCTTAGCAATGAGGATAGAAATACATGTAAAAATGATTATAGACATGAAAACAGAATACTCAAACGATTAGTTAAGAAACGTAAAGATACAATTAGAGCAGAAGAAGAGATGAAAATACAAAACGACTTCAAAGGAAGCAAGAAACTGCTTTATAAAAAAATGAAAGAAAACAAAAGTACAGAATTTGTCAACATGAGAAATAGTAGGGGGGAAATGGTATATGATGCAGACGGAATATTAGAGGCTTTCAGAGACTATTTTAGGAGGTAATTCAGAGATGAAGCTATAGGACACCACAACTGCGATATTGCACACGATGCGATAGAAAACTCAATTGAGAAAGTCTGTGTCACTGAGGTTAAGGATATAATTAAGAAATTGAAAAACGGTAAGGCTGCCGGGGTAGACGGTATTAACGCTGAAATGCTTAAACACGGTGGCGAGTACATACCACATAGAGTTTGTGAATTGATAAATTTATGTTTCGAGATGGGAGACGTCCCAGACGATTGGAAAGAAGCGATTATCGTACCAATATACAAGATAAAGGGAGATAAAAGCGAGTGCAGTAATTACAGAGGGATTAGCTTATTAAGCACTGTAAGTAAAATATATTCAAAAATACTTATTCGTAGGGTAATGAAAATAACAGAAAAAAAGATTTGGGAAGTCCAAAGTGGGTTCATGCCAGGAAGGTCATGTACGGATCAAATATTAAGCTTAAGGCGAATAACAAAAAAAAGTTTGAGAGCAGGGAAAAAAGTTTTCTGTGCATTTGTTGATCTAGAAAAAGATTTTGACAAGGTGGACAGAAGTAAATTTTGGGAAGTCCTGAAAGAGTATGGAGTCAATGGATGGCTCCTACAAGCTATAAAAACAATATATACAGGTAGCAAAGCGAGTGTAAGACTGAATGAGAAATTAAGTGACTGTTTCGATATTATTCAAGGAGTTAGACAAGGTTGCGTTATGTCTTCATGGTAATTTATATCATTTATGGACTAGTGTTTAAGAATGGCTCTCTTCGACGAAGATGGTGTGGATCTCAAAATAGTAAGAGTACGTGGGTTAGCGTTCGCAGATCATAAGGTTGTTATGGCAGCGTCTATCGAAGACTTGCAAAGAATATTGAATAAACTAAATACAAGCATGAAGAGCATAGGCCTCAAAATAAACGCAAATAAAACAAAAACTATGGTGTTCGAAGGAAAGAGTGAAAAAACATTGGGCAAAAGATAAGTGTAAAATTAAGGCAATTGACATACATTTCATGTGCATAATATGCGGGAAAACTCTGATGGACAAAGTCAGTAATGAGATAATTCTAAAAGAATGTAATGCAGAAGAGACGCTACTAGACACATGGAAAGTAAATCCGTTAAGATGGTTCGGACCATCCCCAAGTGGGGAACCCTTCGTAAGGACTTCGTGAGGATCTTCACTTTGGGTGATTGCTAGAGAAATTGATCGGAAACCTGGGTCAAAACAGTGTTGCCGAACGAACGTGTCATTTACATAAATAACACAAGAATTCTGGATCAATCTGAAAATTCTCTATCCCTTCCCTACACTACTGCTTTCCCCTACCGAGTGAGTGACGCCTACCCCGATAGGGAAATCGCTTCATTGTGTAATAATAATAATAATAATAATAATAATAATAATAATAATAATAATAATAATAATAATAATAATGATAATAATAATAACTCAGTGGCTCAGTTGGTTAGACACTTGGACTTCACATCAGAGGTTCGGGGTTCGATCCCTGAGCCGGTACCTCTGGAAATTTTTCAATGTACCTTTACCGAGGTTTTGGTGGTTCGGAACCCACCTTAAGCAAAATGATCAAAAAAAAAATCCAACTCTAACCAAAAATGCCTTCGATATATTAGGCAGTATAAGCCTGTGACAACATTTCGCCACAGAAGTGTTTTCATGATTAATATTGATTATTAATTACAGAAATAAAGTTTTGTGTCACGAATTTGCACGAATGAATAATAAGCAGACCCAACTGCCAGTGGGAAGCCATTTAAAACTGACAATAGAAACATTACCGTAAGTGGTAGGCACAATACAGAATGATCTTCAATTTTCGTGCGCAGTTGTCCTCCTACTGTAGATGGAAAAGTGTGCGAGTGAGAAAGTTTGTCGGATTGATGTAAGTTAGAGATTGTGTTCT
The DNA here is from genome assembly GCF_010883055.1 of Belonocnema kinseyi. Taxonomy (NCBI): domain Eukaryota; kingdom Metazoa; phylum Arthropoda; class Insecta; order Hymenoptera; family Cynipidae; genus Belonocnema; species Belonocnema kinseyi. The sequence goes on along the minus strand of NC_046658.1, from coordinate 134,853,369 downwards.
TTTCTTGATCAGAATATTCTCAAGGGTCTAAGAAGGTCTCAGAAATTCTCTGCAGGCACTCAAGTAGAAATATTTAAAGGTATAGGTAGCTCGTTTAAATGTTTTAAAGGCTTTCAAATGTCCTTTCCGAAACTGAAATAAAAATACGATCATAAATAACAAGCAGCGAGGCTATATCCATAAAGTAGCCGACACTCATGGGTCCTTTGTTAAGCTTTCGGATTAAAATTCAGAAATATATATTTTTTTTAATTTCATAGTTAATAGTGAGGGCTTTCAAAAAGCGAAGTGTATTCGCCTTCTTCGTCGTATAACTTGCACCACAATCACGCACTTGACACCTCATGGCTTGGAACAAAAATTCTTGCCACCTGCATCAAAACAAACGAACAGAACCTCTCTAACTTACGTCAATTTCACAAACTTTCTCACTCACACACTTTTCTATGTATAGGAATAGGACAACTGCAAACCTGCGCACGAAAATTTAAGATTTTCCTGTAATGTGCATACCACTCACTGTAATGTTTCTATTGCCAAGTGGGGAAACGGAGTTACGTCTCCTTATTATTCTTTCGTGTCATGGCCCCTGTAAACCATTGCAAGAATCCATAAACTTTCTACAGTAAGCCCCTTCCTGTTCTTCCGGCGCCTGAATTTTCACTCGTCGATTTCGACGACTTCACTAACACATGGAATTTTGCCATCTTTTTTCTGGTGTTGATCAAAAGGAATTGTACAGGCCTCTGTACAAAAAGAGAACCTATCGGTTACAGTTTCTCTTATAAGTTTTTAACAAAACTTTTTTTCGATTATTATTGAACTCAGAGAAAGGTCAACCAGATGAGAAGAATTTTTAACAAAAAGTTTAATTTTCATACAAGAAAGGTGACTTTTCTGCTATAAAAGATGAATTTTTTCCAAAAGACCAATTTTTCACTAAGTACTTAAATCCTGAACCAAAAAGATAAATTTTCTATAGAAAAAGGTGAATTGCATGGGTCAAAAGATGAATTTTTAACAAAATACATTAATTTTTAACAAATATTGAAGGTTTCTTGATAACTGGGGAAAAAGAAGCATTCTTTAAAGAAGGGGTGAAGAGACTGAGACGACCCGTTTCAATTTCATAGGTCAGATTTTTAAATCATAAAGGAGCGGGTTTGTATTAAGATTTAAACGCCTCTGACCCAAGAAAAGCAAGTGGAGATGAAACATAACTCAAAAAATGATTCGATCATCCGATCGATTTCGCTCGCCATTTCAATAATAAGTGGGGGCAGCGTGGCTCTGATTTCATCTTCAATGCGGTATCAGGATAGCTTCACTAGTTACTTCCTTAAAGTTTATAAAAAATCCAAGATATATCACTGATGTCGGTGAAATTGGGGTGAATCTAGAATAATTCAGAGGACTTCAACAGAATTTAATAAAAGTTTTCAGAAATCTAGGTACCTTTAAAAGACTTTAGTCTGAATTGAAAAATGTGAATTCATTCAATTCATTAAATTTCGAATATTAAATTCACTTGATTTGGAGGAAATTTTAGAGTTTAGGGTAACAAAAACACACACAATTGTAGCTTTAAATATTTTTCCTCGTATATATTCATAAAATATGAATGTACTCTGAAAAAATTTGTGCGCAGGCCTTATCAAAGTAAAAATTAACAAATAGACAACTCCAATTCGGTGATTGTACATTATCTTTTGTTAAAACACTTGCGGCTTTAACGAACACATTCTCATTACGTATTTCGTGCTTTGTACTCGATTATCTCTCAAATTTGAACTTCTTTACATTCTGTTCAAGACAATTACGTTAAATGTAAATTACATTTATTTCTGTAACTCCGTCTGTTACTGCTTATTCATAAACTGAGAAATAATGTGTACATTTTATTTTTCATGATTTCTTTATTATATGCTTCTTATGTTGCACATATGACGTATTCCAATTGTGTTATTTTTATGAAAAAGGCGCATTCTCGAACAAAACAATTGTGATTAAGGATTTTATTGCAACTTGTGTCATTTTTTCATAAAATTAATCTGCTTGCTGTCAACGTTATTCTTTACGATTTAAGCTATTTTCACATATAAGAGCGTAAAGGAGTGCAAAGCTAATTTTTAGATATAATTAAAAAAATACATGGGTGAATACAATATTATTGTAGATTTTGTTGTTTTTCCAAAAAGCTAAATTTTTTATTTATTGTATCTTTATAAATCCTTGAAATTCGAATTAGTCATACGAAGCAGTTACTCTGATTTTGATTTTTAATTTAATTTACATTACATGATTGTAGTTGGACCGCCTGACACACACAAATACAAATGAACACACGTAAAATTGTAGCCGAGATGTTAAAAATATTTTCGTTCATAAAATTTGGAATATCGTTTATTCCTTTATAGCCGATGATCTTTTTGAAGCTGACTCTTCTGAAATGTAAATATAACAAAAGAGCAAGCTTGACGCAGTTAATTTAACAGATAACGACAATAGCATCTACAATAAATTTCAATGAAGCGCTATTATATACATCAGTTAAATTTTTAAGAAAATTCTCTTACAATATATCAATCAGTTTCGCCCCTAATTTGGAAAGATGAGAATTCTCTATACTTTGTTCTTATTCTGTGCGACTTTCCTCAATTCTATTGGTGAATATAATATTGCGTTATTATACGATTAAGACATTTCGATTTCACTCGGAGCTTGACTGACATAGTGAGAAAGGCAGTAATGCGATGTGGGGGGGGGGTATATAGCATTGGTATTAGTATTTAAGGACTTTTTTTCAGGCGTTATTCACTTGACAGATACTGTCCATCATTGATTTTTTAGAAGCAATTTTTCACCACAGTTTCATATTCTAGAAAACCTCCTTACCTTGCTTCACGTTCATGGATTTTCGCATGAAAGCTCTTGAGTTTTGTAGGGTTTCTTATGTCTTTTTAAATTAGGGTCTCACGAAAACATTACACCTATTCTTTGCGTGGTCTGCCTCTGGGCACACTGCCATTTACTTTACTTAATACACTTATTTTGTTCGACATTCGTGTTTCATTCTCTCAACATTCCCAAAGCACCTTAACTAATTGTTTTTGCTTATTTCAACTAGTGTGTATATGAATATAAAATTATTTATTGCCTGCCATTGGCTACTAAGATTTATATAACCATCAACTTACTATCTTGAGATCCAGGCCTTTTTCGGAGAGGGCCATAACGCATCCTTGTCTGAGGCATTGTATAATTTCATTATATTAAACGAGTCACTCAGTTTTTTATTAACGCTTACTCCTGCTTATCTACTGGCATATATTGTTTTGATTTCTTCTAGGAGCGATGCTCAAACTTTTTTTCTAGGACAACAAATGCACACAAAACTTTCTTCCTAACCCTATAGCTTTTTCTCTGATCTGTCTTCAGCTGAATATTTGATCTGTACGTGATATTTTTTGTACGACTCCACGCTATACTTCTGTCTACACCAGCAGCCTGACCATTCTTCAAGTTCTTGATTATACCAGGTGTATACATATGAAACCGGTATTTTTTCAAGAAAAAAACACATTTATTTCAAGAGAATGATAACAAATATTTTATTCAAAGTATGCGCTCTCG
>NC_046658.1:134836043-134849636 GCF_010883055.1 Belonocnema kinseyi | reverse complement strand
CAATACGCCAATTAGCACAAATGGTAAGTTCCGACAGTGCCTACAAGTGTGCCTACTGGCCGCTAGATGGCAATACCGGTTTCATATGTATACACCTAGTATCTTTAACCTCAGAGGCACAGAAACTCTCAATTGGGTTTCCTATCGTATCGTGTTCTGTATCCAACCCATAACTTGCTTCCAAGTCGTTGGATTACAGGAGATGCCACACACCCAGCTAGATTAACCCCCTAATAATTCTTTAAAAGAGCCTCGCAAATGGTCTATTATTCAGTCCGTATCATTTGTAATTTCGAACTTGCATTTTCTTCTCTTCGTCTGTTTCGGTCTTGTCTTTACTTTCCTTAGCTAGTAGGTCCTGCTTTGGTTACCGATATACGGTAAGCAGAGTTGGGCCGAATAAGATTTTTCCAAGTTGCCTTGGCCGTACCGACGTTTGCAACGTACGGTGAAGGCAAGCGAAAAGCCGACCGTTGGCCCAATAATGGCCCAACTATGGGACGAGAATCGGATAAATTGTGGCAGATTGGTCGGCACGAACGCAATAATGCGGTCGGTCCGCCTCTGGATAGAGAAGTCGGGTTGCCACAAGTCACCTTCATGCACCCGACGGTCGGTCAAACCTTCGCGCGAGTATAAGCAGAACGTCTGATGAACTCTAGTTTACTGTTAAAAAAAACCGTGAAAGTGCAGTCGGCCCGACTATGGTCAAAGGGTGGCCCGTCCCTCGACGTCACATTTGCTTGCTACATTGGTTGAACATAACCTACTTCATTGCGATATATTTGCTTTTGGCCACAGTTGATCTACTTGCATTATTGGGAGGCCGAATTGGTGTGTTCCTCGTAGAAATTTATAAATACTCAAAATGAAAAATGAAAAATTTCTAACAAAAATAGGAACATATAAGGGAAAATATTTTTAAATTAGATATCTCTTAAATTATAAACTTTAATTTAAAATCTACAAAAATGAAAAAAAACTTGTTTAATTTGTGATACAATATCATAATCAAAAATAATCAAATGAAACATTTAAAATTATTAATTGAATACTCCTACATATTTAAAATGTAACTATTTTACTGTTTAATAAAGTAAACTGTAAATCCTGCAAAATTTAAATTTTTTTTTAAAAGCATAGAAAATTAAATATTTTTAAAGTATAGATTCCAAATTCTTTAAGTCTGTTTCTAAATTAATCTATGCCAAAAAACAATTTGCTTAAAAAAACCATGCAAAAACTAGGCTCTAAAAACTTAATTATTTAAAATTTCCCATCTAATAATATTTTTAAAGTGAATAACCGATACAATTTGAAATGAGAATTATAGTAATCATTGTTTATAATTTAAATCAGTCTTTCAATTTTGTTATAATGCACAGGCTTATTAAATTTGTATAAAAGACGTTTTTCTTTTAAATTTCTTTTTAAAAGTTCATAAAATGTATCAACTAAGCATACATGTTGCTGAATTTATCATAAAGATCCCAGTGAAAAAGTTTGAAATCAAATCAAAATTCCGTTAACATATGTCCCAATAATGCATTTGTTTATTAAATTTATTTGAAAATGATTAAATTAAATAAAAATTATTAATTTTGCCGAAATTATTATGTAGTTCCTAATTAAAACAGTTGATATAAAAAACGAATTTTTATGTTGACAAATGCCTGAATAATGCATTTGTTTATTAATTTTATTTTTGACGAAATCAGAAGATAAATCAACAAATTATGAATTTGTCTGAAATTATCATAAAGTTTCTTATCAAGAGAAATTACATAGAAAAAGAAATTTTTCTGTCGGAAAATTCGCGACTACTGCATTGGTTTATTAAATTTGCTTATAATTTCAACAATAAGAATATCAAGAAAATTTTCTGGATCATCATGTTATTTTTTATTTAAAATTCTTGCAATATAATTGCAAAAATATTAAATTCTGAAATGTCGTAGAAAAAATTCTTTCAACAAATAATTTGGTTACACATCCCTGATTGAGAAGCACCGAGAGCCTCAAACATTCAGGTAAGCTTTTGTAACCAAAATTCAAGTGTTGCGATAGCAAGGTGGTTAGAGTTAGCGGTAAAATACACTAGTTTGCTTAGTTTAGGTAGGGTTCAAATCCTCGGCGAGTACGATTTTTTAAATCGTTAAAGCGTGCGATTATATGTGTAAGCAACCGTGTGTGCGAATTATGTATTTATTGATGATAACAAATAAAGATTATAGACTAATAATGTCGGGCCACTTAGAGCGAGGTTGCAGTTTTTTGAGGTAGTCTGATGTCCAGCGTTGCCAAAAATGCTGTATCATTTACTGCGAAAATTGCCAACAAGAGAGACAATTTGTACAAAAATCAAGCAATGTCGGCTCTATAATGTGATTAAGCGGCTCGCCGATCACAACGTGTCCTGGAGTCAAAGCTATGAGATCTTCAGGGTCATTAATCATGGCCTGAAGCGGGCGAGAAATAAGGCAAGCTTCGACCTGCGTGAGAAAGGTAGCCATTTCCTCAAAGATCAAGGTTGTGTCTCCGATCACACGCTTGAGTTGATGTGTATCTGAAATGACGGCTGCCTCCCAAATACCTCCAAAGAAAGGTACTCCTGGCGGATTGAATCGCCACTCAGTTCTGTCCCATGCAATGGTTAAAACAATCAATTGAGATTCTTTAGAAACCTCGGCGAAGAGTGACCGAAGCCGAGAGTCAGCTCTAATAAAATTTATTCCCTGGTCACTGGAGAACGAGCCCTCAGTCACGTCGACGAGATGTAATGCGTCGGAAGGCAGCTAACTAGCTATCAGATGTGGAGATTGATACCGCTTCTACATGTAATGCTCATGTGGAGCAACATTTGAAAATTGCGATGTAGCCTTCGTACGATTTATGCTTACGACCTTTCGTCGTTCGAAGATAGACAGGTCCAGCATAGTCCACACCTGAATGAAGAAAGGCTCGGACAAGTGTAGAACGAATGACTGATAAGTCTGCAATAAGCTGTTGTTGCATTGCAGCTTTGTGTCGAAGACATATTAGACACCTGTGAATAAAAGTTTGAACAACTAGAACAACTAGACTGATGATTAAGTGCTTGAGTTGACCTCTCACGCGAATCAATTAAGTGTAATCGAGGAATAAAGTCAAGGAAGTAAATTTGCTTTTAGGTGAGATAGTCTTTGTTTCAATGCCTTGAATTCAGATAGAAAACAATGACACTGTTAATGAGGAGCAGGCAGCCAATCAGGGCCAGTACACCACAATGAAAACAAAGTTAGATCATTGGCGGTGAGACCTCATGATGCGCAATCAGTTGGATTACTTCGTGACGGAACGTAATGCCACACAGCTGATGAAAGAGTTGTTTGAATTTTAGAGGCTCAATTAGCTATGTGTGTTTCCCACTTGGTAGGATGACCTCGAATCCATGCTAGGGTTACCGTTGAGTCACTCCAAAAATGAACTGGAATATCCAAAATTTTGGTGTGTTGAACGTGATCTACCAGTCGAACCAGAACAACCGCTCCAAACAACTCCAGGCAGGGTAATGATACCTGCTTTATAGGATCAACCTTGGTTTTCGAAGTTAAGAGGCAAACAGAAGATCTTCCTGACACTGAAATTGACAGTAGGTAGAGCGATCCAGCATATGCTCTTTGCGAAGCGTCACAGAAACCGTGAAGCCCATAAGTACCTGAAGAAGAACGGAAGTGAATCCAAAATGGAACTTCAATGCTGATAATATCTGGAAGACTCGCTCTGTAGTCTAACCATGACTTTCTAATATCCTCGGGCAAATTATTGTCCCACGAGATCTTTAAAGTCCATATAGCATAAATGAAGATCTTGGCTGTTAAAATCACCGGACTCAGTAAAATCAATGGGTCGAAGAGTTGCGCTATTGCTCTGAGAACTGAGCGCTTGGTAATAACATCTCAAGGGGATAGAACATCCAACTTGAAGCGAAAGACATTCTTTCAGGAACCCAGGTCACACCCAGCATGTGAAACGATTGTTAAGGTTGCAGATGAAAAGGTTGTGAAGAAGCTTGGAGGTCAAGTGGTATCGTACCTAACAATTTAGAATAGTTCGACGTCTATTTTCGAAGCGTGAAGCCGTCCGCCGTGAAGAATTGATGGAGTTGATTCTAAAGATAGATAGCTTCATTCAAGCTTTCAGTTCCAGTGATGACGTCATCCACGTAAGTTCGTCGACGAATATATAATGCTGCTAAAGCATATTTATCATCCTTATCAAAAGCAAGTTTCTGAAAGTAACGAAGTGCCAAAAAAGGAGCACAAGACAATCTATATGTGAGCGTAGTGACATGAAAGATTTGAACTAATACTTCTGGCGAAAGCGTCTCTATTGCAGAAAATTGTCCATTATTTTTGGAAGAATTGCTGGTGATATTCTTGTAGAAAACGCACTCAAGGCGATGCTTCATAAGATGAAGCATTGGTAGGGAATGGGCGATAGGAATTTTCCAATTCATTGACCGCTCTTCATTAAAAGACGAACCACGAATCGCCCTTCCAATTTGCGTAAGTGACTTTAAACGGAAAAATCCTCACATTCTTGTTTTCTTGGAGTCCAGATAATTTTTAAAGGGATCTCCTGATCCTCCTAGAATTTTTGAAGATCTAAGGCCATATTGTTTAAATCGGGAATGTACGTGCCGACAGCTATTGCTGAATTAATTCTTGAAACTATAGACGCATTTTCCAAATTGTTTCCGCATAAGGTTCACCCGAAATAAGTCTCCTTAGCAAGAGGAGCAGTAGGAGGTCCTTAACAAATATTTGCAAGAAACAGACATGGAATTCTATCTGCTCTAATGAGAACATCAAAAACCTTTTCACTTCGGAAGTCTGGATGAGCTAAACGTAGTCCTGAAAGTTAAGGCCAATTTTCACTGCTTTTTTTGATTAGTGGAACATATGGAGTAAGCTTTTGAAGAAAAAGAACATTAATGGGATATTCAATGTCGGAGTCGAAGTGTGAAGCTAGAACGCAAGAAAAAAAACCATGAGTAGAAGTAGGACGATTAGTCCCCGCAGATGGTTTCGTGTCTGTTGCCCGAAGTTCATAGCCTGTGAGTCCAGATGCCGCATGGGGTAATGCTTCTGCTTACAGAGTTGGCACGTTATCGCTCACGCACAATCGCTGAAACTATACTGACGTAAACAATTAAGGCAAAATTTCTTCCTCGCAGCAAATTCGCTTCGTTGAGTTGCAGTCATGGCTCGAAATTTGTGGCAGTACATTTAAAAGTGTTGCTGTCCACAAATATAGCATTTTCGAATTTGTTGATCACTCCCATGAGAATGATCTGTGAAAGACATGAAGATCCAGCTGTGTTTAAAAAAACCCTCGTTATCCTTGATCCTTCTTAGATGATTGTTTTTTTTCAGACGATTCCCCAGCTACTTCAGAATATAACATCCAAGTGCCTCGAGAACTTTCAAATTGTCAACAGCTGTATTAACTAACCCTTTAAGATTAACTGCTATGTCGTTGTTGAATGGCTTCAAAGCAAACAAGAGAACTAAATGGGAATTAGTAAAAATTCTCTTGTTCTCAAAAAGCTTCTTTAGAAGATTCCAGGCTCGTTGATAGTTCTCATTTGTTACCAATATGTTCTTGAGTATATAAGGTTAAGAGCGGTAAATGGCAAACTGCAAAATAAATAATGCTTATAATTTTTGACCTAAAGCATAATCGAAAAAGATTTCAAAGATTGTATCAAATTAACCAATAATGTCCTTATCGAATCAGTTACTCAACTTTGTCCTTGGTTATAATGATATACAATATTTTCGGTAGTTACTGTGATAGTGATTGAAAATTGACGTAATAGGAGGAAAAGTTTATTCAAAGATAATTTATTTTAATAATATTTTCTAAAACACTAGATTGACAATAAAAATCTATATTCGCTCAAAAAGCTTAAAATTTGTGTTTATATTTAACAGTATTGAAATTTGTCACCTAAAAAGCAGCTTTCTCTGAAACTTAAAAAATTACATCAATAGTCAAATGACGTTAGAACAGATGTTGCGTTCCTAAATAAAATGTGTTTTCCTGTGTATCGACGACATGTGTGTATCAAAAATGAATTCTACTCAATGTAGTAGCATGTGATCCAGCCAACAGATCTAATATTGTAATCCAACATTTTAGGAGTCTGGAGAACCGTTGAAGCTTTTTTCAGTCTGCAAGCTTCTTTGATTTAAGTTACAATTTTAATGAAGTGCAATTCAATTTTTAATTGCATTGAGCCAAAATTGTGTGTAAATACTTCGTCAATAAAAATAAAGTTAAAAAAATGTAATCCTCTGTTTCTTGTTGCAGGTTTGAGTTCACTATCTGATAATTTCCGCAATAGTGACTTTAGTCCTGATGTTGCTCGTGGCAGACATTTTTCTTCTTCTTCGGACAGACATTCTTCAGAAATAACTCATGCTTTTGTTGCATCTCATTCTTCTACCGGGTCTCTTCCTCCTGATAAACCACCTGTCCGGATCAAGTCCAAGTCTCCTCCTGCCAGGAATAATTCTTAAACCGTACTGGAATTCAAACTTGCTGATCTGAGATTAATTCGGTTCATTTCTCACAAAAATCCGGAACGTATATTCGAACTTCAAAGATACACCTTTCCATCTGATACACCAATTAAATTCAGAACATATAATAATGTTGATAACCTTATAGCAACCGAAGAACAAACTGTATTATTAATGTCCAATGATGATGTCTTTGCCATACTATAAAGAAAAGGTGCCCAAAAGATTTTTTGTGGATTATATACTGATATTAAATGGACGCAAAAACCATTGGGCAACATCACTCTAATAAAAAAGAAATTTACAATAGTACTGGTATGGCATGCTGAGTGAATGTCTGTCCTGCCTCGCGATACGCGCTTGGTCTCTGAGCATTTGTCACGTTAATACATGGACCTTTTAAAATTAAAGCTTAAAACATTGAAGACTGTTATATTCAAGAATTTTTAATTCCTTTTGATCAAACCTTCATTGGCTTCAATTAATACATTTATATTACTTGTGTTGCTTTTTGCGGTCAATTTGAGATATGCTGAGGAAGATTATGTGCAATTGGCGGCTTGGGAAAAATATCAGGCAAATGCGACTGATAATAGTAATGTTAGATGGACTACGTGGAAGGTGTAAGTGATGTGTAAAGGTGGAAGCCTGGGAGATACATAGAGTGGGGAGGGATACATTTGGGAGATTTAAATTAATTTATAGCATAGCTGTGAGGTGGGATATAGGTGAATAGAAAGATTGAGAGAGTGTGAGGTTAGGTTGACAAGGAATCTAGGGAATTGGTGTTCAGAAGTTTGGGCCCTCAATGGGAAGAATGGTGGTTCTCGTTGAGTTCTTGGATGTTAAGTGGCAGGTAGAGGTATCTGCAGGGGACCTGAGAGGTAGAATAAAAGGGAGTAAAGGGAAAATGTGCGGCGCTGAGCGGCAAAAGTCTTGAAGGACATATGTGCTGTCGCAAGGACCGACTGAAAAGCGATAGATGGATCACATTGTGATAAGGAAAGGTAAACAGCCACTGAGTCGAGAATGAAGAGAAAAGAGAAGACAGACAGGTGAAATGATATTTAATAAGAGGGCTTAAGCCCTTAAGATTTTTAACGATCACGATTTGACGCGAAAGTAAATGGAGTTGCAAGAAATGTTGAACGGCAGGGCAGATAGGAAAAGAGTGATGGGAGAACTGCGAAGGTAAGTTATCGGAAAATACATGTAGATAAGAAAATCTGGGTTCGGGATGAGAAAAAAAGGTGCTGAAAGAAGTGTTGGGCAATTTCTTTCATATGAAGCAGGGTGATAGAGTAGTGAAGGTGCGGTACTAAAATTTAGCCGGGGTCAAAGAGAAGGAAAAGAATTACTGTAGGAATATACAGGAATTTGATTTTCTGACACTGCTAACGTTTATATTGATTCACAGTAGAAGCAAAGGTAAAATCATACCGTCGGCTATTATGGTTCTGGAGAAGGGAGGAGAGCAGCCAAGGGAAAGGTAAAGAAGAACTTTCAATATGGGGTTAGGGTGAGCTGTACGAGGGAGGCAATAGAGAAGTATCAGGAGCAGCTTAGGAAGGTACACTTTGAAGTAGGGTCAGTGAAAGAGGTATGGGAAGATTTGAGAGAAGAAGGAAAGGGTGTGTACAAAAGAAAGTATTTAGAAAGAAGAAAGGAATAGTGTAGCTCCCGTGAGATAGGAATGCTCAAAGTTAATAACAAAGGTGAAGGGGAAGTACAAGAAGTGAAAAGAGAGAACTTTAAAAAGGGATGAGCAGGTAGAAATGAGGAAGATGTTTAGATCCATGTGTAAGTAGAAAAGACAAGAAAAACAAGATTCCCTGCTTAGTATCCATGGTCTTTCATTTCAGGCGTCACTCACTCTACTGACACTCTTTTTATTAACTATTTGTCGTCGTACATTTCTGTACTGGCGCACTTCTCTAGCTTGATGTACGTCCATGCGTATTTTCATACAAGCTCTCGTGTTTCTGTAGCTTCTTATGTCTCCTCTATTTAAAATATTATCTATTATTTCCAACAATTCTTCCCACTGTCTGCGTCTGGGCAAGCTGCCACTTACATTACCTTAATACGCTTGTTTCGTTAGTCGTTTATCTTCCATTCTTGAAACATGCCTGAATCACCCTAACCATTTTCTTGACCATATGTCAATTAGTGTCTCTTCTGCCCCACATTCTTTGAGGATTTTTTCGTTACTCACTTTGTCCATTTGTTTTCTCCCAAAAATTTTGCGCAGGATTTTCATATCAATCAAGATATATATCTTCTACGCAGGTATAAGTTGTTATCCTCAGTTTTCTCAGTTTTTCGTTATTTGAAAAGTGATTGGCTCCTTTATTCTGACCCAAAAATTCCACATACACACCGGGCATTTTTGAAATATTGCTTTAAGATGGCAACTCAACCTCTAATCTGCTCTCTAACCTAGTTGATCAAATCTCTTTTTCTGCAGCATGAAATTAGAATAAGACGTTCGTTTGTGTTCTGACACATGAGATAGAATTACTTTCGGTCGATTTTTTTCGAAAGGATCAAATATCGCTGTCTAGTTTTATGCTATAGAAAAAAAAGATTCAATCAAATAGATGAGAGGGCATCGGAATTCCGCCTCAGATACTACTGTTTTTGAAACCGTCGTCTTGTGTATCTCCAGGCGTACTATCGACCTAACTCATCATATTCATTCCGTCACTTGTGAATAGGCTAGCACGATTAAGTTTGTTTAGCAGTCCTTCAAAATCTACGATTGATTCTGTCATAACCATCTTATCACCTGCGAATGCTAACCCCCGTACCCACGCTTACTAATAAAAGTAAGCGTGGCTCGTGGCGCAACTAACGGGGAGACTAAGAACTAACTAATCCTAAAGTTCACAAGGGGCGCAGGGTTACCGAGTTTTAAAATATTCACTTCTCTTGATTTAATCGGTAGTAGCTCTCCGCAACGATTGTAGTCCATTATTGATTATTATATTTGACAGTCCATCCAACGACCGATAGGGTCACATTCGCCAAGTTTTTGATCATTTGTTGCAACGCATTAATCTTGGCGTCACATGTCCAAGTAATATGACGTCACAATACGGCCCCTTGATGACTAAGAAAGTCAAGTTCAGTACAGTGAGAGTCTTGTAGTGCGACGTGACTATGCCACGTTACGATTTCCTGACATGTCGTTTGGACGATAGTAGAAGATAGCAAGATCTTTTAAGAATCTAATTGTGCCTGCTACTTATTGCCCGCAGTTGTCTCTGATTAAAAGCGGTAACGATAGCGACGGAATCATTGTTGAGTTGTACATAAGTCATTGGTACTTATTGCAGGGCGCGTCAGTAACTTTTTTAAATCATTCGACAAGACAGAAATTAGCCCTGAGTGCCATGAAGTTGTTGTCAACGGAGTGAACATCGTGACGTCACGCCTCGATGACATGGCGCACAGAGATCTGCAGAAGATGATGGCCTGGTATGAGAATAATCACGGGAATGAAGCTAGCATAGGAACTTCCGGTAATAGACAGCAGACGACGAGCCAGGCAAATCTAGGATTTATTCTAGAGATTTTAAGTGTATTATGTTTAAAGGTTTAGTGAATGTGAAACCTGTCAGAATGTTTGTACTGTCAACACAAACTGGCGTTTTTTTAAAAACAAACACAAGCCAGCCTGTTTGTAAAAATGAAATATACTGCAACACAATATTTGCTAATAAAAATAGGTAAGTACATAATTTTCGTTGTTTGAATGTGATTGTATAAATGGTCATTTGAAAATGCATCTTAATTTGTCTTTATCTGAAATCAGTTAGAAGGGTGTAAAGAATCTGTAGCTTTCTACTCTCACTTTTTTAAACTTTACATGCAAAGCTGTTTAATAAACTATTGACACTAAATTTCCTACTTTCAAAATCTTAGCAAATTCCACAAACTACTCTTGAACAACACTGATGGAGAAAATACTTATAATTTGACCTTGATACAGTTGATGTTTTGCTACAAATTTAAGGATATCACAGATGTCAAAAATGCCTCCCAAAATTTCAATAGTCTAAACAGGTGAGCTAATTTCTTTACAATTGATTTTAACACATCTATGTTTTCTTCGAAAAAAAAACGAGTTAAATGCCTAGCTGCGACAGCGAAACATTTTTCTTTATAAATAATGAAGAAAAATATTTTTAAAATACCTAAAAATATTTATTTTTTGACAAAAACATTTTTTCTTTTTGAAATTATAAAATTAAATTATTTAAATTAATTAAATTAATTAAACTAAAATAAATTTATAAAAATGTAGTGCACATTTTCAGCAATATGCATTTTTTGTCATTTTCTAAAAATAAATCAATTTCTTTGGATCATTCAATAGATCAGGGACTCCTCCATCACTTACAAAAATAAAGATCAACTTCAATAGCTCAAAATTCCCGAGACAAATTTTTTCGGATAAACTATGAAATACGTATGCCTTTGTCTTCATTGTAGAATAATATATTTAAAGTCGAATTTATTTTCACACTCTTACCTAGATCTATCTGCATAATTTGGAATGGAATTGGTCAAATACAAATAACATAAAATGCTTAAAACCTAAAGGCATTGTGTAAAGTAATGAACATAAACATTATAGGGCGGAGTGATAATGATGAAATTAGTCCAATCGAGCTGTACGAAAAATATTTGTGGGTTTGCCTCCGCAAAAAGTAAAAACAAAATTAAGCGGTTAATATCTTCTGCTTCCTTTTTTGATTTAAAAATTTAAATGTTAGAAAATTCCACAAAATTTCCCTATTGCTTCAAAAATTATGAAAAATTTAATAAGTCAACAGTTTTTGCTTGTTAATAATAACAAAAAAATATAAATTAAACAATTTTTTTTGCTCAGCCAAGAATTTTTTGAAAATGGCCGAAAAACATGTTTTTTGGATTGAGTTCTATGTACACATTTTTGAAAAAGTTGAATATGTCAAACCTGGAATTTCTTAAGTTTCAATGAAACAAACATACTGTAATTTAGTATTTTTTCGAACAAAATTTTTAGTGATGTTTGCAGCCGTCAAAAATGGTTAATTTTACGTTTTTTTTAGCCCCCCTATGAGGTAGTTGTCAATGCATAGAGGAAATTTGTCAATAGCATCCCAGGTTTTCAAGAAATAGCTAGTGAAGAGTTCAGGTAAGAATTTCTTAGATTTATTGGGGGGGGGGGGGCGGAATTTTATGCACATGTATGAAATAACAAATATGACCTATAATAAATCTAAAAAATTCTTTCCTGAACTTTTTACTAGCTATTCGCTGAAGAAATGGATACCATTGACAAATTTCCCCCATGCATTACATCCCCCCCATAGGGGATGGGGTATGCGTACAAAATGATTCGAACAAGTTATTGCTACGAAAATATCGTTTTGCGTAATGTCACCATAATTTTTTGCGCCTGGAAGCTTAGTTTAAGCAATTTCTCAAAATCGCTAATAAAAACGTTAAATTGACCATTTTCTAACGTTCGTTCTTATAAACAGCTAGAAATTTAAATTATAAACAAAGTTTAATCTCCTTCAGGATGCAGGCTATCATAGAAGGTTTGTTTCAGAGAGAAGAATCTTCTTTTGCGCACCTGAAATGGTACAGGAATAATTAGCAAACACAATTTCAACAAATAAATGAAGTACATTAACGTCGAAGAGGTATTTATATATTTGCAAAATTGAAAAGGCTAGAGCAAACTGTTTAGTACGTTGTAAACGTAATTTTAGACTTTCTCTAAAAAATTCTGCTTCGGGACGTCGAGAAACTTCGTTAAAAAAATGTTGTATGGTTCTATGCATAATATCAGAAAATTCTGAATTCTATGTAACACCACCTTGAGGCTGACTACAAAAAATATTTTTTAAAGAAATTTTGAGTAATAAAAGTTGTTTTTAATTATATTAGGATGGTTTTTATTTTGCTCACTGTAATTAATACTGTCATATAAATAATATTAGGATGCATTATTCATTATGAAAAAGCTGTTATGAAATGAGGTATTCGCGAATATTGTTGTTATATATTAATAATTCCTTTGTGTGATGTTATTACACCCTCTTATATAACATCAATCACAAATGGTATTATTAATTTATAACATCAAAATTACTAATATCAAGTAAAATATTCACATTCAAATGGTCCGCTCAACGATTAGTTCATCTAGTCGTTGGTAGAGGCTCTGCTATCTTTTTTACGCTATATTTGTTTCCTTGCATTTGCATTGAGTCATCATTCCCGTGAGAATAATCAGGCAGAAATCGGTAAGCAATTATGTTTGCTGTAGATCTGTTCTAAATATGTAAGCTTTATTTGAAAGTGAAAGGTATGTAAGGTCGTTTTTCTTTCAATTGATAATATACATATATATAATTAAAAATTTGTCATAAGGACAACCGCAGGATTTCGCCGGGAGCGGGTGCTAATCTGAAAAATTGTACCCGCTTCCAGCGAAATCGCGGTAAAATTTCAGCCATAACCACGTCTCACAACCGTGAGATAGGTAGTTACGGTCTGTAAAGGAATCAATACGACGATCTAGAAAAAGCCTCGTGCACCCTAAGAACACGGAGTGACCCAAGGACAACATCCTTCTGCATTTTTCCCGCAAATGTTATAGCATATTGTTGACACGCAGGGATGCTTTTTAGGCTACTAGCAAGTGCAAGCTTGGCACCTCCAAGAGCGCTGATGATAAGGACGATCAGTTAACCAGAATATTCCGGGTGCAATCGTTGCAACTCCCTTATAAGGTCTCGATACCTCTCTTTCTTTTCATTCTCCTTATCTATGATGTTTTTGTCAGCTGGTGCCGAAAACTCGATAACAAACATGGTTCGCTTCTCGAAGTCAAGAAGAACCATGTCAGGCCTCGAGTGAGTAACAGAAACAATTGTCGAGAATATAAAGTTCCAGCATATGCGGCACTTCCCATTCTCGACAATTGACTCAATTTCCCTAGGAGCATTTAGAGGAGCGATAT
>NC_046658.1:134833798-134835943 GCF_010883055.1 Belonocnema kinseyi | reverse complement strand
TTCAAATAAACCTTGGCGCATTTGTCCACCCCAAATTCCATTCCAATTTCCTTAGTAAATCGTTCGACAATCCCCAGAGCTAGATGCAGTTGCTCTCTATTTGCAGCAGAGATCTTAAGATCGTCCATGTAAAATACATGAGTGACCTTGTACTTTCGATCTGCAGGTTTGCCGCAAAAGTACCCGTCGGAATGGCAAAGGCTAGAGATTTTTTAGGATTTTTTAAGATTTCCAAAAGACAGATGATAAGTCTATGGGATGTCGAATCAAAAGCTTTGCGATAATCCATCCAGGCCATCGATAGGTCACGCTGGTAGAAGGCTGCATCTTTACAGACACATCTATCGATGAGCTTCTATCAACGAGCTCAGGATCTTCAGGGATGCCATTAAGTTTTCCTCGCTTCAAATAAACCTTGGCGCATTTGTCTAACCTAAACAGATAGTGGCAATAATGTAAGGCAAAAGAGGAGTGGGCTCATGGTGTCGCCCTGAAAGACACCTCTCTGAAACGTGATCTTGTTAGTTGTCACACGATTTTTGCCAGATGAGATAGTAAATCTGGTTTCCAAAGCGTAATTAATCTCTCTATGAACCCAACTATTTGCGGATGAACCTTTAGGATTTCCAAAAGACAGATGATAAGTCTATGGGATGTAGAATCGAAAGCTTTCCGATAATCAACCCAGGCCATTGATAGGTCACGCTGGTAGAATGCTGCATCTTTGCAGACACATATATCGATGAGCAGGTTCTCCTGACATCCGGATACGCCTTTCTTCGAGCCTCGTTGTTCATACATTTCTTGCCACACAGGTTCAATTGCCCGTACAATCCTATCATTTAGGATAGCTGTGAATATCTTATAAAGCGTGTTCAGACAAGTTATTGGCCTGTAGTTCTTCGGGTCAGCTAAGTTGCCTATTTTCGGCAGGAGTATTGTGCGCCCTTCCACCAACCACTCTGGAATCGGTTCTTCCGACTTCAAATATGAGGTGAAAATACGGGCCAAATGCTGATGGGTTCAAGAAAACTTCTTCCACCAGAAGGTTTTGATACAATCTGGTCCCGGTGCGGAATAGTTCTTCATCCCTCATTAATACTTTTTTGACTTGTTAAGTGTGTGATAACGGGTCCGGAGTTCGAGCCTGACCTTTCGAACCTTGGCGGTAAAATTCCTGCCAGATGTGATGTAGTCCATCACACATTGAATGCGGGACGCGTACTGTCTTGCCCAGCCTATCTTTATGGCAAGTTGATGCATTCGTCTTTTGGTCTTATGATCAGCCGTTAGTTTTGTTTTACTGTTCGCATCTGCCAAAGCTCTCGCTGCATTATACACACAATTATTGATAGCCCAGAGGTCGGATTCACCGGAAAAATGTCCACGAAGCTCGTCATCTATTCCAGCCAGATCTTTAGGCTTAAGAGAAACCTTGGTGTTGATGTTTCTCCGGGTCGTAAAGCATCGCTCTTCATCTATTGGATGCCTGTCCGCGGTTGGTCTTAGTGTCGCCTCTCTTTTTTCGTTGCCGGCTTGTTCTAGCTGTGGTAGAGTAGGCGTTCTGCTTACATAGCCCCTTTTACGGAGTAGTTCAGCATGGTTTCCCAGACATTGCTGCGAAAAGTGCAATAGCTCCGGATGTTTCTCGCACCACAGAGCATGCAGCCGTGCCATGTAACCCCGTTCACGGGCCACACTCGCATCGTAGCAGTCTAGAAAGTCGTGATTCAGTTACTCCGTCCACGCAAAAGTCACGAGATCTCGCCGATCCATCGCATTGAATCCATTTTCATTGGCTCCCCCAGCTCTAGATTGGTCGGCATTGTTGGCCGACCCATTGTCGGAAGCCCTGCGCGTTCTGTTGTTTTGAACCGCACTTACTACAATTATGTTTGGTGTTGTCATTGTTGTTCCCACGAGAAGCTAGGGAAAGGGGTTCTTCCATCCTTGTAGTGCCCCGCATGCAAGGATAAGGCTGCTTACTCTGAGAGGTCGCCCGGTATCCCAGAGTCACCGTTCTAGACACCTCACCCAGGTGCAATTCAGCTTTCGGCACGGTTCTCACACCTCCGCTTGGGGGTTAATTCCTTCGGGACCACCCCTGGACAATTGTCCGCGACTGCCTATTTATTTTTGTAACCA
>NC_046658.1:134824920-134833698 GCF_010883055.1 Belonocnema kinseyi | reverse complement strand
CTTGCAAATAATTATTTTGATTATTCGACATTTATAATATTTGTGAATATGTTCTAGATGGACGTGTTCTAACGTGTTCGAACCAAGGAACGAGTGCTCAATTTAATTATGGAAGTCTGGTTATACCGGGTTGCATACCTCAATATTTCGATTCCAGCAACGCACTCTAGATGAGTCTCGGCGGCCCATGAGGTGAAAACGAGCCTAGCAAGGTAGTTGTTTATCTTCAAAGAGTCGCGGATCCGGTACCTCTAGAGAAAAAGGTTCTCTGAGTACTTAAATCTGTTAGTCTTGGTGGTTTGGAACCCACCTTACATTTTAGTTCTCATTTCTACCATCAAGTAAGTATGTAAGGGGAGTGTGCAGGAATAGAGAAGAAGATAAAAGAAAAATGTAAACCTTCAGGGGACCAAATAGAAGCCCCTGAAAAATTATAATATACAAGCGTTTAAATTACTGGTACACAAAAAAGTGGTCTGTCCGACAGACCACACTAGCATATTTATATGTTTTTGGGATCGTTGAATTCGAATACGGTGTCCAAATAACTAATTTGGCTCATACTTTTCCGAAAATCGGAAAAATAGACGCAAAATCGACGAATACAGCCATTTTTCTTTTATACTTGTGCAACAAACAAATTTTTCATGCCCGGTGGTCTAAGTCAGCATATCCTTATGTTTTTGGGGTTGCTGATTTCGAGTCCTGGGTCAAAATAACTCAGTTGGCTCATATTTGATCGAAAAATGCAAAAATTGAGGTAAAATCGACGAAAACAGCATATATTATTATATTCGTGCATATTCGTGCATATTTTTGTAAAAAATATATCTTCATCCCCGGTGGACTTATCCAGCATATCCTTTTGTTTTTGGGATCACTGATTCTGTATCCGGGATTCAAATAACCCAGTTGCCTCATATTTGATCGAAAAACGCAAAAGTAGGTCAGCATATCCTTATGTTTTTGGGGTCGCTGATTTCGAGTCCGGGGTCAAAATAACTCAGTTGGCTCATATTTGGTCGAAAAAAGTAAAAATAGAGGTAAGGTCGAACAAAACAAATCACTGTAATCTGAACAAATGACAGATCCTGCTCGAAATTCACGTCAAAACAAATGACTGTGAAACAAACAAATTAATGATCGCGCTCGAACTTCACGTTAGTTAAGAGGATAGTGGTGACAATCTCTTTAAGCGTGCTTCCTAATGTGACTTCAGCACAGTTTTAAAACCCATTATAATTTTTTTCGTGTTCTTAAATCACTAGTTTACTATACTATACTTATACTATTACTATAAACTCCCAAATAAAAACAGATCATGTCTTCTAAGCGCCGTTTCAATTCAAATTTACCCACTTCCACTACAGCGCATAATTGTGTGTGTGATCCAGATGCATTTTGCTACATATGTGGTAAATTTGAGGTTTTAGAAAATCGAAGAGTAATCAGCGATTACGATTAATTGGGTTCCTCACAAAATTTGCAGTGCTTGTTATAAGGCATTCAATCGATCGAAAGACAGAGAAGGAAATAAGAAAAACCTTAAGATTCAAGAAGCTACGATATGAAGGAAACATCTTTGGAAAGAGAAATGCTACTTCTGTATAACAAACCTGACAGGAATCAATAGAAAAAAGAAAAGTGCTATCGAATATCCTGATTTACCTAGCGTCACTGAATCGCGAGATCTCGGTCTCCCTAAAGATGTTCCAGAGTATCTAGCTTCCGTTTTAAAAAAGTAGAACTTATTAGATAAAGGAGTTAAATCAACTTTCTATAGAAATAGGGAAAAGGAGTTCAGACAGTTTTTTACTTCTGAATCAAATGATCATGGAAAATTAGTCTATTGTAAAAACATTGACGGATTAATAGAAAAAATGAAACCTGGACTGTATAGACCGGAAAATTCGTCTATTCATTGACTCTTCTGAGCGCAGTCTAAAAGCAATTTTATTGTATAATACGAATGTTTACACCTCAATTCCAATGGCACATTCTACGGAACTGAAAGAGTATTACAGTAACTTAAAATTTGTCCTGGAAAAAATCAATTACTCAACTTATAAGTGGAAAATTTTTGGGGATCTCAAAATTCTTGGAATCGTTTTTGGACAGCAATCAGGGTATACCAAAACACCGTGACACTTGTGCTTATGGGAAAATCGAGATAGCGTTCGTCATTACAAAAAAAAGATGGCCAAAAAGAACATCGTTTGAGCATGAACAAAAAATATAATTGAAGAGCCTTTAGTTGACCCATTAGAAATTTTGATTCCACCCCTTCATATAAAGCTGGGTCTTATGAAACAGTTTGTCAAAGCGCTTGACAAGGATGGCGATTGCTATGCGTATTTGGAAGATCAATTTCCACAACTTTCCGAAGCAAAATTAAAAAAGGGGATCTTCGATGGACCGCAGATAAGAAAAATGTTGCAAGATCCAGAATCCATAACAAAAATGTCTGGCACTGAAAAAAGATGCCTGGCTTAGTTTTAAAAATGTTGTAAAAAACTTTTTAGGTAATAAGAAAAGTCCAGAGTATCAAAATGTAATTTCAGAAATGGTAACAGACTTAGGTAAATTAGGCTAGATTCTGGATCTTGCAACATTTTTCTTATCTGCGGTAGATAAGAAAAATTTTGCAAGATCCAGAATCCATTACAAAAATGTCTGGCACTGAAAAAAGATGCCTGGCTTAGTTTTAAAAATGTTGTAAAAAACTTTTTAGGTAATAAGAAAAGTCCAGAGTATCAAAATGTAGTTTCAGAAATGGTAACAGACTTAGGTAAATTAGGCTGTCTTATGAACTTGAAGCTACATTTTCTTCATTCGCATATAAATAAGTTTCCAGACAACTTGGGAGACTTTAGTGAAGAGCAAGGCGAACGTTTCCACCAGGATATAAAAGAGATGGAGAAGCGATTTCAGGAATTTTGTGATAGCAACATGATGGCTGATTACTGTTGGAGTTTAAAACGAGATCAAGGCAATCAATCTAACAAACGAAAGCGAAACCCACTACGTAGGTCTTTTGAGGATAAAAGGGATCGATACAAGCGATATAAAGAAAAATAAAAATACCCTATAAGCATGAGAGGCAAGGGGACTCACGGTAATAAAGCGACCCCAAAAACATAAGGATATGCTGATTTAGACCACCGGGCATGAAACATTTTTTTGTTGCAAAAGTATACAAGAAAAATCGCTGTATTCACCGATTTTACGTCTATTTTTCCAATTTTCAAAAAAATATGAGCCGAGTTGGTTATTTGAGCCTCAGATTCGAATTAAGCGACCCAAAAGACACATCGCTTTTTTTGTCGATTTTACGTCTATTTTTTTCGTTTTTCAGAAAAATACGAGCCAACTTGGTTATTTGGACACCGAATTCGTATTCAGTGACCTTAAAAACATATAGATATGCTAGTGTAGTCTGTCGGACAGACCACTTATTTTTTGGGTGCCGGTGAAATTTCCTTAATTCTAGGAAAACCCTGAATATCAAAGAATTCAAAATAATAGAATAAGAAAGTCATAATCAACCCTATGGTACAATCGCTAATGACCATTTCCGTTGATGCGACTATAGACATTTGATTAATAAACAATAATTAAATAAATCAAAAACATTTGAAGATTCAAGCGAGTTTAAAGAAATCAAAGCTTCTCATAAGGTCTGGGATATTATTCATCCTTACTCAGCCAAATTTCTATTATTGAAACTAACTTTTATCGAATGTAAATATATCAGAAGGCAAACCTGACGCTTGCTGTCAAGAGATAAAAACTACAGTATAGATTATAAAGTTTGATAAAGCAGTGGAAAATTCCTTGGTTACCGCATTAAGAAAATTCATCTATAATTTATTAATCAGTTTCTTTTCTAATTTGGAAAAATGAGGGCTGCCTCCACTTTGGGCTTATCCTTTATGATTACCATGATTTCCATTGGTAAGTATTATAATATATAATATATCTTTAAATCTTTTTTAAGCGTTACGTACATAAATCAGAGTTTTTGTGAAGTAATATGGGTGTAGAAATCTGCACACAGAATCGCGATACATATCAAATAGAATCTAAGATTTTTTGAAACTCGGTTGACAAATACTTATATCCGGTTCGTATCTTATAATTACACAGGCCAACATGGTTTTGTTGTTGGAAAGTGGAGGGTCATTTCCGAAGTAATTTTTTACGTAAAATCCGAATCAGGAGTCAGAATAGGCTCATCACGTCAGGATTTTAAGATATTTGAGGTTATGTACCCTAAAAATGGTGTTTTGGCTACTTTGAGGTTATGTACAGAAGCCACATCTTTTTTGGGGACTTTTTCTTTAGTTGTATAATATAGTGCTGGTCTTTTTTTTTAATTCGAAAGTCTCAGAGTTTAATTAACATTTTTCTTTACCAAGTTACGCCAATTTAAAATTACGAGATATGTCCCATTATGACTTGAGCATTTGCTTTAAATACTTTGAAGCAGACATTTTCTACTGAGTGTTTTCGCTTGAAAATTTGTGCTTGGCGTGTTCGGGGTTGTAAAATTCCAAATAATGGTGTGTCTTCTGTACATAACCACAAAAGTATCCAACAACGCCATTTTAGGATACATAACCCCAAATATTTAAAAATCCTGACATCATGGTCTAATTCTGGCCCGGATTCGGATTCTACGTGAAAAATTATTTTGGAAATGACCCTCCACTTTTCAACAACAAAACCATATTGGCCTGTGGTATTTGAAGCAAATGTTCAAGACATAATGGGACATATCTCGAAATTTCAAATTGGCGTAACATGGTAATGAAAAATGGTAATTAAACTCTGCGACTCTCAAATTAAAGATAAAGAGCAGTACTATATGATACATCTAAAGAAACAATCCCAAAAAAATTTGATGTCTTTTTCACATAACCTCAAAAGTAGCCAAAAACGCCATTTTTTGGGTACATAACCTCAAACATTTAAAAATCCTGACGTGATGGGTCAATTCTGACCCCAAGTTCGGATTGTACTCGGTTCCTAAAAAATTTGTATTATATATTATTAACTTATTGTCTATACGAACAACCAACCTGAACACATGAGCACATACAGCTATAAACACACGCTTAAACGATTTTAAAAATCGCACTTGCTAAAATTTCTAACTCTTCCTAAAATTAACCAACCTTATACCTAACCACTCGTATGCCTTCTTCAATTTGTAATTATTATTTTTCAAATTTGCTACTTTCAATTTTTAATTTTTTCGTTGTATGTAAGAACAACTGAAGTAGGAGATGCCCCGAGAAAAAAGGGTCAACAAATTTAAATTAAATTATTTCTATATATTTGTATAAAGAAATAATCGTTTTGCGTGTATGTGATACAGACAAATAATAAATATTTTAATTAATGTATAATGGTTAGTAACCCGGCCGTTAGAAATTGTAACCTCGAATTTATTTCGATAATTTTTGCAAAGATAAAAGAATGAATGTTACTGAAAATTTAGAAATTAATAAATAATTTAAAAACCATGGGAACGTGCATTTTAGAGGTCAGAGAATCTGGAAAGTCGTGCTGCGCAAAGGAACCTTAATTTGCCTTGAGTTTTTCTTACTTCTATTTTCATTATTTAAAACTATTTAAGGAATTACTTGAAAATATTAAATTTTGAGATATCTGTAAATTTTTTGCCCACCATTTTGCGAACCATGGGTCATCCGGTCACTTCACAGTGGCCCAGGAACGACAAAAAGTTGGTCAAAATTCTAAATTTATTTGTATTGACAGAAAAATTAGTATTAATGTATCACAAAGGTCACTGATAATAAATTTGATACAAAAATTAAAAATGGCTAATGGAAAATACAACATACTTGTCACACAGGTAAGGTTGAAGCTTCACCTGCGATTTCGGCTGCTGGCTTCGGATTAGAGAAAAATCGTCTTGCTGGGTTTGCTATTATTAAAATTTCTCTGTCCCTGTCTTGGGAAGTCCATATTAGGCAAATTTTATACAATTGTATGACATATGAACTTGAATTAAAATCGAAACTTTACTTTTGTATGCTTTAATAATTAATGAGAAAAAATAAGTTATCTTCTATTTATTTATCAGGACGGATGTTCAATTTTAATAAGAGATTCGAATATTCTTATGTCAGCATGAACACAGAAAAAAAGAAGATAAAGTTTATATTGATTCCAGGTGAAGGATCCACCGCTTTTTGCGCTTTTTTCTAAGTGGTAATCAATACCTTCTAATTCCATTACAACAGTCTAATTTATTTTAGAAGAGATAATCAGTAAGCACCATTTTTTTCGGGTTTTCTATTGCTCATTCTATATGTTTTACTGAAATTTTCTCACGTCAGCGTGACGCCGAAATATGTTTATTGATCAACCGTTGCAAGTCTTTCCTGTAACAAATATTAACTTTTGTTTTTTCTGTATTGTTTTAAATCTGGAGTCCCTATTTATAGCTCGAATTCACTCATACTTTGCCGTTTTCCCATTGCTGTAAGGACGACGTAGCAGACGACAGCTTTTGTTTCACCGTGGGATAAACTTTCATGAAATAGCATGTAAATTTTAACAGCGGAAAATTTTACATGCAACAAAATGTAACTTTAGTTTTTTTATGTGAAGTGTAGAAATGCCAAATTTAAAAGTAGATCTGTCCTCTTCTTTCTTCATTTTTTACATTCTCATAAGAGAATGTATTAGATTTGTGTAATATTTGACCCCCACCCCCAGTTTTGGTCGACTGTCCACCTTTTGATACCCAATGAATCCGAAAAACAGGTTTTTACGAATATGTATGTATATTTGTATGTATTTATGTATGTATGTATGTGTATGTGGAATATTTTCGTGATCACTTTTTTTAAAAATTCAAAAGTTCTTTGTACGGTATAAGTTTTTGGTTTCGCACTTAAAGGAGGACCAGGAATGTGAAAATGAGACCATATAAACTCATATCTAACAAAACGCAGATGAAGGTTGGTGACCTTCTCAGCATGAAACACCAACCAGGCATGACTCTTGGATTAAACTTACCCCCCCCCAATTAATCGAAATGCTGCGGGCCTGTTGTTGTAACTGCGCTCTCCATCCTAGACGCTTTGAGATATTCTTTTAGTCCATTATTAGGAGATGAAGCAATAGCGCTCCAAAACTGCGATATAGAACACGATGCGGTAAAAAATTCAATTAAAAAAGTCTAGGTCACTGAGGTAGGGACATAATTAAGAAATTTAAAAACGGTAAGACTTCTCAAGGGCCGTATGTATAAAATTTAAATCATAAAAATATCATTGAAATTATTAAATTTAGTTTATGGAAAAACGACAAAAGTTGCAATAAAATGTGTAATAACAAAATTTCGTTTAAATAATACACATTTTTTTAAAGAAGACAATCAAACTACGTCAGTTTTAATACCAATGCATGTCATGAATTAAAATAATATACATTAATGGGAAGGAGCTTTAACAAAAAAGAGTTTTTGTCCGACGATCATCGGAATACTTAATATAATCAACTATTCCGACTTAGCCAAATCGGGAGTTAAGGATAAGCTGAAAAAGGGTGTTAAATCAATTAAAATTATTTTGTTACTAAAATTAATAAAGATTTATTAATTTGTACATGAGTTTTATGTCCTAAATCAAATTAGGCGTTGTGTGAATCCATTGATTCCGAAAAAAGACAGCCTTAAGAAAAAGAGAAAACAGATTTTTAAGGGTACAATATAGATGGAGTGTAAGGGCCAATTATTATATTCTTCATTACTCGCAGGATTTTATTCCTTGTAGTGGTGTGGTACTCTCACGTTGGGAAAAATTTGTTCAAATAGATACCTCCAAATTTTTTGTTTATCTTCTGGGATGGATTATTATATCTCCAATGACCCCTTAATTATTTATAAAGTGATAGAAATGGAACCAGATGGGAATCCAGAACGAGGAATAATCTCAACGCGAAAATTAGAAAAATTTAAAAGATCACAGAATTTCAGTTCATACGTCGTCGACGATTTTTTTACCGACTTACAGTAGAAATTTTTACTGGCATCAATAGCGACGAAGGTTGAGTAAATATTTAATTTGACTGATAATGACAAGGAAATCAGACTAATAGAGAATAATAAATGGAAACGAGAACAGATACTTTTCGAAATATAAAATAGCGGGCAGAGCTGTCGGTCAGTTAACGGAAAAACAGATTCTTTTCAGAAAACAAAATTGGGCAGAGCACCACTAGCTGGTAGCAAAACTGTCTGACTGACGTTAGGCTATTGATATGCAATCCATACACGACATAATGTTTAACTATCAGCCTTTTTAGGCTGCTGCATTTTTGCTTTCTCAGCTCTCGGACTATGAGAGAGCCCATATAATATGATGCTATATTTGAAACAATATACCATGAGAAGCAATTTTTTTCTTAAAACTGCTTATATAACACAGGGCCCAAAAAAAAAAAAAAAGTGCCTGTGCAATTGACCACACCTATATATTCTTATGTATTTTTCGACGCTGAATCCGAATTTGCAATAAAAAAGTAGGATCCAGCTATTTTTTTATAGGGTTTTGCTCGAAAAACCTCATTTTTTACGGTTTTTTCATGGTTTTTTCTAAATAAAAAAAGAATAAAGAAAAATTTTATTTTTTTGACTTTAGAATCGAATTTTACGGGAAAAAATACATCGAAAACCATGTTTTGATTTTTTTTTACAAAAATTTCAACCCACCATACGGCGATGAAAAGGCAGAAAATCGC
>NC_046658.1:134820458-134824820 GCF_010883055.1 Belonocnema kinseyi | reverse complement strand
ATATTGGCGATATCTATTTTTATTTTTGTCTTCCAAAAAAATATTTTGAATAAAGTTTTAAAGTGTTTTACGCTTACGCACACGTTTCTCGACAAATGACCGGTGTAAAGGATTTCTGACACGCTTCTGACCTCTTTCTGAAGATGTTTCTCTCATCATCATCCAGCAGTAATCTGCCAACATATTTATACCCCATCGTCCTTGAAATCTGCGTTCAAATTCCTTCAAGTCTTGGTGAAACCTTTCTCCTTGCTCTTCACTAAAGTCCCCGTTGTTCTCAGGAAATTGATCAATATGTGAATCAAGGAAATGAAGCTTCAAGTTCATTAGGCAGCCCAGTTTTTCAAAGTTGCGTACCATTTTTTTAAAAATAGTTTTGTAATTTACGTCTTTAGTGTTACCCAAAAATTTTGTTGATACATCAATTTATCACGTTTATTGTCCACTCACGCCGACTAGGAGTTGTTTTTTGAAAAAATGACTTAAAATTCGTGATCAGCGACCTCAGAAACTCCCAGTAAAGTATTTTCAATGTTTATAAATCGGTGTAATCGTTTCGAATTTATTTCGATGTTTCATTTACATTTCGACTTATCCTAAACAAATTCGTTTTCTTCGAGATATGAAATATTAGCCATTCCAGTTTCACAACGAAAAAAGGGCAAAGATCCACCATGTAGAATTTTGCAAATCCTAATTCAAATTTCAATTCAGCAAACGAAAAAGCTATTAGACTTTAATCTCTTCATTTCCTGATGTACTCTAGTTAAAATATCGACCATGTATTCATTTTTATGACATGAAAATGTTTCGCCTATGTATTTAAAACTTTAGTATGCAAAAGATTATATAAACATGGTGTGCCAACAGCATTGTGAACCTTAAGAAAAGTGTAAACCTCTGTTTCTTGTTGCAGAGTTAACATCACAGTTCGAGTGTTTGCCGAATGGCGAACCTATTCCTGGTGTTACACGAAGCAGGCCTTATTTTTCTTCTCCATCCTCTGAAGGACACTCTCCAAAAAAGACTCTTTCTCTTGCCAAAACTCATCCTTCTGCCTGGTCTTCTCCTATTGCTGAGCCTTCTCTACATGCCAGATCCAGGTCTCCTGCTGCCAGGTCTCCTCCTCTTGCCGAGCCTTATCTACGTATCAGACCCAGGTCTCCTTCAGCCGGGCATCATCCTTCACACATGCTTGGATTCAAACTTAAAGAACTTCCATATATTCGACTTATTTCCCTCCGCAATCCAGATAGGAAATTTGAACTTCGAAAATACATTTTTCCACCTAATAAGCCAATCAAATTCAGAACATATAATAATACCCAGAACTCTATGCCAACTAGTGAGCAAATTGTATTATCAGCGCCAAATGGCGACGTCTTGGCAATATTGCATAAAACTGGGATTCAAACAGTTCTTCGTGGATTTTATACGGAGGATGATAAATGGGTGGAAAAGCGGGCAAAAATAAACATGTACACGGGTAAGGTTGATGCATTGACCCCAGAAGAAATCGCGGAATGTCCATTAGGTAACCAGACTATAATCAAACAGAAATTTATACTAGTTAATAACGCAAAATAACAATAACAATTCAGCTCAAAATTCTTTTCGTGTATTAGGCGCGCTTTTGTAGGGTCATGAGCTTCGCCCTCAGTCTTTATAGTTCCTCCATAAAAAAATCCATGCACATTAGTTGTTTTGCTTTCCGTGCTCGAATAAAGTAAAACTAAATTGCTATTTTTTATATAACGTTGAATTTTATTATTAGAATCTTTATTTTATTCATTTATATACATCGGACTAAGAATGCTTATTCGTACATTGTCAAATAAAGTACACATTTTATTCTTCACCTGTTATATAGTTCCAGTTACCCTAAGCAATTTATACTTAAGCAAAGTGTGCTTTAATTTCATTGCAGTTGACAAACAAAATTTTTCACATTTAGATGAATATTGACTGTGAAATAGGACGTGTAGAAAGTCTGGGAGCAAAATCTGATGTTCCTTGGTTATATTTTCGTAAATACGGAATTTTCCTTGACAAGTTTAATTTAGATTGATGTTTGGCTCATTTTTTGATTTAGGGCCGAAATCTCAAACGTCTGTTCTTCTTTGACAAAAGCAGTATTTAATATTTTCGCGAAATAATGTATGGCAAGTTTTATAGCTCAAATGGAGTTCTGCATTTTTCTTATCCTTGAAGTACTTTTGGAATTCCTTGTTTATATATTTAGCTGTGAAGTTAAATTAGGAAGATATTTTCTTATAGTTTTCGAGTTAGCGTAACGTGACTTCTTGTGTAGAATAGATTTCCAATGTTCTGTAATCGCTCTCCAAACTTTATGGGCAATTTTTTAAAAATTTTGCTGTTTGCCTTTATTTGCCACAGCATTCAGTTGACCTAAAAAAAGGATTACATTTAGATTTACTTTTTTTGCGTCAAACAATTATTAAGACTCTTAGTTAAAATTATTCTTTGTATGACCTATAAAAGTATATAAAAATTGTGTATATGGCCAAATATTGATCAATTTTCGAGAAACGTGAGACGATTATACAAAAATTGTCGAAAGTCAAGACCTAGACTGAATTATGCAGCAATTGTTCCGATTTATTATTATCAGAATTATGATTCATCATTGTTGACACAACGTAAGGCCGGCGAAACGCTAACATTAAATGGACGAATCGACTCAAGGGTAGCCTGATGGAGTGCTACAATGCCATAATTATTCCTATTAAGAAGACTGTATGATGCGTTTGCACACTCTGTAGGATCAGAAACACCCATAGTTTCATCTAAAATAAATTTTTCTCATTGTGATAATATTTTTGATAAGTCCCATCTCTATACCACCAATTGTTTAGTTTATGTTGCAGCGCAAGGTTTTTCTTATTTAAATCTAAGGCTAAAACCAACGACGGATCAAAAGACAAAAATATACTGGTAGCAACGAAACAAAAAGATTTGTTGGGCAAGGAAAAATGCTACTCATGTTCAGCGTGTGATTGACCATCCAATATCTGATGGGCTGTTTATGAGGTCTAGCAAGCTAGCACCTCCACAAACGAAATTCTCAAATTTCTTAATGTCAGAATTTTGGGCTTTTTTGGGCTGCATTGCCGATTTTTGGGCTCTGCTACTTTTTGTGAAAATTCAAATTTTGAGTGGAGGTGCTGACTTGAATCAATCCAGCACGCCTACTATATAAAAATTGAAAGAAAAAAAAATCAAGCGGGTCAGAATTTTTGGCTTTTTTTTGCCTCATGAGCGCACCAACAACCAATTTCCAATAAACCAAAATATAAAACCACCCCCTGTGTAAAAAGTCAAATTCGGAAAAAACAAAAAACACCAGAATTTTGGGCTTATTTTGGGCTCTGAAATGCATGAAAAAGATTCAACAACTACCCCCATTTTCAAAAACCACCCCCGTCCAAAAAATAAAACTTGCAAAATCCAAAATGCACTAGATTTTTGGCTCATTTTAGAGTCTCAAATGCACTCAACATCATATTACAAAAACCACCCCTGTGTAAAAAACGTCAACCTAATAATAAAAACTTAAACCTTGATGTT
This sequence comes from Belonocnema kinseyi, assembly GCF_010883055.1. Lineage (NCBI taxonomy): Eukaryota > Metazoa > Arthropoda > Insecta > Hymenoptera > Cynipidae > Belonocnema > Belonocnema kinseyi. Next base: position 134,821,232 of record NC_046658.1, on the reverse strand, counting down.
GGCATTTTTGAGTAGCCCAAAAATCCGAGACTCCATTTGAACCGTAAAATTCGAAAAATATCAGAGACTATAGTAACAATAATATTCCAAAAAAGATTGGTTCACACAAAATTATTTTTGATTGTCGAAAAGGGACTGTTTGTTAACGTCAAGTGTTAGGGACCAAAAATCGGAGTAGGTATTTTTAAGAAGCCCAATAATCATAAACTCTACTGACACTGGAAAATTTGCAAAAATATTAATTTTTGACAAAGTCATATGTATGTTGTAGAGAAGGGTGGATTTTATACGTTAAGGGTTGAAGCCCAAAAATCGGAGTGGATATTTTTGAGGAGCCCAAAAATTATAGAATACATTAACCCTAAAAAATTCTCATAAATATTAATGTATGTATAACCATGTATATACGACTTTGTCAAAAAATAATTTTTTTGAGAATTTCCTAGTGTCAGTAGAATCTCTGATTTTTGGGCTCCTCGAACACATCCACTCTAATTTTGAGCTTCAACCCTTAGCGTATAAAATCAACCCTTCTCTACCACGTATATATGACTTTATCGAAAAATAATATTTTTGAGAAATTTCTAGTGTTAATGTAGTCTCTGATTTTTGGGCTCCTCGAAAATATCAACTCCGATTTTTGGGCTTCAACCCTTAATTTATAAAATCAACCCTTCTCTACCACGTATATACGACTTTGTTAAAAAATAATATTTTTGAAAATTTTCTAGTGTTAATGTAGTCTTTGATCTTTGGGCTCCTCGAAAATACCCA
>NC_046658.1:134809552-134820358 GCF_010883055.1 Belonocnema kinseyi | reverse complement strand
GTCAAAAAATAATATTTTTAAGAATTCTCTAGTGTCAATGTAGTCTTTGATTTTTGGGCTTCTCCGAAATACCCACTCCGATTTTTGGGCTTCCACCCTTAACGTATAAAATCAACGTTTCTCCAACACGTATATATGACTTTGTCAAAAAATAATATTTATGAGAATTTTCTGGTGTTAGAGTAGTCTCTGATTTTCGGGTTCCTCGAAAATATCCACTCCGATTTTTGGGCTTTAACCCTTAACTTATAAAATCAATCCTTCTCTACCAGGTATATATGACTTTGTCAAAAATTAATATTTTTGAGAATTTTCCAGTGTCAGTAGAGTTTATGATTATTGAGCTTCTTAAAAATGCCTACTCCGATTTTTGATCCCTAACACTTGACGTTAAAAAACAGTCCCTTTTCAACAATCTTTGTTTCTTCCAAATTTGATTTTTTACATAGGGGGTGGTTTTATATTTTGTAGGGTTGGGTTTTGGAAATTGGTTGTTGGTGAGTTTAAGAGCCCAAAAAAAATCCAAAATTCTAACGTGTTCGATTTTTGTTTTCCTTCAATTTTTATACAGTGGAGGTGCTGGCTTGATTCAAGTCAGCACCTCCACTCAAAATCTGAATTTTTACAAAAAGTAGCGGAGCCCAAAAATCGCCAATACAGCCCAAAATAAGCTCAAAAACAGCCCAAAATTGTGACATGAAGAAATTTGGGAATTTCGTTTGTGGAGGTGCTAGCTTGATAGACTTCTGTTTAGGGGAAAGGCTACAATTTTGCTCATTAATTGCGATGTCACCATCACATACTCAACAAGTCAAAGCTGCTGACAATCAAGCAAAACATTGTTGATAAAATATAGTTATAAGCTGACGCAAGAAGGAAAATACAAAAGAGGGAGGGGTAAGTCGGGTTTGTTCCCAATGACCACCAGCCCCAAAACCGGCACAGTTTTTGAGTTTTGCTATATATCAAGTATAAAGAAATTTATTTCTGTTGAACTCTATCATATGAAATCTATGTTTAATTTATTTTTGTACCTCAGATCAAAACTGCTTATTCAGATATTGAAAGATAAAGTAAGACTTTTATTCTTTAACTACTACTTTATTTTAGTGACCCCAGGAAATGTCAGAAATTTATTTTAGACTTATTGAAGAATTTTTCTTTTTCACATATGGAGCATTAATTTTCAAGTGGGCCCACTCAAAGAATCAAAGCTTTTTTCATCTAATTTAAACTAATGAATAGTGTATTGGTGTTAAATAGTAGTTTACAAGGAAAAATGTTTACATTCAGATAAATATTGACTTAGGGATAGGGGGTGAAAAATTTGTGATTTCAGCTTTTATAGTCTATGTTGGCGATTTTAAAATCTTCCAATGGAGATACACAAATCATTCACAGTACGGGTTCAATAGACCTTTTAAAGGCCTTTTCCATTAAACGCAGAACACTTTTAAATAAGTGTTTGACCTTCAAAAATAAATGCTAAATATTCACTTGACTTTTTTCATCTAAGGACGCTTTTTGAATTTGTCGATAGTATGGATGCTAGGGCTTTTTATTTAAGAACATTGAGTTAAAAAAGGAAATCTAATTTATAATTGTTGAAAATAATCATTTTGAACATCAAAGGCAAGAAAAGCCTATAAAATTGATAGTAAACAAATGATCCTAAGCTTTCCTTTGAAATGGAAAAATATGCCCTTCTCCGAGAAAGTTATATTTTTCTTGAATTTTTAAACAATTAAAAAGTACAGAACCCATCAAGAATAGCAAAAATTCATCACTTATACTTTTATTTTGAATTTTATATTAATTGAATCGCATAAGATCAAAAATCCTAAAAAATGTTGTGAAATCCTTAAAAATCCATTTAAATTGTTGAGAATACCTCCAAACCTGTGATAATGTACAATAGCCTTTAAAATCCCTTTGAATACTTTGAAATCCCTTGAAATCTTGGAAGCCTGTTACCATAATTTGAAACTCAGATTTATCCGATGAAGCAGTTACTCTTCTTTTTGTTTCAAATTTTAATTGGGTTATATAATGTTAAGCAGACATTTCCTCTAATGGATATATAGTATTGTGGTTCAGATATTTGAAATATACACTTTTATGAACTCTTATCATATGCAAATAACTGAGGAAGGGCAAACTTGAAATGTACTTCCTAAAAGATAACGACTATAGTATTGATTATAAAATGTTTCGGAGCAGGAGAGAATTCATTTGTATTTCATTCTTTTGGTGAATTACCTTTTAAAGCAACAAATTAAAAGGGAAATGTAGATAGTTTCTCAGGGCACTTGTTTCAGGCAAAGAATTCACGGATACTATGGAATTCAAGGAATTCATGGAGTTCAAGAAATTTAAGGAATTCACGGAATTAAGGTATTGCACGAAATTCAAGGAATTCACGACATTCAATGAATGCATGGAATTAAAGGAATTTACGAAATTCATGGAATAAACAAAATTCAAAGAATTTACAGAATTCATGGAATAAACGAAATTCAAAGAATTTACAGAATTCACATAATTAAAGAAAGTTGAGGAATTCGTGAAATTCACAGAATTCAACGAATTGAATAAATCCAAGAAATATGTGGAGTTCATAGAACTATCGCAATTAATTAAATTCACGGAAATCAAGGTATTTACATGAAATTTAATAAATACATGTGTTTCACGAAATTCATGGAATTTATAAAAATCACGGAATTTACGCAATATAGGGAATTCACAGAATTCTAGGGAATTCTAGGAATGTGCGGAATTCACGAACTGTCACGGATTCCGTCATCTCCTTGAATTCCATGAATTGCGTGAATTCCAGGCTACCTCGGCTTCACATCAATTCCTTGAATCCTTTATATTACGTGATTACAGTTAATTCCATTAATTTCTAGAATTCTCTGATGAATTCCTTGAATTTCATGATTTAAATGAATTCCGCGACTTCTACAAATGTGGTAAATTCCTTCAACCCCATCAATTCCGTCGCTTCTACGAATTTCATGAATTCCGTAGATTTCTTGATTTCCGTGAATTTCATGAATTCTGAGAATTCCACGAATTCCATGAATTCCGTATATTCCCTGAATTTAAAAAGTTCCATGAATTCTATAAATTTAGAGAATTCTACATGAATTCCTTGAATTCCGTCGTTACAGTCAATTCTATTAATTCCCTGAATTCTATTAATTCTGTAAATTTCATTAATTCCATCAATTTCGTAAATTCCTTTGATTCCATGAATAAGGAGCGTTCCTTCAATTCCATGATTTCCAAAAATTTTCTGAATTCCACGAATTACACGAATTCCGTAAATTCCGTAATTTCCGTGAATTCCACAACTTTTATAAATTTCTTCAATTTCATGAAGCCCGTGACTTCAATGAACTTCGCAAATTCCGTAAATTCTTTTTAATATCGTGAATTCCTTAAATTACGTGATTGTTATGAATTCCCTAAATTTCATGAGTTTCAGGAATCCCTTGAATTTAAATAATGCTTTAATCCGAAATAGTTACGCTCAGAATCCCACTATCGGTTCTCTGGAGTTGAACTGTCAGTTGATGCAATGTAATTGTAAGCTCTGAGTTTATGATTTTGAAATCTAAGTAAAGGCTACTTTCTAGTAATGCAGCTATTACTAAATCATATGAAGTATATTCTACGCCTGTTTACAACATAAGTAAATATTATCATTGAAAATTAATTCGACACAGAAATTTATATACCAATTATCAATATGTACTATCAAATATTGTGGATAGTCTATATGTATTCACAATTACGATTAATTATAAATTTCTTAACATTAACATAAATAATAAATCTATAAAAGGATTAGTATTCAGAAATTAAACTAAAATTTCGTAACTGTTTAGTATCGACCAATACTGGTGGTTGTCAATCGTAAGCGTTTCAACAACAAGAAGAAGGATTTATCTGCTGCTGAAAATTCTTGCTTCCAACTGGATCGGAAGCACATGAAGACCTTTTGCAATTTAAAACATTCGCAAATAAGAATTTTTCGATGTAAAATTTTTTTAATTTGGATTAGGAAGAAAATAAAATCCTGCTAGAAGTGGGTTTCACCCGGCCATATAAAATATTTTTACTCGATTCCTAGTCGATTTTCAACTGCTTACGATTTTTAATTTTCCAGAACTGCTGGCTCAAGCAGTTTCTTAGTTCGAGGGACGAGAAGCGGTTGTAACTCTCTTTCCGGAAGTCTATAAATTCATAATTACCCCATATTCAGTGCAAGTTTTTGAAAATGTATGCAACAATATTAAAATTTTTGTAAGACCTTAAATATTTGATTTGAAGAAAACTCGGGTGGAGTTAGGAAATATTTTTTCAGCGCGGCCATTATACAAATATTAAATTTTATATTGGCTTAATCTTTCCCTCGCAATTTCTGCAAATTTTTACTTCAAGCTTTGAAGACCAACCAACAGCTAGGCCTTCTCCTTGTATAGAGTGCCCCCTTTTCTTCTTTCCTATCCAAAAGGTTTCCGCATATCAGCTCACTGCCTTTTAAATTAATTCGCTTTATATATTTGCCTTCGGATTCTTTTAAGCGTTAAAGCTACTCCTATTTTGGTTCCTGGAATTTGTTTTTGCTGCTCAATGGTTGACTCTGCAAAAAGTAAAATCAACTATGTTCGTTTAGGATGAACAGTAGTTAGAGTGTAAATGGACTATAAGAGATAAAATGTTGTCTTCCTTCCTTTATAGGTTTCTAAATTATTAAGTAAAATAGCCATCTTGTCAATATAATCTTGAAGTTTCACTTCTACAGCCGTATTGCTTTTGTCGGCTGTAGTTATGAAAATGCTCTTGTTAGGCTTAAGAAATTTATTTGTTAGTTTTCATTTTTTAGAAATAATTCTATCAGCTTCAAAGTTGTTCTACAGATTTTTTTATTAATTAAAAGTTAAGGAAAGAACTTTGTGGCTAAATTCGTCCAGAGAATTCTCCAGGATTGTTGGCATCTAGGTATTTAATAATTTCGAAAATGCGTTGCTGCCTAACAGTAACGCATTGAGAGCTAAATTTTTCGCCTACCTTTGAAATTGATAAGCATTAATGGAGGCATTAAACAGGCTAAGGGGCATTAAAATTCCTTTGGCCTATAAGGAACGGAGTGAGGTAATAGGTCAGCTCCTAATGATCTTTGCTAACTAAGAAGGACCTCTTCCTGCTGAGCACTAGCACTGAAGCTATTTTAGTCCATCATCTTTAAACCAATTCTCTACGTCCACTGAGACTAAAGCCACTTTTGCTCAAGCTACATGTTCAGTGCATGCAAAGATCGTTGCATTGAAGTAATCTGGAAAGTCCACAAGGAATCATCCCTTCCTGTTTTTGTGCTGGAGCTATATTTTATTAGGCTATTCGCTTAGAACTTTCCTGGAATAGAGCGCTTGTCGTACATCTTCTACTATGCGTCTAAGATGTGACTGAACCTTGAGTTATTGAAAGATTTTTGACATCGAACGTGACGAGCACTGCAACCTTCCTTGACTTATGGTTTCCAGTCCCGGCTCTTTCCATCTCCTGCCATAATGCACTAATTGCTCCTTGAGTCGATCTACATTAATAAAGACATGCTTGTTTACAACTAAATTGGCCATAATCTTAACCACCGCTTTTAACTTGCTCTCAATGATAATTTTGATTCTTCATGCCTGTGAATTTCGATTTTCCTTAGAAACTTTCTTTTACAATATTGTATTACATGTATAACAATATTACAATATATGTATGACAGTATTTGAATACAAGCATTTAAAAACTGCAATGATTTCTCGATTCCTTCCTAAACCTCATCCAGCTCGGTAGATAAATTGATATTCTGGATCTCAGTTTGACTCGTTACAGAGATTTGGCGGTTGTATCAAAAATCCATCAAGATTTTCCTCGACTTTCTAACCATAATTTTAAAAAAATCTTTCAAGACTGTGTTATAGTTAAGGCTATATAAATTTGCCACTTGAAGCACTCAGTACAACTGCGGAGAAAGAGTTCGCTAACTAAAAAAATTTTAGAGATCGAAAAAAGCGTATGAAGCTCACCAGATGAATGTTTGCTCAGATAAAAATTCATTACTAATCTCACAAAATAAGTTAAAAGCACTGATCTAACTAATCTAAAATCTTTGGAAAAATGAAGCTCTCGTGTTTCTGCAATGTGGATATAGTTCAATTATACAAGATCACCTACTGATAAACCTATATCAATAAAATCCTGGTGCGTCACAAGAAGCTGAAAACGATGACAAACGCTCCGAAAGTGGATGCGTAAAATAACTCGCTCTTCAGGCTATTAAAGTAACCAAGCCTGTGGAGAAGCGCTGCTCTACAGAAGGTGGTTAACGTGTTAGGATTTAGCCGCTGTATCTCTGTCGATGAGTGGACATGATCCTCGATAGAGGTGACTATGTGGGGAAAACCCCTGCCCTAAGATAAATGCTATTCTTATATAATTAGGTTAATGGAAAGGGTGACAAAGCATGTCTTATTTGCATTTTGATAAATTAACGAGACCTTTGTATAGTTCAAGACTGCAGAATATCTCGAAGTCCTGAAGGTCTTTTTGTACCAAAAAATTTAATTTCGGTCGGATGTACCAGCCATATCTTCGTGTCAGGTCCAGGTCGCCTTCTGCCAAGCATTTGTATTTGCCCACATATGGATTTAGTCTCAAAGAACTTCCATTTGTTCGACTTATTCCTCACAGCAATCCGGAGCGTAAATTTTAACTTCGTATATACACTTTTCCACCCAATAAGCCGATACGTTTAAGAAAATTTAATACTGTCGACCGTCCCGTTCAGATATTCATTGCCAATCACTCATGGGGCGTTTATGTTCAAGTCTACATACTTGAGTCATGAAAGTTTTCCAATCTAATTCTAACTTTTGAAGAATGTGATTCTGATACATGATATTTTACAGAGAACATTTTTAACATGTTGATAAATACTGACATAGGGATGTGGGTTAGAAATTTGTATGTAAATAAGTACATTGAAACCCTTCTGTTTTGCCAGTATTTGGGGTAGAGATTGGGTGAGAGCTAACCCCTTTGACCCCGCTCTGGATGTAAACACTTTTTTTTGTTCACGCCTGAGTGACTACCGCACATCTCGCACAGCACCTGCTATTCCTTTTCGCGGCACGGCATGAATTCTCGGAACGGCTATAGCGGGGAGCGCTATTAAAGGGTTTCACTGTATATATGAATATATGAATATCAATAGCTTCTTCAATGCTTATTTTATTAAAAGTAAATATTTTTTAAATTAGATATCTCACCTTTAAAAATAAAGGTCAAATATGAACTTGACTTTTTTTATTCATATAAATTTTTTTTTTTTTTTAAATTATTGATTTAGTGAAAATGCTTGAGATTTGTCTTGACGAACTTCAAGATTAAAAAGTAAATTAAATTTTACTTCTCTTTTTGATGTCGAAGCGTCTAAAGGAAAGAAACAAGCTTTCTTTCTGTCCTTCCATGAAAAAGGTCAAATCAGTTTTTGACCGTCAATTTGTAAGATCAACTATTATTTATTAAAATAAAATGTTTTCGACAAATTAAAAGTGCGTGAAGATCCCTATCGAATTTATAGTATGAAACAAATTTTTATTGCTATTAAAACAGTTAAAAATCGCCAAATCTGATGGTATATACTCAAAAACAATAAATAAATAATAAAAGTCCCGGGCGCTGTATCAGGTGGCTGTGGAGCGTCTGAACGAAAAAATTGCTGTTTGACAAAAAAAGCTACTTCCATCCGTATTTTTTTCGCACGCTTTTTTAACAATAAAAAATGTATTAATTAATAAAAAAAATAAAATTAAGGGCTTTTTTCAAAAAGTCTAAAATTTCATTTATTGCTACATAGCTGTAAGAGAGCACAGAGAGGCAACCTTGGCACTATCTTAGTATAAGAGATAACGACGACAGCGTATATTATAAAATCTAATAAAGAACTAAAAAATTCGATGGTTACATTGTTAAGCAAATTTTACTATATTTCAGTTATCATTTTCTTTGCTATGTTGGAAATATCATGATTGCCTATACTCTTTTTTATCTTTCATGGTTCTTCTCAATTCAATTGTTGAGTATATTAATATATAATCTGTCATTTTAGGCAGGGCTTAAAAGTTTTAATTTTTCAGGGTTCAGTGAGCTTTTTCAGCGTCCGCAAGTGGACCCTTGAAAATTTTTAATGTTTAGATGCGGAACAGGATCCTTAAGAAATGAAAAGGTCCAGATCGGACTCAAACCGTTAAGGAATCTTTTAATCCTTTGTGCAACCTAAAAGATTCCTAGAATTATATTTGTCAGATATATAATTTGGTTGGTGATCAAATGAGAGAAACAACATTTTGGGGTCAGAATTCCAAAATTCAAATAAAATAAAAATTTTTAATTTGTTATATTTATTAATGTACGTTTGCAGCAGGGGATTTTTCTGAATACATAAGTATTCAGAAAACATAGTGACAAAATTTACATAGTAATAAAATTTCAAAAGACTCAAGCTTTGAAAATTGTATTAATTTGATAAATATCCATGAAAGTCAGTACGAGAGGGGTTTTCCAATCACAGAATACGAATTTGGGTTTAAAATTTTTAAAATTCTGAAATTTGTCTCAAGTTTTAAAAATTTTAGGAATTTCTTAGATTTCCATCAAAGTTAGAAGGGTGGGGGGGGGGGTCTCCAATCAAATAATACGCATTTTTGATGAAAATTTAAAAACTTGGCTAAAATTTTTTAATTTTAATGAATTTCATATATTTCCTTGTTAATTTGGTAGAACAGAATAAAAATTTAAAAAGTTGACTTAAATTTGAATAATTGTAATAATTTAGTAGATATACATAAAAATCAATACGAGGGGGTTTTCTAATCATAGAATGCGAATTTAGGGTAAAAATTCAAAAAGTACCAAATTTGATTTAAATTTTGAAAATTATATTAATTTCTTAGATTTCGTTCAAAGTTATAAGTGTTCGAGTTGTAAAATACGGGTTTTGTTATAAAATTTAACAATTCCAAAATTTAACGCGAATTTTGAAAATTTACTTTGGTACTTTTACATGCAAATTTGACTCCAGTCTTGAAATTTTTTTTAATTTTATTTTTCTTATGCAAATTTTAGAACAAGCTTTGTATTTGAAGACCTGAAAACACCCTCGTTATTGCTTTTAAGAAAAACTAACAAATAGTTCAAATTTTGAAAATTCGAGGCTAACAAAAGTTGAAAATTTTATCAATTTTTTAGATTTCCATGAAAGTTATAAAGAGGGAGGTTTCGAGTTATGAAATACAAATTTTGTTTTGAAATTACACAATTCTGAAAATTTGACCAAATTTTGCAAACTTAATTTGCTGAATTTACATTTTTCTTAGTATAAGAGAATTTTTGGCGGCACCGAACACAAATTTGAGGGCATGATTTAAAAATTTGACTTAAGTTTTGAAAGTTTAAAACTCTTTATTAATGAAATAGGTTTTCCTGAGTGTCTGTGCGAAGGGGTTTTTCAAATCTCAAAATGAGAAATTTTGGATCAAAATTTTAAAATTCAAAAAGTTGACTCAGATTTTGAAAATTTTATTAATTTCTTAGATTTCCATAAAAGTTGTGACAAGCGCGTTTTTTAAAATTCACAGAATACGAATTTGGGGTCAAAATTAAAAAGTTCTAAAATTTGACTCAAATCAGGAAAATTCTAATAATTTGATAGATATCTATGACATTCGGCACAAGGGCAATTTTCCCATCACAGAATACGAATTTATGGGCAAAATTGCAAAATTCCACTCAAATTTTAAATCAAATTTATACAATTTTATTAATTTCTTAGATTTCGAGTATTAAAATACGAATGTTGTTTCATCATTTAAGAGTCTCAAATTTGACTCAAATTGGAGGTCATCATTGAAATATTTTACTTAGGTTTTGAAATTTAGAATGTTTTAATTAATTTTATTGATATTCATGAAAGTCAGTGCGAGGGAGTTTTTTTCAATAGCAAAATGCGAATTTGGGTTCAATATGACAAAATTCAAAAATTTGATTAAACTTTTGAAAATTTAATTTGGTAGATTTACTTACAAGTTGGTCGAAGGGGAATTTTAGGCGCACAGAACACAAATGTGAGGTCATAAATCAAGAGCTTGACTCAAGCGATTGAATTTCTAAGTACTTTATTAATTTGATAGATATCAATGGTAGTAAGAATGAGCAGATTTTCCTAATCACTGAATACAAATCGGAGGTCAAGATTAGAAATGAAAAGTATTTTTAGTATATTCCAAGTGCCGAACGATCAAAAACTCACTCCGAAACAGATAATCTAAAGAATTTCAGCTATTGTTAGTAATTTTGATGAAATTTCTAGTATCCGTTCTCTTAGATTTCAAACGTAGTTTTAAACCAATATTTTTTGTAACCAAAACATTTCAATAGCTTAATGGATTTAAAAAAAAATTTTGAAGTGAATTGCAGAAAAAAAAATTTATTTTTTTAGTTTGATGTATACAGCTTACAATATCATCCACGAGTCCTTTAAATAACAAAATGTACTTTAGTTTTCGAGCAATAATTAAAAACTTTCTACAAAATCGTTTGATTCAGCTGCTCGCAGGTGGCCCATTGGCAGTTACGGTGGGGGGCCGTTCATTTTTCGGAACGGTAAAAATTAAGAAAGGTAAAATTTCAGAATGGGTTATAATACATAATGGTAAAACTTAGGAATATCAAAAAGTAGGA
>NC_046658.1:134806467-134809452 GCF_010883055.1 Belonocnema kinseyi | reverse complement strand
TATATTAATTTTAATGAATAGTTGACTAACTTTTAATAGAAATAGTTAAACTTTCAACTGAAACAATTAGTTTTCTGCAACAAAAAAATTTTGAATGAAATACATAAATGAACAAAAAACATTTTTTAAATTATTTTCAACGTAATAGTAAAGTTTTAAATAAAAAAATTACATTTTCATCCAAAAAGCTAAATTGTATACTAAAGAAAGGCATTTCTAATAAAATACATGAACATTGCACAAAAGAAATTTATTTTCCATAAAGACTGATTTTCTAAACCAAAAATTAATCTGTAATCATAGTTAAATTTTCAACAACAAAGATTAATTTTCTACCAAGACCGAAAAGTATTCAATAAAATACAAAAAAATTTAACTAAAAAAGATCACTTTTCATTTAAATATAGAATAGTTAAATTTGTGATTAAAAAAAATTAATTTTTAACCAAAAAGAAAATCTTTTAAAATCTTAAAAATTTTTTAAAGCTCTTGAAAATATCTTAAAATTCAATAAATACCCTGAAACATTTCAAATCCTTTAAAATCTCACACTAAATTATCAAAATAATTTGTAAATTACTTGAAATCTATTAAAATATCCTAAAATATACATCTAATCCTTTAAAATATCATTCTAAATTACTGTAATCAATTGAAAATTTCTTGGAATCTTTTAAAATTCTCTTAAATATTTCAAATCCTTTAAAATATTTTCAAATACCTAGAACTTTTTATAAAGATTTCTAAAGTATTTAAAATTTTTTTAAATAACACTTTTAAAATTGGTTTAACTCTTTAAAATTCCCTTAAATGATGAAAATCAGTTGAAAATTCCTTGACATTTTTAAAAATTTTCTCAAATATTTAAAAACATAACCCGAAATATTTCAAATCCTTAAAAAGCTCACACTAAATTATTAAAATAATTTGAAAATTACTTCAAATCTATTAAAATATCCTAAAATACACATCAAATTCTTTAAAATATAATTCTAAATTGCTGCAATCAATTGAAAATTCTTTGGAATCTTTTAAAATTCTCTAAAATTTTTCAAATCCTTTACCTACAACTTATTTTTTTAAAGATTTCTAAAGTATTTGAAAATTTTTTTAATAACCCTTTTAAAATTGGGTTAATTCTTTGAAATTCCCATAAATTATGAAAATCAGTTGAAAATTCCTTGACATTTTAAAAAATATTCTCAAATATTTAAAATCCTTATAAATTTTTCTAAATCTTTTAAATTGGTTAAAGCTCTTGAAAATATCTTGAAATTTGAAACATACCCTGAAATATTTCAAATCCTGAAAAAGCTCACACTAAATTATTAAAATAATTTGAAAATTACTTGAAATCTATGAAAATATCTTAAAATATATCAAATCCCTTAAAATGTCATATTAAATTACTGTAATCAATTGAAAATTCGTTGGGATCTTTTAAAATTCTCTAAAATTTTTCAAGTCCTTTAAAATCTTTCGAAATACTATGTTTTAATTAGCATTTTAGTCCTGAAACTCATTATAAAGTTTCTCCTAACACTTACGGTATTTTTAAAACTTCAAGATATTTTCAAGAGCTTTTAAAAATTTTAAGAAATATCAAAAGATTTTTAAGGATTTTAAATATTTGAGGATGTTTTAAAAGATATCCAGGCACTTTCAATTTATTTTTATAATTTTCAGAAATTCCAAAGAATTAAACAAATTTCGGAAAGGTTATTTTAAAAAATTCCAAAGTTTGGCAAAAGTTGTCAAATATTTTGAAAGTTTCGAAATATTTGAGAGTATCTTAAAAGGTTCCAAGGAATTTTCAATTTTTGGCAATAATTTAATATGAGATTTTTTAGGATTTGAAATATTTCAGAGTATATTTTAAATCTCAAGATATTTTCAAGAACTTTAACAAATTTAAAAGATTTCGAAAGATTTTTAAGGATTTTAAATATTTGAGGATATTTTTTAAAATGGCAAGGAATTTTCAACTGATTTTCATAATTTACGAATTTCAAAGAATTTTAACAACTTTAACAGGGTCATTTAAAAAAATTCCAAAGTACTTTAGAAATCTTTAAAAGATGCCAAGGTCTTTCAAAATATTTTGAAGGTTTCGAAATATTTGGGAGTATTTTAAAACGTTCCAAGGAATTTTCAATTTTTGACAGTAATTTAATATGAGATTTTAAAGTATTTGGTATATATTAGGATATTTTAATAGATTCCAAGGCATTTTCAATTGATTTCAATAATTCAGTATGAGATTTTAAAGGATTTGAAAGCTTTTATAGTATTTTTAAACTTGTAAGGAATTTTCAAGAGCTTTCAAAAATGTTAAGCTGTTTTAAAGGATTCAAAAATTTTCAAGATATTTCAAAACATTCCAACGAATTTTTAATTAATTTCAATAATTTCGAGCGATTTCAAAGAATTTTAACGTTTTTTTTCTCATATTCTTTTTTTGATTGATGATTCATCAATTAGTTGGATAAATTTGTTTTCTGAAAATGTAACTATTTTGTAGAAAATTTATTTTCTTTTTGGTTAAAAATGAATTTTTTTAACCACAAATTTAACTACTCTATATTTAAACGAAAAGTGATCTTTTTTAGTAAAAATTTTTTGTATTTTATTGAATACTCTTTTTCCTTGGTAGAAAATTAATCTTTGTTGTCGAAAATTTAACTATGATTACAGATTAATTTTTGGTTCAGAAAATCAGTCTTTATGGAAAATAAATTTCTTTTGTGCAAAGTTCATTTATTTTATTAGAAATGCCTTTTTTTACTATACAATTTAACTTTTTGGATGAAAATATTATTTTTTGATTTAAAATTTTACAATTATGTTGAAAACAATTAAAAAAATGTTTTTTGTTCAGTTATTTATTTCATTCAAAATTTTTTTGTTGCAGAAAACTAATTGTTTCAGTTGAAAGTTTAACTATTTCTATTAAAAGTTAGTCAACTATTCATTAAAATTAATATA
>NC_046658.1:134802649-134806367 GCF_010883055.1 Belonocnema kinseyi | reverse complement strand
TGAAAATCGACGCATGTATGAAATTAAGAATCACGCAAAACATCCAAATCGCAAATTTTTTCAATTTCTTTCAAATGGGGAGTGAGATATATCTATATAGAAGACCACCGAAGGCTTTCGAAGCCTTTAGATCGGCAATCATCGTACAGCAGAACACCGAAGTCGAATCGTGCATTTTCGGCTTACATACGAACTCACAGTGGTAATCATGCACCTTCTGTTTTGCGGCTCTCAAACGGTAGGTATGGTGGGGGTAAGTTTCACCCACGATCTGGCAGCACTGTTACGGTGTCCACCTCGCCATTTCGCCGATCCATTTTCCTACCCTCCCTCTCGAACCTTGCACGCCCCCCGAGGAAAGAGTCAGTGTCTCCAGAATGTGGGATTTTTCGGCCCCCACCACTCTGCCATCTGGGAGTGACGAACTAAAACTTAGCGGGTCGGTGAGTCGGCTCTTTGAAATGCTGCGAAGACCAGCCCGCGTAAAGCCGCAAATGCTCGAGCAGGAACTCGAGCTCTCCCGACCTCACGAATGACGATCTAGCTGCTCCTAAAATTTATTCAGGTTTGAAATCCCGAGTTACCTTAGAACCATTATGCTTATTGCGAAGAGGCAAATATAATTGACTTTATGTAAATAGATATAGGAGACAAGACTTCTGGCTCTAAAATGTTTCAAATTTATTGTTGCATGCCTAAATCATATTTTTAGTAAACAATGGATTTTTAACAAAGACAAAAAAAATTTTCGACAAAATAGTTAAATTTTCCACCTAAGAAATTGCTTTTAAGAATACATTTTTTAACTTAAACATTGTAGTTTATACTGAAGTTTGCAGTTGAAAAAATTAATTTTTAAACCTAAATAAATTCGAATTTACAACAAAAGGAATTAATTTTTATAGAAGAATGATTCGCCAAGAAAGAAGATAAATTTATAATTAAAAAGAACATTTTTCAAGAAAAAAAAGTGTTAACAAAATTGTTCAATGATCATCTATAGAAATGAATTTTAAACTAAAAAAAAATAAGTATTCGGTCAAAAATGGACCAGTTAAATTTTCAGACAAAAAATGGAATTTTTGAACGAAAGAAATTCATTTCTAACTAAAATTATAATGTTTCAACGAAAAATTGAATAGATAAATTCTCAGTTAAAAAATAATTATCAACCCCAAAAAAGCCAGTTAGCTACCGAAAAGGAATCGCGAAATCGGGCGGGGTCGGGCTCGTGCTCGTGCATTTTCGGCTCTAAAGGAGGCTGGCCTATGCAACATGTAGCAGAGCCGACTCACCGACACGCTACATTTGAATGTGTCCCTCCCAGATGGGAGAGCGGTGGGGGCCGAAAAATGCCATGTTCTGGAGACACTGGAAAGAGTAGGTACACTTCAGTATGCTTGTAGCATCTGTAGCGATAACATAATAATAAAGTGTATTTTTACCTCGTAACACGGTCTCAAATTATTCTTGAATTTTAACCCAACAACAATTAAGAATTAGCTGCGTACGTTCTTAATCATTTCCTAAAAACTAACGAAGATCCTTTTAATTAAAAAAAAAGTCTTGAAGTACTAAAATTTTTCTGACATATAGAAAGCATTTGCAACTACAGTTCAAATTTCAGGGCAGAAAAATACGTCAGTCTCATTATATATGTCAAATTTTCGCTGAAGTTATAAAATTATTTTCTCACTAATTTGTTATTTTGATGCAATTTAATGTTATTCTAGAAAAATGTAATTCTTTTGTTGTTGTTGCATAGTTGAGGTCCTTCATCTTCTTCACTTGCCCTTCTTCTTCTTCTTTTAAAAGACATTCTTTAAAAAGGATTCTCCCTCTTGCGAGACCTTACTTTTCTGACGGATCTCCTCCTGCCAAATATCTTCACTGTGTCAGGTCCAGGTCTCCTTTGGCCAGGCATGTTCCTCGACAATTACTTGATTTTAAAATTAAAGATCTTCGACTTGCTCGAAATATTCCCCACAAGAACCTGGACCGGAAATTCGAACTTCGAAGATATACTTTTCCACCCAATAAACCAATTCAATTTAAATCTTTTAAGATTGCCCGAAAGCAACAGCAACAAGACCACGATGCTCTCTCCCTTACACCTGAGAATCAAGTGAAAGGTAAAGTTCCAAAGGCGAACCGGTTATAAACGTACCTTTAATATCCATCATAACCACATCAGAAGTAGCAAAAGTAAAATAAAATCAAGATTTATTAAAACTTAGTACTAAATATAATGAATAATACTAGCATAACTCTTGTTCCAGTTTTCCTTAATCAGTTTTTAAATTGGTAGAAAACTCCTTTTGTTTTTTAATGTGAAGCATTTCCATAAATTCTCTCTTTCTCTAATTGTTTCCACTATGTAAAATTGCATCAATAAATTGCTTTGTATTTATAATAAGAACACTTTTATAACAGCGTTCCAAACTAACATGAATTTTTATTTTCTCTATCGTAGTATTAAAAAGTCAGACAGTCTGTCTCACGTAAGCCATCTAACCAATCTTGAAAGTGATCTTAAGGCCAACACCGCCCTTTTCAAAATTATCCAAAGTATCGTAGCAAAAAGTTATTAGTGAATCTGTTTAAAATTGTATATGGAAAATAGTATTATTATCTTCAGGAAAAATATTAAATTGCCTGCTTTAGATTTGTTGAACTCTTATTGTATTATGTTTCTTAATTAACGTTTGTGGGTAATGATTAGGTAAAAGGCCATTCCTAATAATATTTCAAAATCCTTTGTGAAATAAAAGATGGGACAAGCCTAGAACTCTGTCAATTAAGTTTTTGATAATTGCAACTTTCTTTTGAAGTAGATGAGCAGAAAATAAATTTCAAAGTCTACCTGAATATATACTTTTTCTGTAACAGTTGGCAATAATATTATAATCGTGGCCTTCAGTTACTTCTATGTCCAAAAAACTGGTTTTATTATTCTTGTCCTTGTCAGAGATAAATTGAGTTTCTTTATGATAATTGTTAAAAATATCAACAACCATATGCAACTTTGCTATAGGAACACATATAAAGGTATAATCAACATACCAAAAGAAGAAAGGCAAATCCTTGGGTTTTAAAGTTGACAGATATTCAAATTCCAGATTGAGTTACATGTATCTTCAGATTAGCTGAATATTTGAGAAGCCGTTTGATAAAATGTAGGTCGAAACAAAATAATGTAAATAGTCAAAGATGTCGAATTAAGTATTCAAAAATAATGAACATTTTGATTTATTAAATGAAAATCCGTTAAAACAAGTCAAAAGATAGACTTTAAGATGCATGATAAATGGAGAAAGAAAGAATTTTTAGGAAAAAATATGAGATAGAATTATGTTTATAATGAAGACCCAGTTATTGGCAGATGATATGGTTTGAGGAAGATTAATGAAAATGGCCGTCCTTTGAGAGTAGTTATTAAAACTATTAACACTCACGCTAAATTTTTGGGACAAAACTTTCATTTCATTCTAAAATACTCTAGAGCAGCTTCAAAATACTGTATCATAAAAAGCTGGAAATTTCAAAAAATTATTATTTCGAAAAAACGGCTCTGAATGACTTTAATGGCTTCTTTGGATGTTGTAGCAATGTTTCCGAGTATACGAGGGTGGATTGATAAGTTTCCGGCCTGACCAAGAAAAACAACGTTTTTAAGAATTTTTTTTTTTTATTTCTCAACATAATCTCCTCCAAGGCT
>NC_046658.1:134795993-134802549 GCF_010883055.1 Belonocnema kinseyi | reverse complement strand
GGCGTCTTGTTCAGTGTGCTCTGAAACCTAAACTAACATGGCGATCGGGCTGAAACTATAGCTACAAGCTATCTAAGGATGGTACTATAGAACGCCACCTAAAGGTAGGCCTAGTGGCGCCATCTCTTGGTCAGGCCGGAAACTTATCAATCCACCCTCGTATCTCTTGAATTCGTTGAAAAAGCAATATTGAATAGATGTGACAATTTTAAAACACGTACACGAATATGTCAAGAAGAATTTATTAAAGGGATCGTTCTTATTATGAACTCAATTTATTCTAAATTTAATGGATCTTTTTATGGGCTCAAGTAAATTCAGATACAGGTTTAAATTTGCTTTCTATTCATTCTTTTTAAAATAAAGCTGCAGCATTCAAAAATCTGGTTGACAAAGCTGTCTTTTGTTGTATTTCACAAAAAAATTGAATATTGTTAGGAATATTCTTTTTATGAATCATTATCCACAAATTTGAATTAAGAAACTTATCACAATTAGAGTTGAACAAATTCTTGCCAGACATAAAAAGGAATTTATTGATGTATACCATAATTTCGAGTGGGATAATATTGAAACTTTACATGGCGAATGTAATGAAAGAAAGAAAGAATTTATAGGAATTCTTTACATTGAAAAAAGGAGTTATTTATCAATTTAAAAACTGTTCTTGGCTGCTCATAGTTTGTTATTTCTTTTTTTGGCGTTGGTATGGGTGTTGTATTTCAAAGAATTCTGCACATTCACTTGATTATTGGACGTTATATAGGAAACTCAAATTTGGTTTTAATGTCATTTAAATTGCTGCAATTTTAATCATTTTTTGTAGTTATTCTAATAAATGTATACACTCAATTTTTTATATAATAACCAAATTTTTCTTTTTACATTTTTTAAACATGGTGCATTAATTTCCAAGTTGTCCAAGTTATCGTCTATTTGGGCTAATTTCTTTTTCACCAAAGTATTTCAATTTTCAAACAATTATTTAAATTTTTATCCACAAAACTTTTATTTCGTACCACATAGTGAAATTAAAAAAAAAAATTACGAATTCCCCACACAAAAAATATGGTTTGCAAAGAAAGACCAATTTTCTACGAGATATATCGAATTTAAAACATGACCCAATTCTGAAACAAAAAAAAAATATTCATAAAACATATAAATTTCTAACTTAATAGTTGCATGTTTGACAAAATAATCATATTTTCAATCGAAGAGTAGAAGTTTTAACTAAAAGAGGTACATTCGGAACCTTAAATATAAATGTAAGCATTTCAACGAAAAATATGAATTTTCTTATTGGATTCCACTAACGTAGTTCGCAGTTTAGGCGAAAAAGTGATGTGCAGAATTCCTGCAAAGAAGACCAAGAATTCAACCACTAAATTTGAAAAACTTCCATGTAATGTTCCTATTGAAAATAAAAAAAAATAAAAAATTTTCCTAAAAAAAAAAGAAAAGAACTTTTGTCTTTGGATAAAAATATCTTTTTGTTTTTATCCAAAGACCAAAGTTCTTTTCTTTTATTTTTTAGGAAAAATTTTCTCTTTTGTTTTTAAATTTCAATAGATATGAAATTATGTTTAAACAAAAATATTAGATAAAAACCAAACAACCATAAAGTCATAGCCAAACACCAGGTCGAAATTGAACATCTAATTGATTGGGAAAATGTCACAGTTTTACACCATAAACCCAAAGTATTTAAAAAACTAATGGTAGAAATGTTCGTTAAGAAAAAAAGTAATTATTGTTTAAATATAATTACAGATCTAAATAATTATAGCCCAGTATACAATATAATCTTGGATTATTTAATTTTAAAAATTAATTAAAATTTGACTTTTTAAATAATCAAAGAAAAATAATTAAAAAATAATTCATAACATTTAATATCTTATAAACGCTGAGTAATAATGTTCGAATTTTTTAATTTTATTCATTTTAAAAACAAATTTAATTAAATGATTATATTATTGTAACTTTGTATTTATTGTATATATTTTATTAATAGTTGAGGTAACAATTTTTTCATGTTTGCTAATAATTTGTAAATTTGTTTCACTTCTTTCTGTTTAATGTTAGTTACAACATTTATTTAGAAATCTTAAAACCCTTATTATATCAAATCGATGATACTGCATTAATAGTTGTGTCTTTTTTAATGGTCCTGTTTCTCTTCCACCCTACAAGACATTTCTTTTAAATTTACTACCGCTGCATACATCCTTTTGATAATTTAATGGAATTTTAAGAAAAAAACATACAATGAAATTTATTCAACTAATTAATCTTAAGTGACGATAACTCAAGGGTAAATATGAACCTTGTTTCAATCCTTTGCGTCAATTAAAAAAATTATTATTTTGTTGTTGTGATGTAATGTAACAAATTATTATTAACATGAATTTTTTCATAGCACAATTGTGAAAATGAGAATTTAGGATTTAGTTTTCGAAACTTAGAAGATTTAATTAAAGGACTCATTTATCATCTGAATCCTATGGTCTGAAATATGTCATTTTTAACATCTTACTAATAAAATTAATAATCACACTTTTTATCTATCTCTCTCCTAAACACACACACACACACATAGCGCACTCACACACAAATCTCTGTAGACGAGATATTTAAAATATATTATTATATTGAATCTAGAAAATTATTCATTCTTACTTTGGCATCCTATTTTGCTTGGAAATAACTCTTATCAAATGTAAATATTTCAGGATGACAACCTTGGTACACTTAAAGCAAGAGATAATGACTGAAGTATAGTTTATAAGGTCTGAAGAAACACTAAAAAATTATTGCTAACAGTGTTAAGAAATTCTTCTATAATTCATTAATCAGCTCATTTGCCAATTTGGAAAGATGATGATAGACTATAATCTAGTCGTATCCTGCACTATTATCCTCAATTTTATTGGTGAATATAATAATACATAATACATTTGTGATTTCAAGCGAATATTTTTAAGCGTTACAAAATCAGAGTTTTGCGATCTAATATGGTTGGGACGATATTTACACGAGCCCAAATAGCCACGTCAAAATTGAGATATTAAAAAATGGCACTCTCTTTATTCGAAACTTAAGCCAGGAACATTATGGAAATCTGATGAAATTGGTTTCGAACCGGCCTAAAAAAATCGTACCCGAATTTATTTTCTAAGTTATCTGTTATTATATATATTGCTAACCGATTCCCATCCGAGTCTGAGATTGTTTGTAACTAGGTGTCGCAATACTTTCAGCCGGTCTGATCTGATTTATATCGTCAACTTATCCGATTCCTCAACAACAACAAATATTTTAAAAAATATCAAAATAAAGCGACCACTACTGGGATAAGGTAAAGGTATGCCTAAACCCGCGCAGAAATGTTCCCTGTTGGCCCTAATCAACAAGATTTTTGGTCGAATTCTGATCGGGCTGTCCCTGGCATTTGAGCAGTGTTCAGGATAATTTTTATGTAGAAATTGCACATTTTTAAAAAGCCGTGACATTATCAAAGACGTAATTATGGATGCTGGATAAATTATTGTTTGAAAAGCATAATGTTAAGATTTATTATATTAATGAAACACAAATGACCTTTTTTAAATTCTTTGAAGAAAAAAATTTTTTCAAATGTTTTGACTCATTAGATACAACATTTATCGACTCTGCTCTGTGCACCAGAAAAAAATGTTACAATTGTTATAATTTTCGCTACTTGCAGATAATGTTTCGTTTGTACACTTTCAAATTTACCGCCATGAATGGCTCCTTCTGCGCCTGGCGTCTACGTAGACATGCAGGCTCGAACAAGGATGCTCATTGTACTCACGCCGCGTCGTCTCTTCGAAGTTAGCAAATAAAATCAAGATCAGTAAATAAAATCAACCTTATTTCAGTGATTAGTTTTTAAAACTCCACTTAGTGCGCAGATATTTATTATTTGAAATTAAAGTATACTGATGGGAATACTTTTTTTCTTTTCTTGCTTTCTAACCTAAAATCACCACGTGGTTTCCAAAATGAAACAATTTCTAAATGATTCTAGCATCAGTTACTGAAATTCTACTCCAATTTCCTGATCAGAATTAGTTAACTTGATTTAACTTTCAAAATTACCGTATTCTTTACGATGACGCTTAAAAGACGATACAACTTACCAATTGCTTGTCTGGAGCAACACTTTACTCGATTTTTGACCGGATTACCCGAACGGATCCCGGTAGTTATTGTACCCGGGATCCGACCAGTTTACCGCGACGTTCTTAACCAGATCCCAACAAGTTTTCCCGACCAGCGCCCGAATTGAATCAACAAGTTTCGAAAAATTTAAATTTCTTCTGACAATTTCTACACTTATACAAAATACATACCTGTACTGTCAGGTTCACTTTTCATAAGGATGCATTAAAAATAATAAATTATGAAACCAAAAATGAAATAGTTAAATTTTAATTTTAATAAATTAATTCTCATCCAAGAGAGAAACTAATTTTCAAAGTTGTACTTGAAGGTTAAGCACAATAATGTAATTTTCCACAAAGTAATTTAGCTCTTAACCAATTAATTTCATTTTCTATGGAATACTTAAATTTTTAATAAAAAGATACGAATTTTATACTAAACAGTTAAATTTTCAGGAAAAACATAATTTTTCATCCAGAGAGATTAATTTTTTGGAATAAAAAAAGACGAATTTTGAAGAAATATGTACAAGAATACATGAATTTTGTATTAAAAATGATGAATTCATACATCAAAAATGAAACAAATTTTCAACATAATGTATTAAATAGTTAAATTTTCGATAAAAAAGTAAGAATTTTTTATAAAACGCTGCAATTTTCTTAGATAACATTCATTTTCGATTGGATTTTTTTTTCTGAAAAAATAATAATTTTCAATTATAACGTTACACTTCAAACAAAGTCACTACGACTTTTCAATTCGAAATATACACAAAAACTTTGCGCACTATTTTTTTCATGTTTAAAAAAATGGTATACTTCAAAAAGAAAATAATTGACGTAATTATACACAATGAGAAATAAAAAAGGGTGAAATCTCTAAAACAGAACAAAAACCCTCGAAAGAAACAAGGGTAAAAAACGCCGCCCAGTAATAATTTCTTACTAGCATTCAATACAAAATTATAGTATACTTGTAAACATGTATATATGTATGTAAGCAGTCATACAAATTTTACATCATTCTGTTATGAGATCACTGAAATTCGCCAAATACTAAGACCATGGATCTATGTTTTTTTGGGGTGGGTAAATCCAAATCGAAAGTTCGTTTAACACCATCAGATCACTGTACCTGAAAAGTTATCTCTTATTTTTGAGTCCACTGAATCTGATTAAAGTATTTGTTATAATTCATTAGGTTATTTGTACCAAACCTCAAAAAATAAGCAAAACAATATTGCAGTCATTATTTTTTTATGCTGAAGCTTAAAAGATGGCAACTAAAATCGGTTTTATTGAATACAGTGAAAGTAAGAGATTTGCCGAAATTTGGCACAAGGTGAATTGAACGTTCTTGTAAGGCACTTAGGACTGCGCAAGAATTTTAATTGTGCAGAATGCCTGGCATCAGTACTAAAAAGTACAAATTTATTTTCAGAAGCCATTAATGTAAAGTATCATCGACATAGCAAGAAGAATGTCAGACAATACTTTTCCAAAACAAAGGACTCTTTATTGGTATATT
Source organism: Belonocnema kinseyi (assembly GCF_010883055.1). Lineage (NCBI taxonomy): Eukaryota > Metazoa > Arthropoda > Insecta > Hymenoptera > Cynipidae > Belonocnema > Belonocnema kinseyi. The sequence goes on along the minus strand of NC_046658.1, from coordinate 134,796,828 downwards.
GCCCATGACTTTAAAGGATCGATGAATGAAATGACGCTAGGCAATTATAAAGCCAATGAGTGATAGCTATTTATTTATCCGTTTGATATAAGTCTTAAAGTAGTAAATTGTAAGATAAAGCCTCTTTATAAATCTTTTAAGAATAAGAGATCCGTAAACTACAACAAATTTGATTATTTCAGTGTATCTAGTTATTGGATGATAACACAGACCGTCAAAATTTTCACCCTAAATCTGCCAAATGTGACGCTGACTGCTATCGATGCCCCGATAACGTACCCCTTGTCCAAATTGTTTCTATACATTAGGATTTGCAAATATTCCACCTTAAAAATAAAAAATTGACACTTACAGCTACACTGTTAAAAATTATTGTCGGAAAATTCCACTCCATGTATTAGAAGTTTGTTGCTGAAACTTAAGGTAATACGACAATCCATGATGTTGTATTTTCCAAATGCTAGCATTGGTATGGTACCACAAATCTATTGGAATTTTACTATCCAAATCTAGTAGCCAGTAACGTTCCTGTATCATCCTTGGGGCTGGATATCTCGACACATGTTAAAACAAAAATTAAACAAAAAATGTAAATGATTTCTCAGGGCTGTTGTTCCCGGCAAAGAGATATATTTCTAGAAATTCAAGGAATTCATAAAATTAACGGAATTTAAGGGATTTATGGAATTCATGACATTAACGGAAGTCACGGAATTCAAGAAAATCACGCAATTCGAGAAAGGGGGAGGGTCGGTAAGGCCGAGTCGATTGCACGCTAAACGGACTACCCTCCACCCCCCAGCCACACCCACCCCCCTACAAATATAGGAAACAC
>NC_046658.1:134775837-134795893 GCF_010883055.1 Belonocnema kinseyi | reverse complement strand
GGTAGTCCGTTTAGCGTCCAATCGACTCGGGATACTTATAAGATACTACTATGATTTTTTCAGATTTTTTGGTCCAAAAATAAATTAGGGCAAAAACCGGCCTTACCGACCCTCCCCCTTTACGGAATTCACGGAACACGGTTTCCGAAAAGGGAAGAAAGTTTACGTGACAACGCACAAAAATATGGATAAGAGGTTTGCTTAGTGATTATTTTTAGAAACAAAATCCGTGAAAACGAAAATCATAGCTGATCCTTTTATCGAAATATAGACATTTATACGAAAAATCATAAAATTTTCATTTTGTTTATTTTTCATTATGCTAATGCAAAAATATAAAACTAAATTTTCATCAATCTTTTTTTTGGAAAAAAGCATTCCACTATTTTATTTAATGCTTTGAATGTTTCAATAATTGGAAGGAATCGAAGTTTATCACCATTTTTACATATTTCAGATTCAAATATTATATCAGCATTTTTTAATAGTCGCCTGCAACCATTTCCATTGATACTTCGCCATGGTAATTCTCAGTAATAATCTTCAGACTTTTAGGCCAAGATAATGCCTTTTCCCGACCAGCCATGCATACTTAACCATTAAAAAAATATGGTTGACCATACCTTGCATTATGTGTACTTCTGGTATCACACATTTTTGTAGGACACTCGTGTCAATACTTTTAGAGCAGTGAAAATTCATTTTCAATATATTGGATTATGAATTTGATGTAAAGATATTTAGGATTATTGCAAAAATGTATAGAGAAAATAATTTATATATCAAGATATTAAGTTACTAAACATGTGCATACTAGATTTATCTATTGTGTGCACATATAATTTTGTTCCTTTTTATTACATTTATATAATGAAAAAAGAATAAAAATTGTATGATTTTTTATAAAAAATGTCTATATTTCGATAAAAGGATCAGCTAGGATTATCGTTTTCACGGCTTTTCTTTCTAAAAATAATAACTAACTAAACCTCTTATTCAGGTTTTTGTGCATTTTCAGGTAAACTTTTTTTTTCGTCCCCGGACACCTTGGGAAATGAAGGAATACACGCAATCCAAAGACGCAATTCATGGAATGTACTGAATTCAAGGAATTCATCAAATTCAAGTAAATCAAGAAATTTAACGGTTTCGTGGATTTTAAAGAATTAACGGAGTTTGAGTAATTCACCAAATTCACAGAATACACGAAATTCATGGAATTTATGGATTTAATGGAATTCACCAAATTCATGGAATTCAAGCAGTTCATTGAATTTACGGAAATATTGCAATTCTCGAATTAGCGAAATTCACAAGATGCGTGGAAGTCACAGAATTTACGAAATTCAGGAAAATTCCATCAATTTCACGTATTTCTTGAATTCCATTAATTCCGAGAACTCTGTAAATTCCGTCACTACATTCAATTTGTTGAATTCCATGAATTCCTTGAATTTTATGAATTCCTTGAATTCCATAAATTCCATAAATTCCTTGAATTCCATGAATATCTTAATTTCGGCTAAATCCTTAAAATCCGCAAATTCCGTGAATTCCTTGAATTCCATGAATTCAGCGTATTCCCTGAAATTCGCTAGTTTAATGAATTCCATGAATTATCCGCAAATTCCATTATATCCGCGAATTCCATGAATTTCGTAAATTCCTTGATTTTCGCTAATTTGATAAATTTTGTGAATTTCTTCAATTCCATGAATTCCGTGATTTTCATAAATTTCTTGACTCTCGTAAATTCCATGAATGCCGTGAATTCTGCAGTGCATATTTAAAATAGTATAGAAGGAGAAGTGATTCTTTTAGTAAAGCTGCTCATGGCATCGCTTGGTATTCATTTTTACCTTTTATTTTTATTCCAGCTAATACCAAACCGATTTGTTTCTTTCAAAATTTAACGCATTAACTATTCCCATTTCATAATGAAAAACTAGAAAAGATCCGCCACTTAGAATTTTGCAAATACACACGCACTTTTGAATCAGCAAACTAAAAAACCTTCAGGTCGTGTACCTTCAAATTAACGCGTAATCCTGCGAAAATGGTCATGGTTTTACCAGTCTTAAATTCCCTCGGCATTTTTCCTACAATATTAAAGATTTTATCTTCAAAATCTAGGGAACGATAGCAAACATGCTAACGGACGTTTTCGAATTCTTCGTTTGCGGAATAATTAAAAAAAGTTTATTTTTCTAAATTTTATTAGTGTGTATGTATTTTAAGGTAAAGTGCGTTACAACTATCCCCGGCTATACTTTTAAACTACGCAATATTTTTAGCCGAAAACTTGGGACAAGCAAAAAGACATAGTAATTAATTTCCCCGAACTAACCTTGTTTAAGAGAATTATGAAAGTTTCTTTCCTCAATAATGTCTAGGTGGCTACCGACAGCATCGGTACGACAGAGACCTACATTATCGAAATAGCAGGCAGTTAAAAACTGACCCTAACCATAAAATAGTGCATTTGGATACCACTTTTATTTAGTAGAATAGGATTTTTTTATCACCTTGCCTAAAAAAAAGAGCCCGGAGACGTCTGTCATAATATTATATAGCATCTCTGAATTCAGTTTAAAAATTTTTTAATTATTGTGGAAAAAAAGCCGAGGAAACTGAACCAGATTTACCACACGACAAAGTATCACATGCCCTTTAAAAAAATGTAATCCTTTGTTTCTTGTTGCAGAATTGAGTACACAATATGATCTTTTGCGCAATAGTAATGATGTTGCTCGTGGCAGACCTTTTTCTTCTCCTTCTTCTTCTTCTTCTACTGAAAGACAATCTCCAGATACGACTCTTTCCCTTGCCTTACCGTATTATTCATCCAGGTCTACTTCTCCTGCCATGCCTGCTCCTCCTGTCAGGTCTGCTCCTCCTCCTGCCATGTCCGCTCCTTCGAAGGAATCTCCTTGTCGTGACAGGTGCAGGTCTGCTTCCGCCAGGCATTTTTCTGCCCCCATGCTTGGATACACATCTGAAGAACTTCCATTTATTCGATTTACTCCCCGCAACTATCCGCACCGGATATTCAAGCTTCAAAGATATACTATTCCGTCCAATAAACCAATTCAGCTAAGAACATATGATTTCAATAACCCCATACCAAACAAAGAACATATTGTATTAACAACGGATACTGGTGACGTCTTAGCAATATTGGAGAAAAATATCTATCAAACGTCTCTTCGTGGACTTTATACGTACGTTAGGCCATATTTTGAAAAACGGGCTAAAATAAACATGCACACTGGAGCGGTTGTTCCATTGACGTCAGAAGAAGTCGCAGAATGTCCATTAGGCAACCAGACCCTAATCGGAAAGAAATTTAAAATATTTCTTGCCTGAGCCACCTTGCTTCAACCTGCTATATTCAATCATTTTTGTATTTTTCTTTGTTCAAGCTGCTTCAGCTTAAAAAAATCAATTTCTCTGAAATAGGCAGAATAAGCGCTCTTTACCTGCCCGCTGAGCGGCAGTTAAATAGCACTTTATTGTACCGTGGTGAGCGGCACGTAAAGTGACAGCATGCAGGAAGAATTGAGTGAGAAGTTCAAGAAAAAAGTGGGAAGGATTCATTTTAAAACTACTTTAAACTAAGAAGTAGATTATAGGCCAATAACTTTACCCCGAAGTATATCAAAGATGCAAAATTGTCTATATGATGTCAAACCTTATTCTTTTAAGTGTATGTTGTATTCATTTTTGTACCTCGAACTGCTTATTCGGATGTTGAAGAATAAAGTATGAATTGTATTCTTATGAATTATTTTATTTTAGTTACTCTAAGAAATGTGTATTCGGGCAAAACTGTATTATGTTCGATAGCAGCTGACGAAAAAAAATTTAAATTGGATGGAAAAATTAGGATTTTTGTGGATATCGTTTATTACGGCGATTTTTAATTCTTACGGTCACAATCAAAAGAAATTTTCCAGTATAGTTTCAATAATTTTTCAAACTCATTTATCATCTGACATTAACATTTTTCGAAAGGCTTAATATTTCACATTAAAAAATAAAGTTTAAGTATTAATTTGACTTTTTTCGTGCAAGGAAGCTTTCTTAATTTTTCTTGTAGTAAGCCAGCTTGAGCTTTTCCTTTCAGAACATTAAAATAAAAAAATAAATTAAATTTTTATTAGCTAAAATCATCCTTAAATTATTTTTTGTACTTCTACTTTAAGGCTCAAAATTGTTTTAAAGAGTTCCAGCCAATCAAAAGGGCATGAAAAATCTTATTGGGTTTATAGTATGACATATTGTGTTACTGCTTTAAAAAAAGTTAAAAATCGTCAAATTAAGTAGTATAATCTCAAAGAATCATTCTTAGCGATTCTTCATAAATAAAAAAGAAGTTTTAAGCCAAATTAATTAACTTACAACCAAACAATTGAATCTTCAACTTATTAATGATAAATTCATAACCGAAAATGGAATAGTTTAATTTTCCGAAACAAAAAATCTATCTGTTGCCGAAAATAAATTTTTGAAAATATACAAATCTACTAATTTTACATTGCTTATTTATAACTTATGTAAAATGTTATAAAAGAGATTAGTTTTATAACGTTGTATTCTTTTAAGATAAAAATGTCAAACATTGATAAGCTAATAATCTCAGAGGAAACAATTATGACCAATGAAATGATTCAATCATTTAATTAGTTTCTTCATTACTTACGTTATTATGTAATTAATTTTGTTACATATTCTATTATTGCCAACCATTAACAAAAATTGTTTTCTCTGTCATGATTTAAGTTTATAAATTGTTGGCACTCTTTACATAAAATATTACAACGTTATAAAAATAACCCCTTCATTAACCTTTTTTATAATTAATGAATAAAAGAATGTAAAACCAGTTAATATATATATATTTTTTTCATTTAATTACAACATCAGATATTCCGAAAGTGATTCTCACTTCCGTTTTTCTGTAGAATACGTACAAAACGAGTAGTTTCGTTGCACCACTTACGAAGGTTTTTTTATCTCGGGAATTTGTATTTTCCGTGATTGTATTCGATCAGTCCAATCTAGATAAGATGAATTCAACGTCGTTAAATTATCCAAACGTTTTTCATTCAAAGCATTTGGTACTTTTGTAGCTGTTAGATTATCTGTTCTTGTAAAACTCTTTTTAGAAAATTCGACTGCTGTCGGAAAAGCTTTTTCAGAATCATAGGAAATCTCATATCAGTCAATTCATCAGTAGAATATAGATGAGAAGTATTTGCCGTTAAAAGACTAAATAATTATTCATTTAAATCATCTAATGCTTTCGCTGTAAATATCATTTCACAAAACCCTACCGCAGAAAAAACTTGCAAATAATCATAAGAAATCTCAACTTCATTCTTTGAACCAAATTAAAATTTAGATTCTTGTCTTTTGAGTTTGTGCTGTTTACTTTTTTCAACAAAGTTCTCAGCATTTATGACATCTCACTTTTAGAATGTAAACTATACTTCGCCGAGTTTCTTTTTCTATATTTTAAAGAGAAAATTTCTGCGCAACCAGATGCAGAACACGCCAATTTTTGGCAAAAAGTCCCAATGCAACCACGCATCATCTTTTACACAAATTAAAATTTTCTTTTTGTATTCTATTTAGCCTCCTTACACAGAGAGAAGTTAGGTAAAATCGTCATGCTGTCGGTGAAAGAGTTGCTGTACTTCAGTTTGGTGTGGATTTCGCTTAAGATTCGGGGCACTAATTACCCCAAACTTGCGAAGATCAGTCGCTCTGAAAGGTGGGTGCTGTATGTTCTTAAACTTGGCAAGCGCAGAACTGTACGACAAGCGCCGCGTGTTTTAGGGTCTTCTAGGAATTACAAACATTAAAGGGTTTTGAGGAATTTAGAGAATTTAAGGGTTTTCAGAGTCTTCAGGAAATTCAAAACATTTTAGGAATTCCGGGAATTTAAAGAAGTTCAGGATTTTAGAGACTTCAAGAAATTCAAATTCCTCGAAATCTGCGAAGTTCTTCTGAATTTCCCAGATATTATGTGAATTCCTCTGAATTCTTTAAAGGATCTAAGTTCCTTTAGCTTGTGGAAATTGTTGAATTTTAAGAGATCCTTGTATTTTAAGGACTACAAAATTTTTCGCTTCAAGTAGACTCACCAAATGCCACAGTCAACATTTCCAGTGCGCTGGAGCACTTAGTCATAGTTTTCACACAAAATTGAATACAGATACTTTGATCCATTTTTCCATATCTAAAAGTCGCCAAGCATACAAAAACACGTCTAACCTTTATATATATCGAAAACAAACTAAACATGCCAAATCGCTAATGATTACAACATATGTCGAATCGAAAATCGAATGTACGTACACCGCTAAATTTAAAAAGTCACTCTTTTTTTAAACCATGTATAGTCTTGTATTAAGTAGCTGGGCTAACAAAGTGTCTGGCCTTTGTAGATTGGATTGCTCTGTAATGTTGTCTTAACTAAGTAGACTATCGAAGTTTCCTGCTTTTGTTGGTTGGACTGATCCATAGTATTTTCTAAATCTTTAATGGCTAGACTATTTAAGTGTTTTGTATTTGTTGGTTGGATTGATCTATAGTTTTGTATGAACTTAATTGACTACTTAAGTGTTTTTCCTTTGTTGGTGTGAATGATGGTGTGAATTATTAACTAGCTGGATTAACATACTGTCTGACCTTTGCAGCTTGAACTGGTCAGTAGCCTTGTTTAAACTAGGTATACTACCAAAGTTTCTTGCTTTTGTTGGTTACACTGATTGATAGTATTGTCTGAATCTTAGCTAGCTAGACTACTAAACTTTGTTGGCTTTGTTAGTTGAACTGATCAATAGTTTCTTCCTAACTGGATAGACTACTTAAGTGTTCCGTTGTTGGTTTAAATGATCTATAGTCTTGCATTAACAGCAGTTAAATTGCCAGAGCAGTCCAATGATTTCACCTGTTATTTCCATAAAAGCGGCATTTTGTTGTCCTTATTAGCTGGACTGTCCTTCCAAGTATTTCGAGTATTTTCAGTGATTGTACTGATAGCCACTTATAAAAAATCTACACCTAATCTTAAAGTTTGGATTAAAACATTAGATTCACTTGTGGTCACATTTTTTACGTTAAACCCCACCTATGTTGAAAACTTTTGATTTTTTGACCGGTGCGGGGTCATTTCCTTAACAGCGGTTAATAAATGATTCGGAACAGATTTTTAGTCTATCATATTTGAAAGCTAAGTTCTCAGGCACTCATAGCTGCAGATTAGTACATTAGAGAGACATTGGTCAGAGAGGAGCCCACGGATTCCAGCGAGTGTTGCTCAACCATGCGTGCACCTTCAGCAGCCTAACGACAAACGGGCAGTTCGCGGGTACTCACGCAAAGCAATTGCATTGCATTTTGTATTTTAAATGAAAATGGTTTACACGACCCTAGTTATTTACTTATGAACGGTCTGGATTAATTTTCAAGGCCAAGATAATCAATTCCCGAAACCGATCTGGATTCCAAGTTTCAGTGTAAATTGATGATGTGATGTAGCGATGAATCCAGAGGCTAAACTCATCACAAATTGTCATTTCTGCTTCATTTGACATGTACTTTTAATTGAAAAAATTAATGGCGCTGTTATGAGCAGTTTGTCGGGCACACCTGGGGTTTTCTCAACGGCTTTTATACTATAAGAAGAGATAGTTGGATATTTCCCACCATGATAAGAACACTACTGTTTTACACATGCTTTCAAAAGATGTCGAGCGACAGACACACAGAAAATTGACCGCGCATAACAATAGTGTCAGGGAAAAACTCCCAAAAAGCACAAAACTCATCAAAAGAAGCGAACGTTTATCAATTACAAGCTTATTTCATATTTTAGCTAACTGAAGTCGGATAGCCTTAACGAAAATATTAACAACCTTTTTATATTAGTTGAAATCCGGAGCATTCCAGAGAATTAATTGATACTCTATGAAATCACATTAAATATTTTAAAATTTTTTGAAATCTTTTGGAATCTGTTAAAATCATTATCCGGAAATGTCGAGATTCAATATAAGCTTTGTCGACATATTTAAAATATATATTTTCATAAAATTTGGAATATTAATCATCCACAGAAGGACAAATATTTTTCTTGAAACCAGCTCTTATCCAATGTAAGTAGCTCAGAATTGCAACCTTGGTACGCTCACTGTAACAGATAACGACTATCTTATAGATCATAAAGTCTGATAAGGCACTAGAAAGTTCACTGGTTACAGTGTTAAAAAATTCTCACATAATTCAATAATCATCTTCTTTGCTAATTTGTAAAGATGAGGTTTACCTATAATCTGGTCTTGTCCTTCACGATTATCCTCAGTTATATTGGTAAATATAATAATGTATACATATATCTATACCATCAAGAAATTTTTTTTACCTTTACGCAAACTTGAATTTTTGCTGTTCAATTTTCGTGGAAAAAATTCGCATGGACGCATATGTGGTCATCTTAATGAATAAACTCCAGGTACTGCAAGTTTTTAAGGGGCAGATGGCCGAAATTTCTTTCGGGCGGCAGTTTGCTCTCTTTTTTATTATTATATCGCAGTTTGGCATTTAAGTTTTCTGTTGAGTTTAGTATTTTCAATATAAGTGGACAGTTTGGTTCCTATCTTCAATGTAATCAGGCATATCAACATTATAGTTTTTTAGGGAGGTTTAGTCATTGTATTTTTCCTAATCTTATGGCGCAGCTTGACGTCCTTAAATTTTTATTATTTTTGGGCAATTTGAATACTTGATTCTTAATTAACAAGGCCTTTTTTAACCCTAATTTTTTGGGGGCAATTTAGCATTTCTGTTTTTCTTGATCACAAATTGTTTCTTAGTTTTAGGGATAATTTTTCCTCATTGTATTTTTTAATATAATCGGACTGTTGAGCCCCTTATTCTTTCCCAGTATAATCGGGCAGTTTGACCTTTAGTTTTTAAGGCATTTTAGCCCTCCTGTTTTCCTAATCTCATAGCCGAACGTCTTTTCATTTTTAGTATTTTGCAGCAGTTCGGCCACTTTTTTTATCAATTAAATGCGCAGACTGACTAAAATGTTTTTTGCGGCCGTCTAACCTTTCTATTTTTCCTAATCATAGAGCGCAGTTTGACGCTCATTCTTTTTTAGTTTTTTAAAACATTTTATACACTTCTTTATCTCTAATTTTTTCCTAAAGTTTGGCCCATTTATTTTTTCTTAATATCATAGGGCAGTTTCACGTAGATCACATACCATCCCCTTTCCAATGCCTTATAGGGGACGAGAAGGCACCTCTGTGAATGGCCTCAAAATAACGTACATTGCATACATCTACTTTTCAAAATCTTATGGGGGGGGGGGGGTCGAAAAGGCACCCGTGGAGTGGTCACAGAAATAATGTACGTCATAAGTCATCCCCTAACTAGCATCTCATGGTGGACTTAATTTTAAAAATCTAGAAAAAAATTGTCGGTATAGGGGTATGCCCAATATTCTTTATATCACAGGGTGCCTTCCAGCGCCCACGAATTGTTGGGCAAGAGTAGGGGTTTGACCAACATTATTTTTGTGATCAGTAACAGGGGTGTCTTCTCGCCCCCAGATATTCCTTTAAACCTATACATTTCTTCAATTCCTTGAATTTTATCGATTTCTTGAATTCCATAAATTTCATAAATTCGATAAACTCTACGAATTTATTGAATTCCTTGAATTTTTAGAATAACTTGAATGTTTAGAATTTCCGAAATTCCATGAATTTTATGAATTCCTTGAATTCCATGAAATCCTGTAATAGAGTGAATTTCGTCAATTCCACCAATTCCTAAAATACCATGAATTCTTTGAATTCCACGAATTCCTTACATTCCATTGATTCTCTGAATTCCATGAATTTCTTAAATTCCTCGTATTCCATAAATTTCATGAATTCCTTAATTTCTTCGAATTACTTGTATTTCATGAATTCCAGGAATTTTTGGAACTCCATGTATTCTATAAATTCCATTAATTCTTTAATTTTTTATTTCCATGAATTCTTTGAATTCCATGAATGTCCTGAATTTCCTAATTTCCATGAAATCCTCGAAATGCATGAATTCCTTGATTTTTTAGAATCATTTGAATTTCTTGAATTCTTAGAATTCTTAAAATTCCTTAAAATTCCGAAATTTCATGAATACTTTGAATTTCATGAATTCCCCGAAATCCATGAATTCCTGGTATTCCATAAATCACACGAATTTCTTGATTTCTTTAAATTCCTTGTATTTTATAATTTCCTTGAATTTATTGTATTTTATTAATTCTATTAATTCCTTAAATTCGATGAAACCCTTCAATTCTATGAATTTGTCGAATTCCATAAATTTCCTGCATTTCTGAAATTCCGTGAACACCTTGAATTCCATGAATTCTTTAAATTCTATAAATTCCTATAATTCCTTGTATTCCATTAATTCCATGAATTCCTTCATTTCATGAATTCTTTGACTTCCACGAATTATTTTAAAACAAAATTCAAAAGATGGATTCTTTGAATTCTTTCAACTTAGGTTGCTTAATAATTCTGCAATTTTAAATAAAACATTTATTCTGAAACGTGATTCTTGTTCCGATTCCGGACGGACGGAAACCGTATTCCCCTTTCGTCTTTCTTTTTTCTCATCGCGTATTTTGTTACTAATAAAATTGTAAATTTAACCAATATTCCTGATGCAGTTGACATTCGATGTTGCACTCGACGCTAAAAGGTTTCTTAAGGATCCAGGTCCAGGCCTTGGTATTAATGACATAATGAATTAATGTAAGCTAGGCATTTATAAAGCCCATAAGTGGAGGCTATTTATTAATTCATTTAAAATAAGTCTAAAAGTAATAAAAAAGCCTCTTCACAGAACTTTTAAAAGTAAAGGAGCACGACACAACAGAAAAATAGATTGTTTTGTGTGGTCTTAAGTTATGTTTTAAAGTTGGGGACGATCAGTGACCTGGTGGAGTACAACAAAAATTTTATTTAGATTCAGCGAGCTCAGAAAAAAGAAGACACCCTTTTTTAACGTTATGGTCATCACGAGTTTTGCCTTAACTAAAAAGTGGGCTATTTGAGTGTTTTAAACTTTCATTTAACGTCAGGTGCAAACGATAACTTGATGCGGCTAAGCGGACACCAGATCCGTTTCCGTCTTATTTGACAATTTTGTGTATCGAATTTCTAAGCTGTATAGTTTTTTCATTATTATAAATTTACGATTAGCTTTCAACTGAAACTCACGCTTGTCTTTAGAGAAAGTTAACATTTACATAAATTATTAATTTGATTCGGATTAGTTATCACTTTGGCTCATCCCGAACTGATTTTCTTTCTTCAACATATAGCACATTCTACAGTTTTAAAGTGGAAAACTATCAAAGATGCTCCATTTACAATTTTTCAAAAAAGCTTTTAATTTTTTTATTCAGCAAACAAAAATACCTTTATACCCTAATGTCTTACTTTTGCTTTTTCCGGTACCATTACTAATTTATCAGTGTAGAATAACCCGAAGTTTTGGTGAATAGAAAAAATTTGCATAAAGGATTGGATTTCTGATCTTAAGAATTTTTCGGACTAGATAAAAGAATACATAAAATTGATATGTCAACGTACGATCTTATACCTCAAGAAAAATCTAATCCTCTGTTTCTTGTTTCAGATTTAAGTTTACAATACGATCTCTTGCACAGTAGGGACCATAGTTCTGGCGTTCCTCGTGGCAGATCAATTCCTTTTTCTCCTAGCAGACATTCTCCAGACACGACTCTTACTCTGGCCCTGCCTCTTCTTCCTGCCAGGTCTTCTCACGCTGAAGAAACTCCTTTTCGTCCTGTTATTCCTCGTGCCAGGCCTTTTTCTATTTCTGATAGACGTTTTCCAGACACGGCTCTTTCCCTTGCCCTACCTCATAATTCTACTAGATATCCTCTACCTGTAGAGCCTCTTGCTCCTTCTCAACCTCCACCTCCTGTCGAGATTCCTCTTCGTTCCAGGCCTAGGTCTCCTCTTGCCAGGCGATTTTCCTCACGCATACTTGGATATAAAATTGAAGAACTTCCACTTATGAGACTTATTCCCTACAGTAATCCGGACCGGAAATTCGAACTTCGAAAATATGTTTTTCCACCTGATAAACAAATTCAATTCAAAACCAAAAATAGTATTGTTAAGCTCATCCCTAACGAAGAACAAATTGTATTGTCAACGTCTAATGGTGATATATTTGGAATATTGGAAAAAACAAGCAAAGCAACGCTTCTTCGTGGATTATATACAGAGCATAAAAAGTGGGTGGAAAGGCGGTCGAAAATAAACATGTATACAGGCGTGATTCGCCCAATGACCTCACAAGAAATTTCGGAATGCCCATTAGGCAACCAGACCATAATTGGAAAGAAATTTAAAATAGAACATGTCTAATGTCACTATTCTTCATATGTGACGTTCAACGCAGAAACGGACGTTAGGGTTAACAGGCAAATTTTTCAGTAGAAGCGATTGAAGAAACGATTGCAGTCAGAAACTCAGGTAGTCACAACAATCTTCGAAATGTATCTCCTTCACTCACGACTAAATCTTCTCGCTCCGCGTTCAGTGAGTTAGACGCGCTCTTGGATCCTACGAACACAGAACAGAAAGATGTGTCGAAAGTGGTGGGACTGAATTTTTCGGGTCGACCGCACGTGTCAAAACAGGCGATTCACTCCTTACTTTGCAACTAAATAACAAATCTAATTTTTCAGATAAAAATTTAATTCTTCGTTGATATGAAAGAAATATTTCAAAACTAGCAATATCATCAAAAATATAAAAATCGATTTTTAAACCCTAACGTCCCTTTCCTCGCGGAACGTTACATATCGTTAAAATTATTTTAAGCAGCTGCCCGTTGCGCGCATGCTGAATTCTCTTTTTATAAAGCTTATTTGAATTTAAAAAAGACATTCACATTAAATGTCTTGTTCTTCATGCTCGATTAAAGTGTTTTAAAAATGCGAAATTTTCCTTATAATGCAGAACTCTTTTACACTAAATGTACGTTTTATTAAAGTATCTATATGTTGAACAAATTCTGCTCATTTGGATATTGCAAAATAAAGTTCAAGTTGGTAAAAATAATCCTTCAGAACATTGGCGCTTTGAAACTGCTTTCGAGCATAAAGGAAAGATCGTAGAATTCAAAAAAACCCAAGCTTTCATCCTAGCTGAAAAAATTTTAATAAAAATTTCCCTCAATGAAAAAAGACAAATTTATTCTTGACCTTCAATGCTTAATGTGAATTTTTTTAAGGGGTAACACTGCTCTAGGAATTTAGAAAATTCGATTTTTTTGTTTTTGCCTTGAACAATCCTATCTTGAACAATCGATTCATTTATCTAAAAATGCACTATTTCTACCAAATTTTAAATTCACAATTAAAATATAAAAATGCCACGCTTCAAGCTCCTGACTGTTGAAGAAAAGAACTTTAACTTTCCTTTGAGATAAAAAAAAGGAAAAATATCCTTTTTTCAAAAAAGTCATATCTATTTTGAATTTTTTGAAAGATACTTGAACTTCCAAACAGAAAGGTTGAATTTAAAAAAATCCATAATTGCAAAATTGTAATGTTAAATAAAAGTTCCACCTAATGAAAATAACCAAATTTATTTTTAAACATCTATTTTTAACGCCAAATACTTGAATCTTCAATTTATCCATGATACATTTTTTACCAAAAATGGAAAAATTGAATTTGAATACACAGAAATTAATTTGTTATAAAAAAAGAGTTTCAACGAAAAGGTTCAATTACAAAAAAATTGGTAGACAGGCAAATTTGTAAAAAAGTGGATTAACTCTCAAGCGAGTAGTGAAATTTTGAACCCAAACAATTTTAATTTTGAACCAAGTGCATACAATTTTTTTGAAAGTAACGACTTTCCCCAAAAACAGATGCATTTTTAACAAAATGAATAAATTTTCTGCAAAATAGTTAAACTTTCAACCTGAACAGTTAAATTTTTAACAAGAAGGTTAGCTTTCTAACAAAAAACTTAAACTTTAAATAATATTCTTAAATTTTGTGCCAGTCAGTTAAATCTAAAATCTAAAAATGATAAATTTCCTCACAAAAGTCAATTTGTAACAAAGTGACTTAATCAGCAAACAAGAAGTCGAATTTTCAACAAACGAATTGAAAGAATTCAACGTGTTCCGAGAACTAAAAGTGTTTCACAAATTGAAAATACTTGAGGACTTCAGAAAATTTAGGAAATTTCGAATATTCAACGAATTCAAGATTGAAAGAATTTGAAAACACAAGAATTTTTATTAATTTTGAGAGTTAAAGGAATTCAGAATATTTAAGAATTTTAGGAATTTTAGAGAATTTAAATATTCTAGAGAATATTAAAAAAATTCATTACTTTCAAGAATTTCAGAGATCTTCAGAAATCCACACAATTCAAGAATTTCAGGAAATTTAAAAAGCTGAAGGGTTTTGAGAACACAAATTTTTGTAAAGATTTTTTGTAGCTAAACGCAAGTTGAACGAAAAATATGTTTATTTAAATAATGTTCCTTAGTATAATTAATTTCATTTGGAATAGAAGCTTCAAATATGTTCCCTGAAGGTTTACATTTTTCGTGTACCTTCTTGCCTATTCCTTTACACGCCCCCCACACACCTACTTGGTGGAAGGAGGGGGAGCTACAGTTTAGGGTGAGTTCCGAACCAACAAGAGCAACAGCTTTAAGTACTTAAGAGAACCTTTTTAACTTTTTCTAGAGTCCCACTTATTTAATTTAATTTATTTTACAATTAAAATTTTTTAAATTATTTTCAAAAAATGTCATAAATTATAAATTTAAAATTATTTCCTTTTACCTATATATGTTTCTAAAATTAAACTGATAAAATGCACATATTAAAAAAAAAGAATTTTAATTGACACATGAAAAGTTTTCACCAAAAAACAAAGAAATAATGAATTACAAAAAATAAATTGGGCAGCTATCTTGAATTTTTTTTCAAAATTATGAATTTTAATACTTTGCCCCATGTGAAATGTCTTAGAAACTTTGAGTGTTTTGGGAAACATTTTAAAACTGATTGGTCTCACATTTGGTGGATATAATTTTTTTAGTCATTAAAAAAAGTAAGAGAGGGGGGGGGGCCAAAAAAATTAAAAAGTAAAAATCAACCAAAGGTAAATATGGACTGATCTACACTGTAAAAATTGTCCCTAAAATTGCGTAGACGCTAATTTCCCGAAATTTCAAGGAAGTTTGCTTGAAGTTTATTAGGAAAAATTCCCTGAACTTTTTTTTTGAATAATTACATAATTTTGATACATTTCTTCTAATATTCAACAAGCTTTTATTGGTTTAAAAAATTTTTATTTGCTAAAGCGTTTATCTTTCGATAATTAAAAAATCAAAAATAAAATAGTTAATTACGATTTTAAAAAGTATTTTTGAAAAGTAGTTATTTTAATAAATTAAATTTGTTTAAACAATTAAAAAGTGGTAAATGTATTTCTTCTATGCACTTACTGTCAGAAATGGAATTGTATGTGTTCATTTTATTTTAATTTTTCAGTTAATGAAAAAACTGCTTTAGAAAATGAAGATCTATTAAACAAATAGAGATTTACTAAACATTAAAAGAAATGTATCAAAATAATTTACATTTGCTTAAATAATTGAAAGTCATTTAAAAGTCATGTTCAATTTTCAAATTGTTTATTAGTAATTATTTGCATGAAAAAGTCGACGGAAATTGCAAAAAAGTTACAATAATACATAAAAACGTAGTTTTTTAAATTTCTGGGTCATATTTGGGGCGAAATTTAACTCTGGAAACTGTGGAACACAAGTTCCATTTTGCGAAAATTCAAAAGTTGCCCATGTTAATGAAATGAGATTTTCAAGTTCCCCGTTGCACGTTGTTATATTCGAGTTTCAAAAAAAATTACCGATTTTCTTTCTCCATAAATGGAAACTTTAGGGGGAGGGGGGGGGGGTGGCATCTTTCCCTGTAGCTCGAAAAGTGTTGTTTGGACAACGCTAGTGCTGCATAGTATAATACTAGTATACTACTATTAACTGATCAATCAAAAACTTTTTCTCCACATGTTAAACCAAAGTTATAAATTTTTTCAATGTTTACAGAAATTTGTAATTTTCAGAAAAATAAAAATATAAAAAATAATGTACCCGCCGGGCGCGCACATTTTCATTGGGCGCTGTCCACGTGGCTCGCAAGTTTGAGCACGCCTAGGGCACGTGATTGTTGGTTCTAGGGCTTCGGGCTCGTTGATGTATTTTTGTCGCACTTGATTTTGATTTACCTCCCGCTACGCGCTCAGACTTTGTATTTTTCTCAGATTCGTGTATTCGCATATTCACGATCGGTTTTTGCATTTGCCCCACATTCGTGCAGAGGCCTTTCCAAATTAAAAATCAAGGAATCGACAACTGTGATATTTCTATTGTTAACTCTCTTCTGTTAAAGCTCTTTCGGCTCTACTGAACACATTTTCATCACGTATCTCGTGTTTCGCACTAGATTTTTCCAAAAATGTCAAATTTTCTATATTATGCTCAAAACTTTCATATCAGATATAATACATTTTTTACTTACCTCTGCCAGGGATTGGGTATTTAGATTTCACAAAAATAAAGTACAAATTGTATTTATCATAACAACTCTAATATTTGTTTCATATTTTGCGTTAAATTGTATTCTTAGCCGCGCTAAAACATGTATTATTTTAATAAATTTATATCATGACAATTCATACTATGCATGGAATTCGAAACAGTCTTATTTTTATTGCCTTTTTTATCTTTTTTTTCTAATCTTGTTTTTTACAGAAAAAACTGCTGCCGAAAGAACTTTCAAGTATTAAAAAATGTTGTCTCAAAAAATTTCAAAATGTTTTAAGTTTTTAAAATTTCTTCAAAAAAAGCTGGCTAACTAACTCGTCCTTTCTTTTCATATCCTTAGAAAGTGTGCCAAATGGGAATCCAACCGAGAAATTCCTTCAAATTTTACCATGTTTACAGACTATAACGACAGAAACGACAACAACGACGACAGACAGACAACGACGAAAAAACTATTTTTTTTTTCAATAAGGGTTCTCAAAACGCCGACATTTGATGGAATCTGCGAAAGTAATTTTTTACATAAAACCAATGCCTTATCATTAGGATGAGAAAAAAGTTATTTAGACCATCTTGTAGGATATTGAAAAAATAACGGTTTTCTCTCTCGATTTTTCCCATAACACGCTTTTCTTGACTGCAATGTTTATTCTTGTTTGGTTTTTTGGATTTTGAAAATTTTATAAATTTTGTCATTTATATTTTATCAAAAAAAGGGATGGACTTTTCAAACTTTTGAAAATTTCTTCAAAAAAATGTGGCTAACGAACTCGTCCTTTCTTCTTATATCCTTACAGAGCGTGCCAATTTCGACATTTGATGGAATCCGCGAAAGTCGTTATTCACATAAAACATTTATAAACATTTTTGTACATTTTGATTATTAAACGATAATACATTAAGAATTTTAAAAAATGTGCCTAATCTACAGGAAAAATCAAACATTACTTTTGAAGCGATTCCCTACAGTTAGCGGGAATCAATCAGTTCCCCAAATTGGAGGGAATATTTCGAAACTTTTGTAGAAATCACCCAAGGTTTAGGGAAATTTCCCCAATAATCTTTCTCCACAAATCTTGGGGAAAATAGTTTTGCCCAACGAAAATGTGTTTCGTTAATTGCTCACGCGCCTTTACGAAGAGACAGCTTATATAGTACACAAGAGCGCCTATATAAGAACAGTTTCTGGGGTTGCTTCGAGACTAAATCAGTCTGCGAAAACGTAAATAGTCTCTTGTAATCTAGTGGCGAACTATTGTACTTTGAAGGATTCAGTCAGTCCATCCTATATAGGCTATCGTGTGTAGCTAGGTAACACAGCAGAAAAAAAATATATTGCACACACAGTTCGAAAGATTTTCAGCGACAGATATGGCGAAAATTGACCGCGAAGAACAATTGCGTCAGGAACAAACTTTTAAAAATCTGAAAACCCATCAGAAATAGAAAAAAAATATTAACTAAGAATAATTCGGAATAATGCCACCTTAAGGTTTGCTGACTTCGCACGGCCAAACTACTTAACCGGTCACCTTATAACTTGACAGTCGATTAGAGAAACTATTAAACTATTTACAAAATTTTTTGCGCCATTTAAAATGGTTTCAGTATCTTTTTAAACTCAAATTACGAAAAAATGGCAAGTGGCCTTATTAGGAACACCGTGTATCCCAGTAGGGCCACTCCACGTACCCCAATTAGTCCTTTGCTAGGAAAGAGCTATCAGAGGTCAATAAAGTGCTGAGTCCCATCAAAAAATTTTTTTATTAAATATACAAACATAAAATATTGTCATGTAAAAGCCGAAGTTTCAAATTCTTCATCTTCATTAACATTAGTGTTCAAAGAAAAAAGTCAAACAGTTGGTAATATCCTGGCCTTATTCAGCTAAACTCAACTTGTCCTCCTCCCCATCAGCATTTCTACCACTTGTGATACTTCGTCAAAAAATCAAAAACACCAATCGATTCTATGATGAAAAACACTTCAAGAACTCACCCACTCATCAAGCTGGTACTACTATTGTTTACTTTACAGCTTACGTAACACTTACCATTTTATTAAACCAGTTTTGTAGAGAAGCTTATTAGGGACTATGCCCTTATTTGGAACGCCTAACTTATAAACTTTTCTCATATTTCAACTAAATCAATGTAAATAACATCAAATAAATATAAACAACATTTTTAAATTAATTGAAATCTTGAGCAATTCAGAGAATTTATTAATATTCGGTAAAATCAAATTCAACATCATGAAATTCTTTACAATCTATCTTAATCCATAGAAGTACCTGGAAATCCCTAATGACCATTACAAGCCTTTAAATTCCTTTGGAATACTTTTAAATTCCTTGAAATATTTAAAGTCTGTTGCAATACTTAAAAATTCGGATTATTCGTATGAAGCACTTGCACTGCTTTTTATTTAAAATTTCAATTGATTTATGTAACTTCGAATAAATTTTTTTTTACACATGTATTTCATTGTAATCGAGATATCTAAAATACTTTCATTCAGTCTAGAATATTAGTCATTCGTACACGACCAAGTTTTTGTCCTTGAAATATATCTTATCAAATCGAAACATCTTAGGAAAACCTTGATATTCTCAATCTAAGTGATAACGACTGTAGTATAGATAAAAAGTTCCGAAGAAGCACGATAATATTTATTGATTACATTTACAAAAAAATTCTCCTATAATTCATAAATCACTTTCGTTGCTTATTTGAAAGGATGAGGATTGCTTGTGCCTTGTTCTTATTCTTCACGGTTATCCTGAATTCTGTTGGTAAATATAATGATATATAGTGTATTTTAAAAAAAATCAATTCTTATTTTATTTCGATGAAATTTCTCAAGCTCCAAATATTCAAAAAATTCCATTCCTGCGACGAATAATTGGGGATTTTGAATTATTAACATCGATGACTAGATGTGCCGCGTTTTATAGAAATCTACGCTATTTAAAAAAAAAATTATTTTGAGGTAGATGTTGGCCCCAAACTCGTGTTCTGTTTCCTGAAAACCTTTTACGTACTGAGTTTTATGAAAATCTACAAAATTATTAACATTTTCAACATTTATTACATTTTCCAAATTTGAGTAAAATTTTACACTTTTAATTTTCGCCCTAATTTTTGATCTGCTCCTCGAAAGACTGCCTCATACTGCGTTGCATATAAATGTGCCTAATAATAAACATTTTCAAATATTGAGTATAATTCGGAATTTTAAAGCGAAATTGTGGGTCCGGATGCAATAAGGGCACATAAAATTTTTTCGTGCGAAAACGAAGTCCCCTGGAGGCTTTAGAAAAAATTTTCGAATTTTAATTTTC
>NC_046658.1:134763183-134775737 GCF_010883055.1 Belonocnema kinseyi | reverse complement strand
AATTAAAATTCGAAAATTTTTTCTAAAGCCTCCAGGGGACTTCGTTTTCGCACGAAAAAATTTTATGTGCCCTTATTGCATCCGGACCCACAATTTCAGAATTTTTTCATTTTAAGCTGAAATTTGTGTTCTGTGCCCTAAAGGCATGGTACTGAGTTTCATCAAAATTTTTAAGAAAACCAAAATAATAAAGTTTACAAAAATTTGGTAAAACTGTAGACTTTTTATTAAAAATATGTGTACTGTGTCCCGAAAACCCCACAAGTACTGTATCTCAGGTAAATCTACGAAACCAAACAACTTTTCAAAGTTTTACTAAAATTTTCGAATTTTGACCAAAAACTTTTGTTCTGATCCTCTAAAACCATACTCGTACTAACTCTAATGTAAATCTACCAAGTTAACAACATTTTTGGAATTTTAGTTACGTTTTTAAATTATGGAACTTCAGCTTAACAATAATTTCAAAATTAACGTTAACTTTTAGAGTTTTGAATTTCCATCCAAATTCGTAACTTTAAACAGGATTGGACACCTCGTACTGATTTTCGTGGAAATCGAAACATATGATATGATAAGATTTTTCCGAATGAGATTCTGGTTCTGATTTTGAACGCACGTAGACTTCCTCCCTTTCTTATCCCTTCTCTCTTTTTCCTTTTCAATCATTTGGTCACCAACCGATTTTTAAATTTAACAAATATATTTTCTAGAACCTTCTAGGTTGAAAGGGAAGTCAAAAGATTCCTTAAGGGGTTTAGTCCAAGTTATATTTTTGAATTTCTCGAGAGTTAAAATGTAAGAAATTTAAATTAGATTAAAATCCTATTTAAAGTCCAATAATCAAATTGATGCATAATCCTGTTAAAAACAAGAATACAATGATCAAATTTGGACCACAACCAATAAACAAAAACCAAAAATTCTATTGTAAACTGAAAAAAAAATTTCGGATTCGAACATTTTAAATTCTCCAAGGTTCAGGTTCGCACAGAGGCAAAGATACGAGCTCAAAAGATACGAGTACTCTACAGATACGAGCGTCCCAACTCCTCTATTCCTGCCCTATTTGAGATAAATGAATCCCGAAATCTAAGCGTCGGAAGAGTGGGAGCCCCTTTCTGGTCGTATCTTTGGAATTTCACAATCCTGAACTTCTCGTATCTCTGAAGTTCGAGGTAAGTCAGAAAGTAGTACAGAAAAATGATTATGCTTTCTCAGAAAATTAGTTATTTGATTGTTTCTAAGCATGGCCCGAAAGAAAGAAAATTGGGTGCCGTACAAATTTAAGGCACGAGACGTGGAAGGGAGATTTTCCACTTGTGAGCAGCTACTCCAACGGCAAAATCGGAAAGCACTACTGCATTGCAATGTCATTGGCAATGTGATGTGAATTCAATGTGATAACCCTAAACGTAGCAAATCGTGGGTTGAATCGGGCCAACCATGAACATTAACAAAAAAACTGAATATCCATGGATCGAAGCTCATGTTCTGTATTTGGTGGAAACAGAAAGGCGTATGCTTCCAGAAGTGTAGAAGAAAGTGCTGGCTGGCGATGAACAATACTTTGAATGATCAACTGATAATTACTTTAAGAAAATTAAAACCCGCAAATTTACACAAAAAATCCCTCAAAATCAATGCACGTCCAAAAAATAACAAAATTATATAAAAGATTGCATGAAAATGATAGGTAATTGCAATATTGTGTCCCTTAAGAAAAATGTAATCCTCTGCTTATTGTTCAGGGTTGAGTTCACAATACGATTTCTTGCGAAGTAGCGACCTTAGTCTTGACGTTCCGCGTGGAAAACCATATTCTTCTCCTGCCAGGCGTTCTCCGGATACAACTCCTTCTCTTGGCCTGCCTTATTATTCTGCCAGATCTTTTTCACCTGCCATATCTCCTCCTCGCACTGAATCAAGAACTCCTTCTGCTAGGCATCCTTCTTCACGTATACTTGGGTGTAAACCTGAAAAACTTCTATTTATTCGACTCATTTCCCATAGCAATGCGGAACGGATATTCGAACTTTGACAATACAATTTTTCACCTAATAAACAAATACATTTAAGGAAATTTAATAATGTTGAAAAACCTCCGTCAACCAAAGAACAAATTGTATTATCAACGTTCACTGGGGACATCTTTGCAATATTAGAAAAAACTCATTCTAATACATCTCTTCGTGGATTATATACATATGTTAGCCCAGGATTGAAAAAGCGAGAAAAAATTAACATGCACACCGGCGTGGTTGTTGCAATGACCCCAAGAGAAATTTCAGATTGAATATTAGGCAACCAGAGCACAATCAAAAATAATTTTAAAATAGCACTAGTCTAAGCCACAATTCTTCCACATCCACCTCCTTCGTGGATCTCCTTTCAATTTATACAAATTTATTGAAATGACTTGTCCTCCTCTTGGTGCTTGATTAAAGTTGATCAAAAATGCTAAATTCTATAAATGATGTTGAACTCTGTTGTATTAGATATATATTTAAATAATTACTGTACCTCGTACCGTAGAGAATAAAAGGTGAAACTGAACGTTTCATTAATATAAATTATCTTTTAGAAGCAATTGAGTATACCGGAAAACCAAAACTGATTTTCATAAATAAGTATTATTAATTATCATTATAATTATTATTTATTGAGCCTCAATCTTCAGTCCCGAAGTACAAGCTGCCTCTATGAGAAAAGTGAAATATATTTTTAATGTCACATATTTTTTGTATGGCTTTGACCAATGAATAGAGCGTGAAAAAAGCCTATCAATTTTCTTAAAAAATGCATATTTGCGTTGATCTTGTTAAAAAATAGCTGATTTTTCAACCATAAAAGTTTATTTTAACCAGGCATCCTTTTTAATCAAGTACGATAACTTCCGAACCATAGAAGATGAACTTTATTCTGAAGGGAAAATTTTAAAATTAATGGAATTCACGGCGGCCTATAGAATTACGCAAGAAATGATTAAAGAATTTAATATTATTTAGTATTATTGCTAAGCCTTTTTGAAAAATGAAAACGCCCCTTTTTGACACCGGCAATCGAAAGAAAGGCAAATTTTATATTTAAATAGGCAAATAGGTCATATGTTCCGCATTACTGGAAAATATTCTATAGCGGACAAACTTGTTTAAGTATCACGCGTTGGTGAAAAACAAAACTTTGACCTTGACTCTGATGCTAAGGCTGAATCTGTATGTGATAAATGTACCTTTTCTTTTGACCTGGAAGATAACCTTCATGACCTTTATGGCTATTTGAAGGTCAACATTTTTTAACATGAAAATCTACACTTTGTAACCGGCAAGCTAAATAAAAGGAAATCGTACAATCCGAAACGCATTTAGGTCATAAATCGAATTCGATTATGAAGTTCACTTGAAGGTCATTTACGCTTATACGACGTCAACTTGACTTTGGGAAGAGAAGCTTTAAAAAAATTTTCGTAACGAGCAAAGTTATTAAGTTCGAGCAGGCACAAGCAATAGTGACGTTCAGGACGACCTTAAAAATGACCTTCGAGATTATCTCCAAGATCAAAACAAAGTTCATGTTCATCATATACAAATTCAGCCTTAATGACCTTAGTTACTACGGGAATTACCTTGACCTATGTGAAAAATAGCTCACTTAAAAAGATATAGGCTTCTTCCGTTACTTTTGTGACACCCTGTATAGACGGTTGAACGTTTACTTTTCGTCCTGTCGGTTTTAAAAACTTGACTCGCTCACACATCTATTTTGTACAGAATTTTCTTAAAACCAACTCTTACAAACTAACATGGATCAAAACTTTATCTTCAATCAAATTATTTTTCAATTTCTATAACGGGTCCCAGGGACCCGGACAGTTTTTTTTGCAGAGTTGTTTTTTTTTTCAAAAAATCTTTCTATCTTTTGCAAAATATTTATTACACGCAATTGATTTTTATATCTTTTTTTACAATATTAATTTTTGCGAGACTTCGAGCTACAATTAAAAAGAAAGATGGAGGTAAGTAAATTTAATCCGAAAATATTTTAGTTTAAAGTTTGCTTGGGGCTGCTCGACGCGTTCTAGGCGCAACGAAAAATTTCAAGATTCTAGCAGGCGAGGGTTAAATCTTATGAAATATTTTTTATTCTTTCAAACACTTTGAAACTAAAATAAAACTATGAAATCCATTCAAATCCATACGGACAGGTCATTGCAGTTTATAATCTGCAAAAGCCGTTTAAATTCCTTAAAATCTTTGCAGTCTATTACATTACTTTCAACTTCGGATTAGATGTGCGAAGCAGTTGCTCTGCGTTTTATTATTAATTTAAATCAGATTATATAATTTTAAACGAACGTTTTCTCTTGTACAATATATTCTTTTATCAAATCTGCAATATTATTCATTCCTACATTAGTCAACTTTTTTCCGTAAAACAAGCTCTTATCAAAATGTAAATATTTCACTATATGTAACCTTAGAAGGTTCCATGAAAAACATGATGACTATGGCATAGATAATGAACTCTAATGAAGCACTAGGAAATTAATTAGTTACAGTGTTAAGAAGATTCTGCTATAGTTGAATATTTAGTTTCTTTTCTAATATGAAAAGATGAGGATTTACCCCAATCTGGTCTTATATTTCACAATTATCTTCAATTTTATCGGTGAATATAATAATATATAATATATCTGTCATTGCAAGAACATATTTTTTAAGCGTCAAGTAGATAAGGTTTTTGCGTCATAATATGATTGCAACCATTTTTGCGCCATCCAAATTGTCCACTAAAAATCAAAACGTAAATACGTAATATTTATTGGCATTTTTTGAAAATGTTATGCATACCTATGCCTTGTGATCGAAAATGTTTCAAAAGTGGAAAAATAAACTTCCACAACGTAAATATCCTTTCGAGCTCAAAATGAATTAATTACCTCTGGAAAAATTACCTGTAAGTTCAAGAGCCAAAAAATCGGGAATCTATCATTCGTGTGTCAGAATAATTTATAAATTTATATTTGAGTAGGAATAAAATCTAGTACCTCAGTTTCAAGGAGCCCGAAAGCCGAAATTCTATTAATCTTCTAATAGAACAATTTTGAATTCAGAAATCACGTAGCAAAGAAATCCGATACTTTGTTTCTATGAAGCAATAGAATTTAACTTGGGCTTGGTTACATCTTGCAAAATAAACTAATAGCATGAAGGTGGTAGTTGAGCGAACAATTGAAACAATGAATAATACAAATAATAAAATAGCCTCTGAATGGACTCGAAATTAAATTGAAAGGCAGATTCTAAATATGGTCAGAAGTAGATAATAATTCACATGTTAAGCAAGTAATAGGTTTGATTATGAATGAAAGAGCGAAACAGAATCTCGCAGATCAAGGCAATGTATCTTTCGGATTGTTGTAGGTTAGAATGAAAGTAGGAATCAGAAAATTATCAATCATAGCGTCCTACGCCTTAGTTGATAGTGATCCGAGAGAAGTAAAAGATGCATTCTGGGACACTTTGAATATCACAATAAGTATTTAAGATCATGGTTAAAGAATAATTCTGCTAGATGATATGAATGGATGGGTGGGTATCCCAAATCAGGGTACAGGAAGAGTACTCTGTATTTTTGAGGACCCAAGATCAAACTAGACGGGGGCAGATTTGATTGTTGGACTAAGAAAGCCATATAAGGATACATGGGTAATGAGAGGTTCTGAATGCAATACTTATTATTACCTTATGGTCACCCAAATAAAGTTAGTTTAGGGATGTAGTAAAAAGAGAAATAATAAAATAAAACAAACGCGAATCAAAATTAAAAACTTACAGAAACCGCAAGTGTAAATAGATTTTCAGAATTAGATAAATAGAAGCATAGATAAGGCAACTTGGGAGGCGCTCATAAGTAACAAAGATATGGAGGGCGCATGGACTTTGAACCCAAATATCATTGTCAGATGTACGATCAAAGTGTGTGGTACTGCCGCTGTAGGAAGGCCTTCTGGCGATCCTGGTTGGAAAGATGGAATAATGAATAGGCACAAGTGGCCTCAATAAATCGATGGGCCCAAATCGGAAACCTCACATGACGACTTTGTGATACTTGACTTGGGGTGATTGCTCAAGAGATAGATCAGGAAGCTGGGTCGGAGCAGTATTGCAAAACTAAAATATCGTTCAAATAAATAATGAGAGACTTATAGATGAATCTAAAAAAATATATACCCACTCCCTCACATTACTGCATTTCCCATTGAGCAGAATAACTAGGAACTTCAAATTCGAGTAGCAAAATAGTTCTGTACTTAAATTTCAAGTTCTCAAATATCCGATACTTTATTTTCTATTAGTAAAAAACTGTAATCTATTATTAATGTAGCCGAAAGATCTAAAGCTTGTAATTATAGTAGCAACAAAGTTCAGTACTTTCATTTCTTGTAGAAGAAAATCTTGAATATATTATGGAAGTATCAAAATAATCTAGAACTTAAAATTCGATTAGCAAAAAAAGATTAGATAAACTGTTTCCGAGAAGCAAAAAAAATCAGCAATCTATTATTCCTGTAACAGAATAATCTATAACTTAAAATGCGAGCAGCAAGATAACCCGGAACTTTATTTTTGAGGAGAAAAAGACTGGAACTATATTGTCCAAATATCATTTATAACTTAGAACTTCAGTAGGAAAAATTCAGTACTACAATTTTGAGGAGTAAAAACTCTGGAATTTTTATCCAAAAAGCAGAATATAATGTACAACTTTGAATTCAAGTAGCAGAATAATCTCGACCTTGGAATTCAAATAACAAAAAGAGCCTATACATGAATTCCAAGGGACAAGAAAGCGAGCATCTATTAATCCAGTAACAAAATAATCTAGATCTTCCAATCATTGCAGAAAAAATCTAGTACTTTAATTTCGAGTAGCAAAAAGGTTCGATGATTTACTTTCAAAGTACCAAAAAACTAAACCCTCATATTTGTGTAGAAGAATAACTTAGAACATTAAATTAAAATAACACAAAAATCGATTACTTTAATTTCAAGGAGTGAATCATCGGAAATCCATCAATCGCGTAGCAAAATAATCTTCTTTTGATTCCCTTGTTAGGCTGTTGAGGTAATGAAGGCTGTGGGCATTATCCTCGTCAGAGTCAAAAACACCTCGTGATTAGGCCTACGGTGATATGAGGGTTATCACCCCAGGATATCAAAAGTACTTTCAATCGTTCCAGTATTGATAACGCGTGGGATAATTTTTGACAACTATGACAACTAAAAATAAAAACAGTAAGAAATGTAAGGAACTTCTGAAAAATTAAACCTTATTCACTTGAATTATTGTGCAGATGTTACTAGGAAGAGTTAAAAAATCATTTCCTATGTTGATTTTGCAACAGTAAAGAGACCCACGAAGTCAAAAGGAATGAATGTCAAGTATTATGGAGATGGAGAAAATAATTTCAAAAGGACCTAGACATTTATGAAGCCATATGAAATGATTCGCAGTAAGCAATAATCTCTTGAGAAAAATTTTCAGAAATTTAGAAATTAATATCGTAGATTAAACCTTTTTTAAAACGTGATTAAGATGTAAAACAATTTCTGTATGAGAATTCCAAATACATAAAAAAAACCTCAAGTTGAAAAACAATTATAGTGTAAAAAACAACAGTAAGTAATACAAAACGTTAAACTAAGTACGATATTTTGTTAATAATTTAGAAGTTAAAAAGAAGAATTACATGCTTGATATTGTGGCCACAGAATTAAGAGCCTGCTTTTGAATGGTTCGGAATAAAATCCTATATATTTGAAACTTCCGCTTGGGTAATAGACTTATTTTGGAACCAAATTACTATTTTTATGTGAAAACAATTTAATTTTTAATTAAATTAATTTAAAGTGTATGTAACCAGTGTGTGAATAAGCATAATTTAATAATTATCCTCTGTTCCTTGTTCCAGAGTTGAGTTTACAATCCGATCGCCAGAGCAATAGCGACCATAGATCTGGAGTTCCTCTTGGCAGATCATCTTCTTCTCCTGAAAGATATTCTCCAGATACGAATCTTTATCTTGGCATGCCTCATTCTTCTGCGAGAATTCCTCCTGTTGCAGAGCCTCCTCTTCCCAGCGTTTCTCGTGGCGGACTTTCTTCTTCTTCTGACAGAGAATTTCGAGATACAACTCTTTCTCTTGCCCTTCCTCATTATTCTGCCAGGTCTCTTCCTCCTGCTCTTTGTGCCAGGTCTCCTCCTCGTGCTCTCAATGCCAGATCTAGATCTCCTTCTGTCAAGCATCTCTCTCTTGCCAAAATTGGATTTAAACTTAAAGAACTTCCATTTCTTCGCCTTATTCCCAACAGCAATCCGGTCCGAAAGTTCGAATTTCGAATATATAGTTTTCCAAAGGATAAACCAATACAACTCAAAACATTTAATAACATCAATAACCCCGTGCCAAACAGAAAACAAATTGTGTTATCAACGTCCAATGGTGACATCTTTGCAATAGTGGAAAAAACTGATGTTGCAACAACGCTCCGCGGATTTTATACACACGTTAGGCCAAGTGTGGAAAAGCGGGCTAAAATAAACATGTACACTGGCGCGGTTGAAACAATGACCGAAAAAGAAAGCGCTGATTGTCCATTAGGTAACCAGGCCGTAATTGGAAAAAAATATAAAACAGTCCTTATCTAAGTCATGATTCTTCATGTGGCTAAGTTTATCTGAGCGGCCTTATGTCGGATCTCGCGCTTCGCGTTCAGCCTTTATGCCTGCCCCACGTTTGTGCATAGACCATTATAATTAAAGAGATCAAAATTTTGACAGCTGTTATATTAAATGTATTTTTTATTAATTTGTGTAACTTAGAACAAGACTGCTTCTTCAGATATTGAAAAATAAAGAATGAATTTTATTCCTTACTTATTATTTTATTCTAATTATTCTAAGAAATGTATATGAAAATTTTTTTTTAAATAATTGAAGAATTTTACTTTTAAACTTTTTCATATATGTTGCCTTAATTTTCCAGAGTACCTACTAAAGGGATCAAAGTTTTCTAATTTAGTTTTAACTTGGACAATTTTGAGCGCACCTGGAGCGCGCGACTGTTTATTCTCGAGCTTGATTACACAGGACCAGAAAATGGTTTTTGGAGTCTAGTGGGATTCTAATAGGTGTACTTTATCTTTTTGGGGTCGCTGAATACGAATCCAACCACAGAATTAGGCCAGCACGTCAGGATTTGGAGTGAAATTCACAGAATGGGTAAAAACTTGGAATTTCTGCATCAATTTCGCCCCGAAACCTACAAAACCCAAATTAACAAGCCCCAAACTCACAAACCAACAAGCCCCAGACCCAAAAACAGCAAACCTCACACCTACACACCTCAAGCACACAAGCTCTATATCTACAAACGTACAAAACCCAAACGCACAAACCCCCAACCCCCAATTATAGCAATTTCTCAATTGGTATTATAAGATGTGAGGTATTTGGGTTTTTAATATAGAGATTGTAGATAAGAAGCTCGTGGGTTTAAAGTTTGTGGGTTCGTTGATTTGTGGGTTGATAGTTTATGGGTTTAGGGTTTATAGATTTGTAGATATAGAACTTTTGGGTTTGGGTTTGTGTTGTTGGATTTTGTACATTTGTGGATATGGAGCTTGTTGATATGGAGCTTGTTGATATGGAGCTTGTTGATATGGAGCTTGTGGGTTCAGGGTTTTTGGGTTTGTATATTTGTGGATATGGACCTTGTGCATTTAGGGTTTGTGGATTTGTGGGTTTAGGGTTTGTGCCTTTAGGGTTTGTGGGTTTGAAGTTTGTGGGTTTTGGTTTTGTACGTTTGTAGATATGGAGCTTGTGGATATGGAGCAAGTGGGTTTGGGGTTTATTGGATTTTGGTTTATAGGTTTTGGGTAAGCGGGTTTGGGGTTTGTAGACTTGTGGATATTAATCTTGTGAATTTGGAGTTTGTAGGTTTTGAGCTTGTGGACTTGGAGCTTGTTGGTTTGAGGCTTGTTAGTGTGTGGGTTTGAGGCTCGCTAATTTGGGGTTCAGGGACGAAATTTTTGAAAAAATTCCAGGTTTTTAAACAGGAATTCGGATGTGCTGACTCAATTCTGCGAATGGATTCGAATTCAGCGACCCTGAACACATAAAGTATACCTATAAGAATCCCAGTAGACTACCAGAAACATTTTGTGGTCCTGTGTCATATTTTGTGCCTTCACAATTTCAATTTTAAATTTTTCGAACAAATTAAAAAAGTTGTTAGGATCATCTTATAGGGCCTTAAAAAAGTAAGGTAGTAGAAAACATTTCATTTTCGCGGATACTGCCGACTTCAGCGATTTTTAAACTTTAAAGTGGCGATACCAAATTTGTTCTTATACAATTTTAATATTTTTTTGAACGCCTTCTCTATTAATCGTAAACATCTTGTGAAAAAATTATCAAATGAGCTTCACAAGGAATTCTAGAATTATAACTTGACTATTTAAGAAAAAAACGCTTTTCAACTTTTTTATAGTAAAAAACTGGGTTTTCCCTAAAAATTTGGACAAAAAAAGTCAGCTTTGAAACAATTAAATGAATTTTTAATCGAATAATTTGAATTTTGAAGCCAATAGACACATTTTTAACCAAAATTATAAATATCCAGCAAATAATATAATGATCTGCCAAAACAGGCAAATTTTCAAACAGATACGTGAATTTTTTTAATTGTCTAATTTTGAAGCGGAAAAGAAAAACTACCTGAACAAAAATTTAAATTGACAATCTAAAAGTTTTTTTTTCCTTAATGCTAAATTTGAGTATTGTCATCTAAGGGGTGATTTATAAAGAGTTTATAAGATCTGGAAAATGTCCAGGAATTTTAATTATTTTGAGGAATTTCCCAAGATTCTACGATAGTCTAAGGAATTACACAAGAATCAATTCAGACGTTGATTATTGTTTGAAAAATTAATTGGATTTTTCAAAGATTAATGTTCAAATAAGATTCTAAAGAATTTCCTAAACTCAATTAATTTTTTTTAATATTTCATAGGATTTAAAGGTTTTAGGGTGTTTTAGGGTTTTTTAAATCATTTCAAAGGGCTTCAAAAATCTACAATATGTTTTAAAAGATGTTTGCGGGAGGAATTTCAGCATTTTCAATAAATAGTATATGTATAAAAATTGGCGATATTTTATAATATTTTTATGAATTGCAACAAATTTTGAAAGAATTAAGAGATTTCGTAGGATTCCAAAGATTTAAAGATAATTTCAAATATTTCGGTTGATGCACGTATTTGAATAATTTCCTTAAATTTTAAAAGATTTGAAAGAATTTCACTGAATTTATAAGATTTAAATATATTTTAAAAGATTTCAAGGGATTTCAGAAGATTTAGAAAATTTAAAAATAAATCAAAGGATTTTGATGGAATTTCGTATGATTTTCGCGAATTCAACTAATTTTAAAGGATTTTAAAAGATTTTCATGAAATAATTTTATAATTTTTGTACATAATCTGAAGGGATTTCATAGGGCTTTATATATATCAAGCAATTAGAAGAAACATTTTTCAAGATTTTATCGAATTTATAGCAGTCGGAATTTTCTTATCGTTTACAAAATATTTTGAAATCATCAAAGCACGTAGTAACCATTCATCGGCAATTTTTATCAATTCGAAATAAAAATCCGAATTTTGACATCAAATCTCTTAAAAAGAAGAATCAAAGATTTCTTTTAATTGGAAAAAAAGAAGAAAAATGTGTCTTTTTAACAAAATTCATTTTTTTGTTGAATTCTCGAACTCCCAAAATGCATTTTCAATCGAAGCGATATAAATGATGGATTTATAACAAAAAATTAAATAGTTTTAATTTTCGGATTAACAAATTAGTTTCTATCCAGAAGAGAAAAACAATTATTGTTTTTTAAAGTTACATTTTTAGCAAAGGCAACGAAACTTCAAAAAAAATGAATTTTTAATAAAGTGGTATAAATTTCGAACAACTCGTTGAATTCCAAAGAACTCGTTGAATTTCCAATGCAAAATTTGCATTTTGAATCAAAGTAAAATTTTTGTCGAATAGGATGAATTTTTTTCAAAAACACTGATGTACTATCAAAAAAGAGAAAATTTTAACCAGATGCATCAATTGAAAAAGATCGTTAAATCATGAAGCCAAGAAGGCAAAGTGTATCCAGAACAGATGAAATTTCAAGTCGAAAGTATGATTTTATAACAAGAATGATAATTTGTAAGCCAAATAATTTATTTGTCTACCAAATGTGGCAAGTATCTGGGTTGGCTTGTAATCTAACATGACCTCACATTTCTGAATTGTTGATATTTACAATTAATTAAATTAATATTATGATTCTAGCTTAGTGCACATTATTAAATTTAATGAAACTGATCAACTACTTACCAGGTGTATACATATGAAACCGGTATTGCAATCTAGCGGCCAGTAGGCACACTTGTAGGCACTGTCGGAACTTACCATTTGTGCTAATTGGCGTATTG
>NC_046658.1:134759287-134763083 GCF_010883055.1 Belonocnema kinseyi | reverse complement strand
GGCGCATACTTTGAATAAAATATTTGTTATCATTCTCTTGAAATAAATGTGTTTTTTTCTTGAAAAAATACCGGTTTCATATGTATACACCTGGTATTAATCAGTTTATCAGAACAACCAGTCAATGAAATATCAATCATTCCATTGTGATTGGTTTAATACGCTGACTGATTTTTAAAATACTTTAACCACATAATCTAAAGGGCTAAATACAGTCCCTTATAGACGGGTTTTCGAAAAATGGTCTTGTTGTTGTTGTTTTTTTTTTTTTAATTAATTGAAAACATAATACATTATATGCGTCTGGCAAAAAGCAAGCAGCCATCGTGAGTGTAACGATGGTGAACTGATGGCGCCAATATTCGTTCCACCATAGGGAAACTGACGGGGGCCGGGCAGTTTGCTTTTTCTCAGGCGCATAAAATGTATCATATTTTTAATTAACTAACAAAAAGCAGCAACAAGACCATTTTGCAAAAAACACCTCTGTGATGGATTCAGTTGTGACAGATCAAACAATTCATAATTGTAGGAGGAAAGTTGTGATTTGTAACACATTGACTAAAAATTAAGCCCCAGGAAGTGCCTTAATTCGTTGCTTTAGATTCGTTTTCCCAGGCCGGCTAAGTTTTTCATATTTATTAATTTATAGAAAAATTGTAAGAAATGCCAAACAATACTAAAAATGAATATAATTTTAATTTAAATAACTGTTGATAGGGCTTGTTTTATGAGGAAAAATCCTCTATAACGTCTATAAAATTACACTTTTGCATTTCCTATGCCAGACCATCGTCATTGCCACTCAACGTTTAATTTTCAATAATTATGATAAAAAAAGACTAAGAAAAATAGGTTCACTTTTCAATGCACAATCAACAAAGTATATGTTGTAAGCATCTGGCAATATTTAGAATGTTTCTTTAAATGAAATGGACCCAAAGAAGTTTGAAGAATCTTTTTAAAACAATAAAAATTCCGAGAAATCAGTCAAACAGGTCTTAATGTAACAAGTATTTGAGATCATTTCTATTTCTGACAACGCTGTCCTGAATCGTCATGATGAATCCTTCTGTCTCTGGAAACAATACGCCCTTTTTCAGCGAAACATTTTATGCTACTTTATCTACTCTATATTGATCTGAAGTTTTGGTGTGCTCGTCATCGATTGCTTTTTGTCTCTATTCAGTATTTAATTCCTCTATGGTTTTTACCCTGATATTTAAGGCCTACTTTGGGGAAAAATTCAAGTGCGGGTAATAAAGATCCGCTTCGCAAGTGGTGTTATAAAGCTCAACATTTAGATTGCTCCAAAAATAGTCTTGCAACTGTGTAACTTGTGACCTGCACACATTTCTGACATCAACAACGCCACTGCCTGCTCTGTTTTATAGTAGAACTATCCTTTTAATCACTGGATTACTGTGATGCATTCGGTGCTCCATCATTTCTACGCGAAGGATTTGTTTAATTCAAGTTAGGTGTTTTACCACTTGATGAGCCCAAAGGAGAAGGTAAGGGGCCGGGATTGCATTGGTGTTTTTTGCCTCATCTTGTTTGCCCAGCTACAGGAACTCGTCATAATCAGTCTGAGTCTTGTAGTGTACGCAGTCGTTAAGCTTCATTTGACTGTCATATGCAGAATACACTTAGATTCAAAAACACCCGAGTTATCTAATCCGAAATCAATGTCATTTTTTAGGAACGAAAATGCTTACATACAGTGAATGTATACCATTATCATGTTTCTTTGATGCTTACCAGCTCGAATCATAGCAAAAGCGTCTTATAGTAACTAGATCCTTACTTCCCCGTGAATTTTAACAACATCATTTGTATTCATCTGTTAAGATGTTATTCTTATCGCAGTGAGAATATACATTATCTATAATGAATGACTTATGGCATGCATAAATTGTTTGAAGACAGGCTATTGCTCTAAATGATCCTCTGAAATCACGTTGCCAACGCAGGATGAGCATTTTCCAGGTACTTTTACCAGAAGTTGTGCACCATGTCCGGACCTGAAGATTCTTAGTTCTGGCCCATTTGAAAACCATTTAAATATCTGAAGCAGTTTCCAAATAGCTTTTAATCAATTTTCCGCGAACACGCAACCAAAAGTTAGTCATGTTTTCCAATCGCGCGAAATTGGTGTCTATAATCTCTTCCAATATTGCTGGTGCCAATGCTTTGATGTACTGAGGGTGGCTGATTTTAAGTACCTGTTGTTTCAGCTTTTTGGTTACACTCAACTCCTTATATTAAGTTAATCGACCCAACTTGCACCTCATCTTACTGAAATTGAAATCCAACCTGATCTTCTTAAATGGATCTCGGTTCCTTCCTAGGGCGAAGGCCGCAATTGTAGGCCTAGTTCTGCGGTCCGACGTTCGAACGTCTGTCACAGCTGCACAGTATACAAGAGTTTTCACGCAGTTTTTTTGACATAATTGTTTTTTAATAATTGTTAAATAAATAAACAAACTTAAAAAATGCCTTTTTTAAGGAAGAGTTCATTTTTGAAGAATCTATTAATCATAATGAACCAAAAACCCTACTAGGGGGTTTTTGGGGTCGCTGATTACGAATTTCTATTCAGAATTTGTAATTATTCAAATTCAAGATGATGGATTCAAGATGGCGGTTCCAAAATTTTGAAGATATAAGCAAGCTTCAAAATCTATACTGTGGGTTTTTTGGGTCGCCAATTACGAATCTGAAGTTAGAATTTGGAAATATTAAAATTAAAGATGGCAGATTCAAGGTAGGGGTTCCAACATTTTCAAAAAGATATATGCGAGCTTGAAAATCTCTACTCGGTGGTTTTTGGGGTTGCTGATTACGAATCTGAAGTTAGAATTTGGAAATATTCAAATTAAAAATAACAGATTCAATATGGCGGTTTCAAAATTTAAAAAAAGAGATATACGAGCTTGCATTGAAAATTTCGAAATTCCGAGTTCAGATTCGTAATGAGCGACCCCAAAAACCTCCAAGTAGAGATTTCCAATCTCATATATCTCGGTTTTCAAAATTTTGAAATCGCCATCTTGAATGCATCATCTTAAATTGAAAATTTCTAAATTTTGACTTCAGATTTGTAATCAGCGACTCCACAACTCCCTGAGTAAGAATTTTCAAGTAAATTCACTGAACATAAAAATATTGTCAACAAAGGCCTGAAATTCGAATGGACAAATTCCATGGCTTGTTCAATGTTAAATCCAGGGATTTTTCCAATTTTACAACCAAAATCAGGGCCAGAAAAAAAACCCGCTTGAACTCCTGGCGTAATTAAAATTTCCAAATCACAGTGAGTTTGCTAAAACTCAGATATTTAATCTGCGGAATTCGGGTTTAATGTTGAAGACAAAAAATCAACAAAGGATTAAAAAGCTTTAAATCAGCTGGATTACCATGTATAAACATAACGCATTCTAGCCCATTCGAGACTCTCATCTTAGAATTTCGTCAGCATGTGTCTATACATTTTGTTTATACATTTTATACACCTAAGTCTTGCCAGCCAAAAACATTTCCTTACAAGTTCAAGCAGTTCTGAAGGTATGTTTCCCAGAGGTATGCATACCTTGTTTGAGAATAAATAAACTTACTAGGCAGTCTGATAAGACCCTGAGAATTCAAGAGATGGCATTAGTAATCACTAATGTGAACCATTTTCGTCGAGCTTAATCCTTCAAATGACGCCTGTTAAAACTTCAGCCATTTATGTTTACGCATTTACAAGTTACAGCACTGAGAAGCGACTAACCTCCGAGTTTTTTTTAATATG
>NC_046658.1:134757970-134759187 GCF_010883055.1 Belonocnema kinseyi | reverse complement strand
ATGATGTTTAATATATTTGTGTTTCTCCCCTTACGGAGAATAATTGGCGTGAATTGATAATTTTCGGGCTTGCTGAAGCGGAAATTTTTAGTTACTATTACATAATTTATTTCATATAAGATACACTCTTGCACGTGTGTAATTATTTTATCTGAGAAACTCAAATAATTCTTGATTTAATTAAAGGTATGTATCTATATTATTCTGCCTGAAGTCACTCGAAAACTCGTTATTTGTAATAAGTAAACACCAAATCATAGCTTTAAAATTTAAAAAACAGCTGCTTTTTACTGAAATTATATGAAAATAAGTTCAAAGTTACTTTGTAATATAGTTCAACGAATATAGTTGAAAAGTTTAAGAAAAAAAAGATGATATTTTAAAATTTTTTGCGGGGTTTTTTGACACTGCTATCCCCAGGGCATTACAGTTGACATATTTTTTAAATTGTTTTTTCTAGTAATTGTCAATGGAAAGTGTTTCTTAAGAGTTTTTCGTCGTTTATATCCCTCAATATTAATAGAGTTACTATTTTTGAGAAATGTTGGGATAAAAAGTCTTATACTAATTACAAACTTTAGTGCTTTGTGGTTTGTATGAAAACTTTCTTGAAGTGAATTTCGACGAGGAATTCCATGTTGAGCTCTATTTTCAAGGTCACACTACTAGGCAATCTGATAAGTCCCTGAAAAATGAAACACGGAGACGTTTTTTTGGCCAAAGTCGGTTTTATTTTTTAACATACTCTCCTTTTAGGTCGTTACAGCGAGTACAACGATTTTTTATCTTTTCGTTACCGTCCGAAAAGTACTCGATCGGAAGGTTTCCAAAATACGCCTAAGTTTCAGCTATGAGCTCCTCATTTGAGTAAAAACGCTTACCGGTGAGCCCTCTCTTCAGGTTAGGGAACAAGGAATAGTCGCTGGGGGCCAGGTCTGATGAATACGGTGGCTGAGGAACCAATTCGAAGCCGATTTCATGCAATTTTTCTTGTGCAACTAAGCATGAATGAACAGGCGCATTGTCGTGATGATAAAGCGGTTTTTTCTTCTTCAAATGTGGTCGTTTTTCGGCTATTTCGATTTTCAATTGGTGCAATAATGATGAATAGTATTCTCCGGTTATGGATTTACCTTTTTCAAGATAGTCCACGAATATTATGCCATGTGCATCCCAAAATACGGAGGCCATAACCTTTCCGACCCATTGTTGCGTTT
>NC_046658.1:134741701-134757870 GCF_010883055.1 Belonocnema kinseyi | reverse complement strand
AATATTCATTAGGTTCGCTTATCCAAAAATACTGAGTTCTTTAATTTGTCATCAATTTGAAAAAATGGGGACCCTTCGTACTCTAGTTTTGACCTTGGGCGTTATTTTCAATTCTATTGGTATGTAAAAAATAAATTGATATCATTTTTTCAAGTGAGATTTCTTAGGTTGTAACTGATTAAACGTAATCAAATTAAAAATTGATTGACAAAGTGATGTTCAATAAAACTTTAAAAACTATTAATAATCTCTTGAACTAGAAAATATTTTGGCTGCAATGAAATTTGTTCCCAATGCTTTGAACAAAAAATGTTGAAAGAGTAGATTAGACCGGAATTTTATTTCTTCATTGTCCATCATTTTTGTGGGCTCTCTTCTTCTTGAAGAATGCCGTCCCATAATATATTTCTCTAGAAAAAATATTTCTCAAATTATTACAGATCCTACAAAATTTCTTGATATCCTTTGAAGTCGTTAAAATTATTTCTAACTTATTCTAAACAGTTTTTTTTAGATATTCTTTAAAATACATATCAATCCTTGGAAATCGTATAAGTCGATCTATATCTTATTTCATATGCAATGATTCTAGTTTGATCCTGAGATGAAGTTAAGAAATGGTTTTAATCTAACGGACCTCAATATATTTTGACGTAAACGGAAAATGTCACTTCAGGAGTATATTTGGAAAATCTTTGGGAGAACAGACGATGGAATATTAAATTTAAACTTTTTCCAGCACATATTCCAAAAAATGAAATATGTCGAGGATTATAATAAAATAAAATTTAGGAAATCTAAATGAGGTTAAAATCAAATTTACAATCCTTTTTACGTCCAATAGTCAAGTTATTGTGAAGAACTCCTCAGGTTTAAAAACAGGAATCTAACGACCGAATTTGGACAACCATCATAAAATGTTAAATGTAGTTAAATTTTAAAAGGCCAACCAGTTATAAACAAAACTAAAATAGAAATGACCTCCAATCCAAGTCAGCCAAAATTAAGTTTAAGAAATTTAAATGAGATAAACATAAAATTTAATGTCATTTTTAATGTCCAATAATCAAGTTAATGTGATGAATTCTTGGAAGTAAAATTAAGAATCAAATGACCAAATTTGGACAACCATCATAAAATGTTTCCATTGCAATCTGAAAAAGTTTTGTTTTTCAGATAGCAATGTGAACATTTTATAGTGGTTATCCAAATTTTGTCGTTAGATTCTTGGTTTTATTTTCAGAAATTCTTCGCATTGAGGGTTATACTAATTGGTGATTTTTGTCAAAAAATAGGTTCTTTTTCCCTACAATGTAACACTTTTAGTTATGTAGACATATTATATGGTCACAATAATTTCAGTGAACATTGTAAATAATTATTCTAGACTTAAAAGTGACTTATTTTGTACACATACAATCTCTGACTATAAAATAAAATGCGATAAAAATGGAATCAAGGCGCATATTATCCACGAGATAGGAACTTTTTCTTGAATAAAGCAAAAGAACACACGATTCTTTAATCCAAAAGTGTGTTTATATTAAACTTTAAGGATAGAATGTTTCAGATTCAAGTATTTTTTATCTGGAACTATATGTTCAAATTTAATTTTTAAATAAATTACTTGTGGCAACCAGTTTGGTTTTTCTGTTTGCTTTTGTTCAGTTGATTTTTTCATGCTGAAAAATCTGATTAAGATTTAAATGTTTTTTAGATATAATAAATCTTAAGATAATGAATTCTTTCAATTTTAAAGTTTCACAATTTTACAGAAATCACATGTTAATTCAATAATTTATTTAAACATTTTTAAATTAGTATTTAAATATAAAAAATATAAATATAAATATTTTAATTATTAATTGTGTAAAACAACAAAATAAAATCATTCAACGCTGTCTTTTAGTGAAACAGCTTGGCTGAGATATTTGCGACAAGATAAAAGCAGTTTCAAGGTTCCCAGATAGAAACCTGATTATTCCCTATTGCAAAATTCTTACACAACTCTTGGCTTACCATTATAAAAACTCTTGATCTAACGGGGTTCTATATGGTACTAACAGTTTCTTAAACAGGGTTGAATTTGTATTTAAAAAATTAATTAATTGCGTCGCAATTAACGCCTTGAACTCAGTCATTTTTGACAAAAGGTTCGTTTTTATAATATATGTATGATTTCATGTAATTTCTTTTTATTTAACAGGGCTAAGAATGAAAGTGTCATTTTACAGGAAAATGATGAAAATTATATGTGTGTCATTTTTGGCTCAAAAAGTTAAATTATAAATTCACCATGAATCACCAAAATGGCTCAAAGTAAGTCATTTGGTCAATGCTAATTTGCTTTTGTTAAACCTCCTTTGAGTTTAATAAATACATTTGAATATTACAAAATAGCTCCCAAAATTTATTCCTCTCATAATAATATTTTCAATTTTATTACTTTGTATGAAATAATCGTTATTAGCAATAATGAATGGCTAAGACCAAAAATTGTATTAATGCAAGCCTTTTTTGCGAACGTGATGTATCTTTCAATATCACGAAACAGTATAATAATGAAAAATTTGATCAGAAAATTCCTTTAAGACTGACTGCAATATTCGTAAAAACCGTCTTTCCTCACTGAGGCAGTCTCAAAACGTCGAGGATTGACAAAACTTCTATAGGTCCAGATTCACACATATCCAAAACCTTTCATTATGAATGATAAGAAAGAAAAAATTCACAAGCGATGTATATGTCACATTTATCCATAAGAGTCTATATTAAGATTGTCTTTAAAGAAACACAGAAATAAAAATCACATTCGAAAATTTTTAATTAACGCGCGCCACCTAAATAGCCAATCGCTACCACGAGAAGGAGTCGTGACTACTGATTGGATGCTCTTCCACCCGTTTCTATAGACGAATAGAGCAGTACACGAAACATCACTACTTAACATCTGCTTATATTAGAAGTGACTTTTTATATGATATTATATAAAGAAATAATTATTGTAATGATTGTTAACCTTCGCAGGAACCTTATCATAAAGATCCTTTTTTACAATGGACGATTATTCTGGTTACAAAAAAATATAAAGATATACTTTCTTCTAAATGTTTCATTTAACAATTTTCAAAATTTCTTTTAGTGCCACTTCAGTTCGCAAGTCATTATTGCTATTATTTAATAATTATAAATATTTCAATTAATGTTTTCAAAGTTTTACATAACAAATGCACATTAAAAGTTATTGGTAAAGTTTATGTTTGTCTTTAGAGAAAATGAGAACACGTCGATACTATTAATTTGATGTATATATGTTGCACGTAGTAGTTTTTAAAAAGAACTTGAATCTGTTCAGATTGGATGCCATTTGAATCAGTTGGATGATAAGACAGGCCGATGAAAATTGTATCCCAAGACCAGACTAGGTGACTCCGAAGGCTTTTGATGTCCTAAAAGCGAGCCAATTGTCTAAATTACATAAAATTACTTCAGAAAACTAAAA
This sequence comes from Belonocnema kinseyi, assembly GCF_010883055.1. Classification (NCBI taxonomy): domain Eukaryota; kingdom Metazoa; phylum Arthropoda; class Insecta; order Hymenoptera; family Cynipidae; genus Belonocnema; species Belonocnema kinseyi. Next base: position 134,754,368 of record NC_046658.1, on the reverse strand, counting down.
AACCCTCAGACCCCAAAATATTTCTGTCACGCTTTTCGTATACTTCATTAGCTTGGAAATGTTCTAAAGAAAAAAAATTAGTTGCTCAGCAGTTTGAAAAAGGAAAAAATTGCTACACGTTATGTATTATTTCAGATATGGCTGCAAATTATAATTTTTTATTTTTTAGGTTAGAATATCTCGAAATCCTGATGCACCAAAAGATCGGACTAGGCAAACCTGAAGGTCCAAATTGTATCTATATGTCGGGATATGTTCGAAATGAATTCCTATACATCTGAAACTTTCTGTAGGGTTATGGACTTGTTACATAAAATTAAATATAATCAATGTTTAAATAAACATGTATCAATTCCAGTGCCATCAGAACGATTGTCTTTATGGGTGGGCTCACCGAAAATATGTTCAAAAATACTAATTTAAGATGGGTATTAGGTTTATTTATTTTATAGGTGGGCTTCGACGACCCATCAAAATTCATGGGTGGGCTTAAGCCTACGCAGGACACCCGGCTCCGACGTCCCTGTTCAATTTTAATCCTAATATTATATAAAGGATTACATAAACATGAAACGCCAACGAACCATCACGTACCTTAAGAAAAATATAATCCTATGTTTGTTGTTTCAGAGTTGAGCAAACAGTTCGATCTTTCACGTAGCAGCGACCTGAATCCTAACGTTCCTTTTGGCAGGCCATCTTCTTCTCCTCCCAGAAATTCTCCAGGCACGATTCTTTCTCTTGGCATACATCATTCTTCTGAAAGATCTCTTCCTGCTGCTAAACCCCCTCCGTCTCCCAGTGTTGCTCTCGGCGAACCTTCTTTTTCTTCTGATAATGAATTTATAGATACGACTCTTTCTCTCGGTTTTCCTCATTATTCTGCCAGATTTACTTCTCCTACTAAGTCTTCTCTTCATGCCAGGTCTAGGTCTCCTTCTGTCAGGCATCTATCTTTTGCCAAAATTGGATTTAAACTTAAAGAACTTCCATTTCTTCGACTTATTCCCAATAGCAATCCGGACCGAAAATTCGAATTTCGAATTTATACTTTTCCACCCAATAAACAAATAAAATTAAAAACGCTTGTTAACATAAATAACCCCGTGCCACCTGGAAAACAAATTGTATTGTCAGCGCACAATGGTGACGTCTTTGCCATAGTGGATAAAACTCATGTTGTAACGGCTCTTCGTGGATTGTATACACCTGTTAGGCCATGTGTAGAAAAGCGGGCAAAAATAAATATGAACACCGGCGTGGTTGAAAAATTGACCGAAAAAGAAAGCTCTGATTGTCCATTAGGTAACCAGACTATAATCGGAAAGAAATTTAAAATAGTACGTGTCTAAGCCACGAACCTTCACACAGCTAAGTTTTGGTGGGCGAGCTTAAGTCGGATCTTGCGCTAAGTCTTTATGCCTTGCCCACGTTTGTGTCTAGACCTTTTAAAAATTAAAGATCTAAACATTTACAGCTATTATATCAAACGCATTTTTTCATTAACTTCTGTACCTCAAATCGAGACTAATTACTCAAATATTGTAAAATAAAGAATAAAATTAATTTTTACCAATTATTTTATTCCAATTATCTTATTAAAAGTACACAAACCAATCAAACACGTCTTGATGAAATACGTGTTTATGACTATTTCTATTGCTGACAACACTGCCCTGAATCGCAATAACGAATCCTTACGTTTCTAAAAACAGGACATCCTTTTCAGTCAATTATGTTATGCCACTTTATCCACTTCATAATCATCTAAAGTTTTGGGATATTCTCTGTCGATTGCTTTTTGTCTCCATTATGTTTCTAATTCCTCGGTGGCTTTTACCCTGATATTCAAGGATTACTTTTAGGAAAAACTCAGGTGCGTGTAATCAAGATTTGCTTTACGGATGGTCTTTTAAAGCGCATCATTTCGATTTCTGCACAGAAAAAATCTCGCAACTGTATAATTTGTGACTTACATAGTTTTCTGACATCTACAATGCCCTGGCCTCCACCGTTTTATGTCAAAACCATGGCTGAATTATTGTGATGCATTCGATGATTCATCATTAATACGCGAAAGTTCTGGTTAATCCTTAAAGAAAAGTGTTTGACCATTTGATGATCCCAAAGGATATTGTCTCGATGTCATTCTTGAAATCGTTTCCTTTCTTTGCGGTCCCTAATACTTCTGTGAATAGATGCACGGTTCTACATTTATATAGTGCAACATACATGTAGATATAATTGAAAAACTGCTTTGTGTCATCAATCACTTGCTGCATTTTCTGGTCCGAACTGGGGTGTGGTTTGCGGTCATCCATATACAGATGTTGGGTCGCTAGATAACGGTCTCCTTTATCATGTGGCCGCTTATGAGCGACTAACGCTGTTAACTGGCTCCGCCATTTTCTTCTGAAGTTTCATCTCTTTTTCGGCCTCTTGCCGTTACCGCTGTCTTTTGTGTTCCTTTAGAATCCGATGTCTTTGCTGTTTTAGTTCCTTAAGTCTTAGGTTGATTAGGACCTATAGTTGTTCGGAAATAGAGTTAATTGCTTCGGAGGGCGTACTTCGAGCTTCACACATGTTGTCAAGCGATACGTTTCGTATTGTCGGGTCTAAATCTTCACTTGTCAATTTTCATGAAGTCAGTGTATAATCAATTATTTTGATATTTATTCTTCCCACGATTTCGTGACAAAATATTGTCTATAAAAGGAAAAATTAAACACTTTAGTTAAGAAGATGACGCTAAGTTTCCACGTCCTACATGCAGCATAATTACCGTGGAATCAAAAGCGCGACTTGCTTTCAAAGGTTACTTTTGTCCTTGATCAGCGTACATGTAATTTTTTTCTGCTTGCCTACACTCGTCCAGACATTTATTGAGTCCTTCTATGCTACGTCCTTCATTTTCTATGTTCATGTTCTTAAACATTTCATCTAAATCTGACATGCCTTGAGGTACATACTTTTGTCCAGTCGGTGGTGGCAGTCAGATTCGTTTGCCATTTTTATAACCTCGAAAAAATGCACCAATACGATCTTGTATATTTTTATCCATAGTGCTACAAAGACAAAAAATTTAAACTAAGAATCTTTTTTTTTTTTGACTAGCAGGTCCCCACGTTGGGTGCCAATTGCAAACGTGAGCTTTGAGCTATGTTAAATATAGAATGCAATTACTAAATTGTCATCGGAAATTTTAAATACATCATTGATAAAAGGGGATGTTTGGAGAAAGAATAATTTTCTCATCTACATTCACTGTTTTTAATTTTATTCCATACACTTGAGCTAAACTATTCATACATTCAGGTTGATAGGCCCTGTGCTATGTGCACTTTAATCTATACTAAAAATCTACAAACGTTTCGTTGGTGCACACAAACAAGATTTGTTTAAAATAAAGTTCCCAATTATTTAAATCTTGGATAATTCCTGCAGACTGCTTTCTTTACAAAAGGATTCTTACTTTAAGCAATTTATCCACAAATAAATCTTCATATCTCCTAAACATATAAATCTTCTAAAAAGAGACTGCTTCTGTAGCTAGGATTTGTCATTGACCTTTATCTTATTTCGGCGTGAAGAAATAGTATAATTTTTATTTCTTACCTTCATAAAAGGCACAATGGCACTGAAATTTATTATATTTTTATTATCTACTAACGAGGTGTGGTTATTAGGGCTGTGTATAAGCAGGTTAATCTCCTTCAGTGAGGGGTGCTGTACAAGCACATTCTACCAATAGAAGCCTGGGTCGAGATTTGCTGGTACCTCAGGTAAACGATAAAATTCGCGGAATTTTAGAAATTAGGAGAGAAGAAGGGTGAGTGTTCACTGACCAAATTTATTTCAAACTGCCTGTTTACTTTATTTATGAATTTTTATGATTTAGGTACTAAGATCCCTTTTAAAACACGGAGATATTCTCCCTCTCTCTTTCTTTCTAAAATTCACATATTATCACTTCGTAAACAGGTAATACAGTGAACTCCTCATCTGGATGTAAGTGGCTTACCTGTGAGTGACGGATTGTGAACTTACTCAATTTAATATAACAGGGTAAGTGACACGATAAGCCCTGACGTCGTCTGGAAGTATAAATAGGATAATCACAAGGTGGATCGAAATCGCCTCCCATTTTAAGTATAATCAAAATAGAATAATTGACATTTAAAAATGAATCGTAATCACAAAACTCTTTTCGGAATGTAAAAGAAGGCTCTCAGGAACTTATTTAGTTATAGATTATACTATGAAAGAGCACAACTCGTTTTTAATGTTAGAATATCTTTATTAAACAGTTGGGGTGATAAATCTCCTTCGAGGTCTTAGTGATAACTCAACTGTTTTCGGAAGAGTTAAAAGTAAACAGCTTTCTCCACTGGGTACATTAAAGCTTTCCATTTTTCGGTTATTATGAATAGGAGAAAAGGAGAATAAATCTTTAAGCCCGTCTTTCATTTTTCAGCCTGTTATCTGCGCTTTTCATTCGCAAGCTCTTAACGGCCATTTTTTGGCAGTGTAGCTCTTTTTATGCCCTCTCACTCCATCGCTCTATTAAGCTCACGTCATAAAGTATGACTCGGAGTCGCCAGAGTCTGCGCTCCAGTTTCTCTCCTGTGAGAGGAAACTTTTACGAGCACTCGCACAAAAGAAAGTCTTTTTGCTTATATATATATATATATATGCGTTTTGCTTTCAATTTTCTTTGTAATAGGGCTGAGCTGTTATTGTGCAGTCCCTTGTCAGCTTTGCAATTGCTCAAGTGTGGATTTTGAACGAGCTTGCTTCCGTAGAAGGTTTAAGTGCTCGTCAGGGGCCAGTCCTGTGCTGAGTTCCAGGCAAGGTAATTTTCGAAGTCAGTTTTCGTTTCATCCTGGTAGATTTCTCCAAGCCTTATGTTCCTTGTTGTCTCTTATTCCATCAATTCCTTTTCGCTCTAGATTTGAGGTATGCCAAGCATAGTTCCGGTGGTATATTTATCATCTTTAGTTTACAAACAGTCTTCAATCCTTGTTTATCTTATTTTACGCTCAAGCATGGAGGTTTCGCGGTCGTACATCTTTATTGGTGATTATTTCACTCACTTAGGCATCATACCGGCTACTTGTCACAGAATATACATTATCCGTTAACATATTGACCGCTTTTTTATGCGTGACGTTCACCCGTCTCTTTTCTGCTTTCGTAAGAATCAGTGTTTGTCTTCAGTCCTTGAGAGTGAGATCATTCAAGGCATGGATTTATACGTTTCGCATTATCTCGCTTGTCATTCCTTGATTTTTTGTTAAATTCAGTGTACGATTTTGAAGTTAAGGGCTTCGGAAATCCGGTACCTAACTTCACTTCAGGATTTTACAAGGGCCCTGTTAATTCATTTTCGAGGAAGATTTAACAGAACGTTTCCACGTCCTTTTTGGTTAAATGTGTGTGTTCTTTTCTTCAATTTTCCTCGATGTAGACGGTTTTGCAAATGAAGCTTCCAGTAACTCCTCGTCAGTTATTGGTGATCTGATCTGTTCTATTCCTGTGATAATTTTATTGCCTCCAGCATATCTTCTTCTTTTGTTTTTAGGAATTTTTGGGCGCCGTTACCATAAATACTTTCATATTTGGCTTTCTTTGTGGTTTCCACTTATCTTTCGAGATATCACGGGGAACTGCTTTCTTGGTTTGCGGATTGCGCTGGTCATAGGCTACCAGACATTCCTCTGCTGACTCCAGATTGCATTAGTTTTCTACGCAAGGGTAAGAATAAATGCATTTGAAAAATATGCTTGCGTCCGGCATTTTAATCTTTCTGCTTGCTACTTGACTACCTGAATTTTTCAGTTCCCTCAAGGACCCATCGGATGGCAGAGCTCATTTTTTTTATCTCCGCCCTCAATTTTCCTGCAGTATTTTTAAATATCGTTTAGATGGCACTGCCCTCTATCTCTTGGTCGTTGTCCGAGAAATTTGACCGTTGCTCCTGTAGGCGGGTGAATATTTCAAAATCCTGATCTATAGGCAAAATTTTAACATTGGACTGATTTTCAGGACTTTACATCCTACAGGGTTAGCTATTGCAATGTGTGGGTAACGGAAAAAGTTTATTTTTATCGGCCTATATAAAATTTAATCTTTTGCGGAATAGTGACCTTAGTGCTGATGCTGCTTATAGCAGATCATCTTCTTCATCGTCTGGAAGACATTTTCCAGATACTCCTCTTCCTACCGGGTCTCTTTTTCTAGCTAAGTTGAGGTCTGCTTCTGCCAGGGATCTTTATTTTCCTGTACTTGGATTTACACTTGAAGAACCCTTGTCAAACCAAGAACAAATTGTATTATCATTACGCAATGGTAACGTCTTTGCATTATGGAAAAAAACTGGGCCTCATACTTTCCTCCGTGGATTATATCAATATAACAAATCAAGTTTGGAAAAGCCAGTCAGAATAAACATGTACTATGGCGCTATTGTTACGTTGACCCCAGGAGACTGTTACATCAGAGATTGGAAAATAACGTAAACATTTTATGTTTCATTGTTATTTTATTGTATTTGCCGAAAGAAATTTAAATTGGGCAAAGGGAGATACAAAAATTTGCTACGGTCGACTTAAAACTTTTTTTAGATTTTAATTAAATCTCATAAAATCTTTTAAAATTCATATAAATTCTTGGAAATACCTCGTAATTTCTGAAAATCTGCAAAAGCTTTAATTGTTTTCAAATACTTTGATGTTCAGTTTAGTCGTACAAAGGGGTTAATCTGCTTTCAATTTTTAATTTAAATTGGGTTATGTACTGTGCATAATCCTTCTCTCTGATGAATATATAGCATTGTAGCCTATATATTGAGAATATATACTTTTATCAAATGCGTAACATTATTTATTCCCTACGTGCCAAACTTTTTTCCCAGAAGCTAACTCTTATCAAATGTAAATATCACAGAATGGCACTTTAGCATGCTCCATCTAAGAGATAACGACAAAAGTATAAATTATTGCGACTGATATAACACTAGAAAATTTTATTGGCTACAGTGTTTATCAAATTTTCCTGTGATTCAGTAATCAGTTTCTTTGCTAATTTGGAAAGATGAGAGTTGCCCGTAATTTCGTCTTATGCTTCATTGTGATCCTTAATTATATTGGTAAATATAACAATATAAATATATTTGTAGTTTAAAGCAAATAGTTTCTGAACTGTACGCGAATAGGGGTATTGCGACGTAATATGGTTGGAGAATTCTTTGCATGAGCCTAACTATCTACGTCGAAATTAAAACTTTTCGCACAGAACCAGGGTATAAATTTGATAGGAGTGGATTTTAACTGGCCTACATTCACTCTGCCCGATTTTAGTTTCAAGGATATAACCGACACCTAACCGGTTCTATCCGGCATTATACAATATTCATTATAAAAAAGTTGTACCGAATACTCTGCTTTGTTGATATCGGCCTAATTGTACTTATGTGGAAATTTATAATCCATATTTCAAAAGTTAAAAATAAAACTGTTTTCTAAGACCGCGACATACAATTGCGATTTTTCAGTAATTTTTATCATCGACGAAAACCTATGGGTTTTTTATTGAATTTAAAAATTAAATCCAAAGAAAATAGTCCAATTATGCCTGTCTGCTGAAAGAGTATTATAACGAACATTGATTTACATAGGTGTTTGCAAGAGCTTACGACTTGATCTAGAAAAGGAAAAGCTTACGTTCTGAAAAAAGGCATAGAAAAAAAATGTCATGTGCGGTACACTAAACGACCATGCCTATCTTTTTGAGGTCGCTGAATCTAAATTTGATGTCCGTTTAACCCCATTAGCCACCCTTTGTTAAAAGGGACATTTGTTTTTGAGGAGGCGATATTTCAATCCAGTGTTTGTTGTAATCCATCAGATAGTCATTTATACTAAACCTTAAAAGATAAGCAAGAACACTAAATAACTTACTTTTTGTTCGATAGCTTGAGACGTGGAAATCAAAATCATTGAAAAAAGGTTGCGCGCTAGCGCTTTTAGGTTCGCAAAATTTAAGCTTAGTATCTCTTTAGTATATTACTTTTTACCCCTTTTCCGGTGAGAATGTCAGGTTGAGGCCATAGGGTGTCCGAAGAAAAGTTAACATTGTACACGTTAAAGTCGGAAAGTCCTCAAACTTAGACTTAGAATGATATGAGGGTTATCACCCCGTGGATAGCAAAATCATTTGTGATGGATCCATGATTTCTGACGAATGAACCTTTTCTTATGAACGATAATAACGAAAAATAAAAATACTATAACACTAAAAGGGCCAGAGGGACCAATTTGGATCTTTTTGACATTCGAAGTGCTGCTGCTCCCCTAAAAGTTGTTTTTTGGGGCGCCAACGTTTTATGGGTTTCGCTATAATTGCATACTTAGTATCTATGCGAAGTTTGGTCGATTTTAGATTTTTTTCTAGACGTTACGAGGGTGTACAACTAGAAGGGCCGGGGGTCCAAACTGGACGCTCATTGGTTTTAACCTGAAATGAACCGGATTTTCTATTTCTGACCGCTGTATTGTAAGTTTATTAAAGGTATATGGGTATGGACATTATATAAGTGCCCATGACAGAGTTAGTGAAGCTGCAAATGTGTGTAGGTAGGTAACCCGCACTGCAAACCGAAGCCAAAACCTCCGAGCGCGAATGACCGAATAGCCTATCCTGTCGCTGCTTGGGGCGTCAAGGAAATCACGTCAAAGTTTCTTTGAATTAACATTCGATCTTCTAGTTTTCAAATTTCTTTTATGAATACCGGGTTTCAAACAATCTGAAACTCATCTCTGAACATATTTGTAAAATTTATACACAATCTTTCCGTCGGGATGCTGTGGATCTTATTGAGAAATGGTTGTACACAAAAATTGATTTTTAAGACAAAAAAATCCTTCGAAGTGATCATCCGGGTTTTAGACTTATTTTCAAACCAAGTTACTAATTTTATGAAATGCATCGCAATCTTTAATTTGAGTTAGTTAAAAGTGTGCGTATTCAGTGTATAAATAAACATAACATAATTTTAATTACAATATTTTATTAAAGATTGACTAAACATGTTATGCCAACGTATGATTGAGCACCTTAAGGAAAATGAACTCCGCTGTTTCTTGTTACAGAGTTGAGTTCACAATTTGACATCCTTCGCAATAGCGACCTTAGGTCCGATGTTCCTCGTAGCAGACCATCCTCTTCATCTTCTGGCAGACTTTCTCCAGATACGAATCTTTCGCTTGCCATACCTGATTTTTCTGCCAGATCTCATCATGTTGCTGAGCCTGCTCTTAGCCCTTGTGCTTCTCGTGGCGGACCTTCTTCTCCTTCAGAAAGACATTTTGTAGATACAGCTCTTTCTCTTGCCCCACCTCATTATTCCGCCAGGACTTTTCCTCCTGCCGAGTCTCCTCTTCGTAAAATATCCAGGTCTTATTCCGCCAGACATCATCCTTTTCTCATGCTTGGATTTAAACTTGAACAACTTCCATTTGTTCGACTTATTCCCCACAACAATCCGGAGCAGATATTCAAAGTTCGAAGATACACTTTTCCACCCAAAAAAAAAATTCAATTCAGAACATATAAATACATGAAAAATCCCGTACCAAATAGAGAACAATTTGTATTATCAGCATCCAATGGGGACGTCTTTGCAGTATTGCAAAAAAACGATGGTCACACGGTTATTCGTGGATTATTTATGGATGATGATTCAATTATGGAAACGCGGGTAAAAATAAACATGTATACTGGCGCTGTGCATCTGCTGACCCCGAAAGAAATTGCGGATTGTCCATTAGGCAGACAGAACTTAATCAGAAAGAAATTTAAAATAGTACTTACCTAAGTTACTACAATATTAAATGTATTGTTTGCACATGCATGTACCTCGGACCGAGACTGCTCATTTAGATATTGCTAAATAAACTACACAATTGATTATTTATTGCTATTTTATTATAGTTACCCAAAGAAATGTATACTTTGGAAAAGTTTCATGCTGTTGCATAGCAGTTTAAAAAAAATTTCACATTTTGATACATATTGAACGAATGATTTGGGGTTACAAATGTAACAGTTCTGTTACCACAAAGTATGACTAGGTAAAGCCCTATTCGAAAGGATTTTTTTTTCAAATCTTTCACATCAGGCATTGTATCTCTTTCTGAAGAGCCACCGATTTGAAGTAATGTTTTCATTTTTAAGCTTTGTAATCAAAATACACGTTTCAATTTCTTATTCTGTTGCGTTGGCTTCGGCCAAGAAATATAGGCGCGCATTTCTAGCACGTATCGTAGATTTTGGGTATCTCACAATATTTCATTTCGTCTTTTAATAAATACATTCTGTTCCGGTGTCCTTAGAGTAATAGTATCATACTTAATTTATTTGGATAAAAAAATACATAACAGCTGTATTGCAGAATTCTGTTCCACAATCAATTTTCAATCTTTTTATATTGTGTTCATCAACTTTAAGGCGAGGATAAAATTCCTTAAAACACTTGAGAACTTCCTTTCTGTCTTTCAGAAAATATATCATATAGTACTATTGAAAATCATTCTTCCGTAACAAAATAAAATTTATTCGCCAATCGACGGCTGACCCATTGTTCCACGAACATTAGAATGAAAAATTTTTCCACTTTGTGTATCACGGACGGCTTTCTGTTGCAAAAATTTTATTCCATGATGTTTGCCCAATAAAAACTTTTCTCAAAATGGATCTTGCTTCATGGAAACATCAAATTTTGAATACTTTACGGTAGACTTATTTAACATATGTCGTTTGATTTTAAAAATGACATGGCTTAGTCTTCCATGCCACTTATCAAAAGTTTTTGTTTTTACCACATTTGTTTCAGCTGGTCCCATAAATTACACAGCCACACAAAAAAAAGTGTGCGGATCTGGTAACAAGACACACGTATTCCTATGGATTTTGGGGCGCTGAATTTCAATTCGGTATCAAAAATCACTCATCACGTCATGGTTGAGCCATAACCTCAAAAAATGACGAAAAATCATGCACTGAGGCAAATAAATTTCAAAATAATGCCAGTGATGCAAACTTTCACTTTAAAAACATGTCGACAACTATGAGGGATCAACGCTTGCCTGATATCTACTTATTTAACATAACTTTACTCAATAGAACCTGACCTCACCTAACCTGAATTAACAGAAATTTATTGAACTACACGTAAAGCTCTGGAAGCATATTTTCCCATTAGCAAATGTGTGATACATCGAATGGGTCAACTCGAACCTAACTTAGAAATAAATCTAACCTAGCCTAACCTAACCTAACCTCACGAAACACAATTAAACTGATTGTGTTCTCCCGTTGTGTTTGCGGTACTGTTTCATTCAGCTTCGGCTTAACCTACATAGAAGTTTAACCTATCCTAACCTAACAAAACCTCACCTAACCTAACCGATTACGCTGGCCACCGTGTTCTTGCGTACTTTCATATTTTCCCATTAATAGCAGTAAATATCTGGAGTTTCGTAACCGCTTGTTGCTAGCATTATTCACTTGTGTCTGTAACGAGGGCACCTCCACGTGGTAACGATGGGCATTATGATGCAGGGAAAAACCCCAGTATGGGCGTCTGGTCAGGGTGGGAAAGCGGGCTCTCCGACGTCGTCATCATGCAACCGTAGCTCTTCATCAATGGATCACTTGGTTGGTGTAGAGTCTCATGCTACAAGGAAAAAAAACCGCGAGCATTTCTCAATCGCATGCCTGCAAGAATAGCTCAGATTCATTCTCTTACATTTGCAGTAAATATGAAGTGAGCAGTTTGCGAAAATCAATCGACGAGGAAGTGAAAAGTCTTTACGAAAAGTGTTTTGACTGTAAATTGCTGCACCAAGAAACAAAATGGGTTCCTCACGTCATTTGCAATCCCTGCAGACTTATGTTGTATCGTGTAAAAAATTCAAACAACGAAAAGTACCGCAAGTACTCTACACCAAGCACATGGAAAAACCCCGTTATTGGGAAGGACTGCTACTTTTGCATGAATTACGTCAAAGGGTTCAACGCCAAAAATAAAAATAACATTTCGTACATTATTGTGTGCACAGTCAGAAGAGCAATTGAAATCAATAAAAATGCACGCCAGACTGACTTAAGCGCTTTAGAAGATGATAGAATGGAAGTTAAAAGTCAACGTCATGTAGTCGGTAGTGAAAACAGTGATCGAACAGAAAATAGTTCTGATAATTCCGATGAAAATGACGAAAAAGATGACGAATATGGCGTGCATAAAATGAAATTGAGGGTTCCAATATTAGGGTCGCAACTAGAACTGAATGATTTTATTAGAGATCTTAGATTACCAAAAGACGGCGCTGAATTTGCCGCTTCATTTCAAAAAAGAAGAAACCTTCTAGAGCCAAAGACAAAAGTTTCATTCTATCGCGACACGAATACTTACGGACCTATCCCTATAGCTCACTCAACGGTCATCAAAGAAGAATACAACAATGTTAAAATGCTTCTTGAAAAAGTTAATTACACGAATCACAAATAGCAAATACAGTCTGTCAAGTTAAAGCGTGGGTGGCTTTACTCGCAGTCGGTAAGGTGTATCGACATGATTTTGGTGTCAAAATATTAAGAAGAGCTCCCT
>NC_046658.1:134737063-134741601 GCF_010883055.1 Belonocnema kinseyi | reverse complement strand
AAAGAGGGAGCTCTTCTTAATATTTTGACACCAAAATCATGTCGATACACCTTACCGACTGCGAGTAAAGCCATCCACGCTTTAACTTGACAGACTGTATGTGGTGATCTCAAAATCATAACAATGATTTTAGGCCAATAAGCGAATTTCACGAGAGAGCCATGCTTTATATGCCTGTGAAATAACAGATATCAAGCCAATCATAACAGCAAAAGACATTGGCCTTTAAGAGATTCATTGAAACCTGGTTCTCATAATATCATCAACCAAAGCCTCGTTGATTCAGAAAAATTTATACTACCACCCCTCCACATAAAGTTTGGGCTCATGAAGCACTTTGTCAAGGCGTTAGACAAAGGTGTACAATTATATAAGTCTATATCCCTTAAATTCCCTAATGTTTCAGACGCTAAATTGAAAGAAGGAGTCTTTGATGGACCACAGATTCGAATATTGACAAGAGATACTAATTTCGTGAGCCACATGACGAAAATTAAAATGGACGCTTGGGGAAGTTTTAAAACAGGTAACGCAAATTTCCTCGGTAACAACAATAGTCCAAACTACGAGAATATTGTTGCGAAAATGATAAGAAACTACAAAAAGTTAGGCTGCTTGATGAATTTAAAACTTCACTTTCTAGTTTCCCATCTGGATAAGTTTCCAGAAATTGTTGGTGATTTCAGCGAAGAACAAGGGGAACGTTTTCAACAAGACATGAAAGTGATGGAACAACGATATCAGGGTAGATAGGACGAGGTCATGATGGTTGACTTTTGCTGGATGTTGAAAAGGGAAACGAATGTAGGTCTTAAACGTGAGCATGACCCTTTGCATCGTTCCATCAAAAAATAAAGGACACGTTATAGCAGGCAGAAAATAGACTGAAGTAGGTCTATAAATCAATTTAATTACGACAAAAAGCAAGATAAAGTGTAAACACGAAAGATATAATAAATATATCCCTTAAGTTTAAGAAAAGCAGAGAGAAAAAAATTTTGTATAAAACTCTTATTCATTTGCATGTTTAAGTGACGGTTCTACATTTTAATTGATACAAACATTGTCAGGTTAATTGGAATGGGGTCAATTCTACTTGTATTTATAAGTTTCTTCAAATGAGTAATGTGCGTATAAATTTTTACCCACCTGTAGATGAATGAAATGAATTTTATTGTGTTACAACGGGAACACTTAAGTTAAGTTGTGTTGCGTTAAGCAAAATTTCGTTAGGTTCTGTTAAGTTAGATTCATTTGTAGGTTAAGATTGAATTAACCTATTAAATATAGCACACATTTAAGACTGAGAACCGTACGCTTACATAGCTACACGTGTGGTTGAATTTCATTCGTTAACCGATTCGATAATGCACACATTTGCTACTGGGAAAATATGCTTCCAGAGCTTTAGGTGTAGTTCAATAAATTTCTGTTAATTTAGGTTAGGTGAGGTCAGGTTCTGTTGGGTAAAGTTATGTTAAATAAGTTGATATCAGGCAAGGGTTGATCCTTCACAGTTGTCGACATGTTTTTGAAGGGAAAATTTGCATCACTGGCATTATTTTGAAATTTATTTGCCTCAGTGCATGATTTTTCGTCATTTTTTGAGGTTATGGCTCAACCATGACGTGATTGGTGATTTCTGATACCGAATTTGAATTGAGCGCCCCAAAATCCATAGGCTGTGTTATCAACTGTAAATATTTTTTGGTTGCAAAGTCGTATTGTTGTAAATGCAACTGTATTGTTAAAAATTAAAATCATAATTTTTGCGTGGAAAATTCTATTATTCACTTCAAGTTGAACTACTTAGTAAAAGAATTAATTTTTTATTATTAAAGATTCATAATCATAGCTGAAAACTCAACTATTTGCCTTTAAATTGCGTTAACAATTCAGCTTTTTTGTAGATAATACTCTTTTTGAATTCAAATTAAATAATTTTGTTGAAAGTTCATGTATTTTGTTGGAAATTGACCTTGTTTGCTAGAAATTTAATCTTTTTGGTCATTAATTTCCTTGGTTGAAAATTCATCTGATTGGTTGACAATTTAACAACTATGTTGAAAATTAATTTTTTCTGTTAAAAATTATTTATAGGATTAATTAAAAATTAACCGTTTTTATCTGGAAATTGAACTATTCCATTTTTGGTTGAAACTTTATCCTGTACATTGTATCAGTTAAAACACCAATTATTTGATAGAAAATTAATTTATTTGTTTTCGATTATGATTTTTTTTAATGAAAGAATTTTAAAATAAAATGTTTTAAATTTAATTTAAGGTATTAAAAATTGAAAAATAATGAATTTTACAAGATGATTCTGAATCCGTTCAAAATTAAAGAATTAATAGATATTAGTTTATAAAATTATTTTCAATTATGACTTCAAATATTATTTCAGTCTAAAAAAATTTTAGTTTTAATCCATTCAATTTGAAATTTTTTAATTGAAAAAAGAAAATTTCGTTAATTATCAACAATATTTGACCCTTCATTTAAAACAATAAATTACAAACAACTGTGAAAAACTATACAAATTTGAACAGAATGGTTAAAAATAGAAAGCCTTGAATTTTTAAATTTGTAACGAGCTAAATTTCAACTTTAAACGCTACAATTTTAATTTAAAAAAAGATTCAACATTAATTTAAAACTTGAAATTATGTCAATTAATTTAAAACACGATGTAGATTTTTGCAGATTTAAAAAAAATTAAGCTTTTTGAGAATTGTAAAATATTTAAAAATGAATCACAAAAATGGTTGAGATTGCTAAGAAAAATGAACATGATTTTTAATTTTGAAAAATTAATTTTAAGTGAGTATTTGAAAAGATTTTAGAAAATTAAAAAAAAAGAAAGAATCAGGACGATTTTAAGGCGATTTTTTTATTTTGCAGTTTCTTTTTATTTTAGGAAAAATCTAGTTAACAAAATATATCAATTTTTAACCCAAAAGTTTACTTTTTAACAAAATAAATTAATTTTCTATCAAATACTTGGTGTTTTAATTAATACAATGTACAGGATAAAGTTTCAACGAAAAATGGCAAAGTTCACTTTCCAGATAAAAACGATTAATTTTTAATTAATCCTATAAATAATTTTTAACAGAAAAAATTAATTTTCAACATAGTTGTTAAATTGTCAACCAATCAGATGATTTTTCGACCAAGGAAGTTAATGATCTACAAAAAAGGACAAATTTTAAACAAAATACATTAATTTTCAAAGAAAGTATTTAATTTTAAATTCAAAAAGAGTATTATCTACAAAAAAGCTCAACTTTTTAATCCAATTTACAGGCATATAGTTGAATTTTCAACTATAATTATGAATCCTTAATAGGAAAAAAATTAATTTTTTTAATTAGTAGTTCATCTTTAAGTGAATAATCGAATTTTCCATCCAAAAATTATAATTTTAATTTTTAATAATATAGTTGCATTTACAATAAAACGACTTTGCAGTCAAAAAATATTTACAGGTGATAATTCAACCGAAAAATGTAATTTTTAATCAAAAAGTATAAATTTTCCATAAAATAATATAATTTCCACAAACAAAGAAGAATTTTTAACAAAATACATAATTTTTTTTACGAAAAATGGTATAGATTAATTGTCAGTTTCAAAAACATATTTTCAACGAAAGAGATGAACTTTTAAATAAAAAAATAAAAATTTAAACAGAATAGTTAAACTTTTGATATAAAAGAGGGCTTTTCATACAAAATAGTTACATTTTCAACAAAACAATTGATTTTCCAATCAAATAATTGAGTTTTTATCCAAACGAGATGAATTCCAAAAGCGCCAATTTCTTTAGTTTCTTTCAAATGCGGATCAAGGTATAAATAAGACTATTATAATATAACCTAATTATAATATTATCATCAATAATATACGTATATATATATATATATATATATATATATGTGTGTGCGTGTGTGTGTGTGTATATACATATATATAATAGTATTAATATTTATATAATTTATATTTTATACTTGAAATAACGTAACCTTAAAATATACGCATATAAGAATACAAATCATGAGAATCGCCAGCATCGAAATCTGGACATATTAAAATCTCAATATCTTCAATTTATTTCAAAGCAGATAGAGATATAAATAGAACCGGCGAAGTGTTCCGACCGGCAATCGTGAACTTTCGAATTTTCGAATTCAGAAGAGCAGAAATGGGTTGTGCGCGCAACCCAGTCATTTACATCGTCTCCTACTATATTCACACGGACATAGACGTGCGATAGTATTGGCACACGTCTCGTTTCAGATCTGCGATCACTGCATGCTAATCGTTTTAGGGTACCAATTCACTGCCACCAAAAGGATTTCAAGGTCCGCTTTTCAAGAGGTGAACATTTTTAAGGTATTCAATCTATAAAAGGTAGTTGTCCCTATAGTATGTTATAGTATGCTAATTAAACTATTCAAATAGTATAATCGATACTTAGAGATGGAAAAGGTGCACCGCAAACGAGGCTGGAGTTATAATAATTATTAGCATTT
>NC_046658.1:134711091-134736963 GCF_010883055.1 Belonocnema kinseyi | reverse complement strand
AACTTTATATTCTCGACAATTGTTTCTGTTGCTCACTCGAGGCCTGACATGGTTCTTCTTGACTTCGAGAAGCGAACCATGTTCGTTATTGAATTTTCGGCAACAGCTGACAAAAACATCATAGCTAAGGTGAATGAAAAGAAAGAGAGGTATCGAGACCTTATAAGGGAGTTGCAACGATTGTACCCGGAATATTCTGTTAAACTGATCGTCCTTATCATCGGCACTCTTGGAGGTGCCAAGCTTTCACTTGCTAATAGCCTAAAAAGCATCCCTGCGTGTCAACAATATGCTAGAACACTTGCGGGAAAAATGCAGAAGGCGGTTGTCCTTGGGTCAATCCGTGTTCTTAGGGTGCACGAGGTTTTTGCTGGATCGTCGCATTGATTCCTTTACAGACTGTAACCACCTATCTCACGGTTGTGAGACGTGGATTTGGCTGAAATTTTACCGCGATTTCGCTAGAAGCGGGTGCAATTATTCAGATTAGCACCCGCTGCCGGCGAAATCCTGCGGTTGTCCTTATGACAAATTTTTAATTATATATATAATTAGAAATTTGTCATAAGGACAACCACAGGATTTCACCGAAAGCGGGTGCTAATCTGAAAAATTGCACCCGCTCTCAGCGAAATCGCGGTAAAATTTCAGCCACATCCACATTTTTCCTGCAAGTGTTTTAGCATATTGTTGACATGCAGGGATGCTTTTCAGGCTATTAACGAGTGAAAGCTTGGCACCTCCAAGAGCGCCGATGATAAGGACGATTAGTTTAACAGAATATTCTGGATACAATCGTTGCAACTCCCTTATAAGGTCTCTATACCTCTCTTTCTTTTCATTCTCCTTGACTGTGATGTTTTTGTCAGCTGGTGCCGAAAATTTGATAACGAAAATGGTTTGCTTCCCGAAGTCAAGAAGAATCATGTCAGGCCTCGAGTGTGCAACAGAAACAATGTTCGAGCATATAAAGTTCTAGTATATGCAGCACTTCCCATTCTCGACAATTGACTCGATTTCCCTAGGAGCGTTTAGAGGAGTGATATTAAGGTTAATGCCGTAACAGTGACAGAGATAGCAAAAAAGCAATCTTAGTACCACAACTAGATAGTATGTGAGCTAAATGCTCGAGATGTGCATAGCACGCCACGCAGCTATCATCGGGAATGTCTTGGCTTAAACTGTGGCGACGGTGTATTAAGATGGCAATAACACCGTCTTGGCATGACAAAATGAAACTCCCTGTACCATACTTCAATCCGAGCCATTTACGGAAAGCAAACGTTAGCTCTCACGTCATTGACTGATCCTCCACATATTTGTGGAAGACACCGTGCATCTTCTTATCGAGGAGCTTTTCACGAAAGTCTTTCTCTTGTGCTTTCTTCATCCGGGCTTTCAGGAGTGACAATACGAGATGGAGAAGATTTGATACATTTTGCTCACCCCTAATACTGAAGTTAAGTGCAAGTGTTTCAGCAGCCTCCTCCGCTGCTTTGTACAGAAATGCTCCTTTGCCCACTTCTTCGTGATTCCTGACCATTTTGAAAAAAGAGGGTCTCTTCCATTTGCAACTCTATGTGCTGTACCCAAAATAATCCTGTTGTGAAGACATTCAAGACTCAATATTCCGCGACCCTCTTGACGGTGTGAGATGTACAGTCGTGGAACGAAAGACTTAAGATGCATGCTTTTGTTCATGTGCATAACCTTTCTTGTCCCGATATCAAGAGATCTGAGCTCGTTCTTCGTTCATGGAACTATTCCAAATGAATAGAGTAGTACCGGGACGGCAAGCATATTTGTTGCAGATACTTTGTTCCTCGCTTACAGTTCGGAAGACCAAATCTGTCGGATGAGACGTTTGAATCTGCTTCGGAGAGTATCCTTTATAGATGTCACATCCTGAATACGGCTCTGTGGCACGCCCAGGTATGTATAAGTCTCTTCAGCGCAAAGCTGTCGTATGGTGCTTCTATCAACGAGCTCAGGATCTTCAGGGATGCCCTCAAGTTTTCCTCGCTTCAAATAAACCTTGGCGCATTTGTCCACCCCAAATTCCATTCCAATTTCCTTAGTAAATCGTTCGACAATCCCCAGAGCTAGATGCAGTTGCTCTCTATTTTCAGCAGAGATCTTAAGATCGTTCATGTAAAATACATGAGTGACCTTGTACTTTCGATCTGCAGGTTTGCCGAAAAAGTACCCGTCGGAATGGCAAAGGCTAGAGATTTTTTAGGATTTTTTAAGATTTCCAAAAGACAGATGATAAGTCTATGGGATGTCGAATCAAAAGCTTTCCGATAATCCATCCAGGCCATCGATAGGTCACACTGGTAGAAGACTGCATCTTTACAGACACATCTATCGATGAGCAGGTTCTCCCGATATCCGGCTACGCCTTTCTTTGAGCCTCGTTATTCATACATTTCTTGCCACACAGGTTCAATTGCCCGAACAATCCTGGCATTTAGGATAGCTGTGCATATCTGATAAAGCGTGTTCAGACAAGTTATTGGCGCCCTTCCACCAACCACTCTGGAATCGGCTCTTCCGACTTTAAATATGAGGTGACAATACAGGCCAAATGCTGATGGGTTGAAGAAAACGTCTTCCACCAGAAGGTTTTCATACAATCTGGTCCCGGTACGGAATAGTTCTTCATCCCTCTTAATACTTTTTTCACCTCCTCGGTATTGATGGGTGGGCATTCTTTATCAAGTGTTATGAGGACAACACATAACTCCTTAAAGCTCTGTATATTTTCTGAGTCTTCGTCCAGTCTATGCTGAACTTCGTAGACTTCTCTCCAAAATACTTCGATCTCCTCTGGTTTGGGTGGGTGTTCGACAGTAACTGGAGGGTCTTGGAAGAGTCGAGATGAGTCAGAGAAAAACTGTTGATTTTCTCTGGCTCACCTCTCCCTTCGCTCTAGACTTCTCTTAGCGTCAGATAGTATCCGTATTCTCCCAACAATATGCTGTCTGATGGTCAGCAGCTTTAACTTGTGAACTGTGTGATAACGGGTCCGGAGTTCACGCGCGAACTTTTGAACCTCGTCGGTAAAATTCCTGCCACATGTGATGTAGTCAATCACACACTGAATGCGAGACGCGTACTGTCTTGCCCAGCCTATCTTTATGGCAAGTTGATGCATTCGTCTTTTGGTCTTATGATCAGCCGTTGGTTTTGCTTTACGGTTCGCATCGGCCAAAGCTCTCGCTGCATTATACACACAATAATTGATAGTCTAGGGGTCGTATTCGCCGGAAAAATATCCACGAAGCTCGTCATCCATTTCAGCCAGATCTTTAGGCTTGAGAGAAACCTTGGTGTTGATGTTTCTCCGGGTCGTAAAGCATCGCTCTTCATCTATTGAATGCCTGCCTGCGGTTGGGCTTAGTGTCGCCTCTCTTTCTCTGTTGCCAGCTTGTTCTAGCTGTGGTAGAGTAGGCGTCCCGCTTACATATCCCCTTTTACGGAGTAGTTCAGCATAGTTTCGCAGACGTTGCTGCGAAAAGTGCGATAGCTCCAGGTGTTTCTCGCACCACAGAGCATGCAGCCATGCCATGTAACTCCGTTCAGGGGCCAGACTGATATATATGTATATACATAAATTTCTATGCGATTCCTTAAAATGAGATTTGATTGAATACATGAATTAAAATGGCCGAGCGATTGATCATTGGTCGTTTCTAATAAAGAAACGGTAATTATTACGAGTCATTCATTCAATAAAATTCGTTACACCTCAGACATATTTTATAATTAGAAGACGAACATGTAAAATCAATTAGAGTACAAGAGAAACAATTAAACGCGGATGAAATTTCAAAAGAGCTTGAAAGTTTATACTAAGAAAATACTTATCAATAGCTGGTTGACTTCTTGAAATGGCAGATAACGAAAATGTCGCCATTATCGAGACAAAGAATTTGTTACCGGCAATTCCGAGGCTTGGCATTTCCCAGAGGCGAGAAAATCCTCATAATTTGCCATTTCGTAATAGAATCAGGTGCGTGTTGCTAAAGAAGGCCTCACATCTAGATTTTGGTTAATTCCATCAATTTTTATATAATTAAAAATAAGTAGATTGGAGTTCCAGTTGTATAAATTTTCCATGCTGTAATTTTCAAAAAGAATCACGGTTTTACAATCGACACTAAAACTAAGATTTTCACACTTACGCGTTTTTACAAATGATAGGTTATCTGCTAAGATGCAGAGGCGAAGCTCTAGAGAAGCGCGGAGAATTACTATTTACTAGCGTTTCTCATGTAGAAATGGCGAATTCTCGTCTCGCGCTTACAGCTCTACCTACTCAAATCGCCAAAAATTTCATAAACCAATCAGACGACCTATTATCACCGCCGGCACATACATATTTATATTATAAACGAAATATTCGCCAATCTCTATTCGTCGTAGTTTCACATTTTACTTTCAAGTGTCACGAAACAAACATTTTGCGCGAGTATTTAAGTCATTTTTTCCCTACAACATTGAAAAATAATGCGGGAATTTATGGAAAAAGTTTCTTGTTTTGATCTTTACAGTAGCCTAAAAGAAAAGCACCCGGCAAACAATCGAAAGTTCTGTGTTTCGATTCCCAGCGAAGCGAAGAATCCTTTTCAGGAACAATTTAATTAAAGAAAAATTTTAATTCATATCTCCATCTAGTCTGAAAATACTTAAAGAATTTCTATTATTTTCCGAAGATAATACAGATTCCTTAAAAAATCTTCATTATGCGTTTCATATAAACTATTTTTCGTTAAGCACTTTTCGGTCCTGGCATAACTCTTTAGCTTTCTTCACGTCCATGCATTTTCTGGTACAAGCTGTTCTGTTTCTATAGCTTTTCACATCTTTTAAAATAAGGGTATTATTCACACAATTTAACAAGGCTTTTCTCGGTCTGCTTTAGGTGAGCTATAATTTATTTTACCTAATTTACTTATTCCAGCAATCGGTCATATTTCATCCTCTTAACATGAACAAACTATGTTGAGAAACTTCTTTCACTTTTGTTAAATAGGGTGTCTTCTATGCCATATTATTTGACGACTTTTACGTTACTGGCTTTGTCCATCAGCGTTTTATAGCACACCATGTGCAGTTATTCCGTGACCACTGCTTTAATTTCACTCTTTTGTATACTTTTCGTGGTATCTCCAGTTCTCGATACCTGACAAAAACACGATGCAATGTTTTACAATAAGCTTAATGTTTCTGGGTTGATAGGCGATTCACCGTCGAACGGGATATGTCGCCATCGATTCTCCGGAGGATTATTCGCATTGATTAAAAGTTTAGTCTATCAAAACACATCCATTTTGGCTGGACAGGGGATGGAGACACATAGAGTTTGGCTGCATGGCCTTGCAAAAACATTTGTGGGTTAACAGCGACACTCTGTTTTACAAACTGAAAATTCTCGTTCGAACGCCTTGGGAGCAGTAGACGTAACACAAATACTTAACATCAGTTAATAGATTAAAAGGATTTTTATAGGATTTTAAATGAAGGGATAGTTATTGTGATGATTTTTAACCTTTTAAGAAACCTTATCATCGAGAGCCTCTTTTTAGAATTCCTATATTTCATTAATATCGGAAAACGAAAGAGTAACAAATTTTAGATTGAGATTTATTGTGACATGAGGGAATAGAATGGCTGTTAAAGGGTTGAAGTATTGTCACAAGAGGAATTAGTAATATACCAACATGAGAGTATGTTCTTAAAAAAAACTAATCCGCAATTTCTTCTTGCATAATCCAGTTTACAGTACAATAGAGATTGGCCTGAAACACCCAGCCCGGGTCTTGCAGAGGTTCTTTGTCTCGTCGTAAGTATAATAATATAATATATAGTTTAGAACTCATTTTTAGACTTTCGGAAAACAATAACTAGTTTGCGATGATGCAAGATATATTAATAATTATCATTATCTTTATGAATTTTTATAAATAAAATCACTGTTTTTGATCGAAAAGAGGAACTTTATTGGAAAAAAGGCTGAGGATGTACATTTTTGTAATATTTATACAACACGATGATATTCACATTGTTAAATTTCACTCCATTTTATCAGGATATAATTCTTTCCATTGAAAGACATGTATAAAACAATGAGCATAAGCTTCGTTTAGATGATTAATCATTAAAAAATGTAATTCGTACAATTGAAATTCCTAGAAAGCTAAAAATACGAAACTTCTCGCGTTCGTTGTTTTGTTATCCTAATAATTCTTGATATCTAAATATATGACGTCGCTAAATTAAAATAAAAAGTTAACCTAATTTTAAAATCGCATTGACCTTTTCGAATAAAAAGGCGCAATATTTGTTAAATGTGTTATTAGTTCCAGAGAATAACAATACCTGCTTAGGTTATTATGAAGATCTACTCATATTGAACAAGAACAAATTTGATAAAGAAACTATAATTATAGAGATTACTCGTTCTTGAAAGAAAGATCATGGATAAAAGATGTGTTATTTTTTAAGAATACGTTGTAATAGTTTACCGTCTGCAGACCTTTTTTTCATTACGCAAAATAGGGTTGTTTCGTGATTTTAGATAAAATAATTCTTTTAAGCATAATTTTAATTTAAATCGAAGATGCGTTACAGTTTTTTTTCTTTCGTGTCGTTCAGCAGAAAAAAATGATTAAAAGTTGAAGGCGGCAAAACACTTAGTCAAATTGGTGCTACGTGTTTGTCACGTGACTCAGAGGTTTTCATAATTTTTCGACGTCAAAGGGGCCCTCCAATCGATATCATGATAGAAACTTAATATTTTAACATTAAATTAAAAATAGTAA
The DNA here is from genome assembly GCF_010883055.1 of Belonocnema kinseyi. Lineage (NCBI taxonomy): Eukaryota > Metazoa > Arthropoda > Insecta > Hymenoptera > Cynipidae > Belonocnema > Belonocnema kinseyi. The sequence continues at coordinate 134,730,136 of NC_046658.1, read as the reverse complement.
ACAATATGTAAAAAAATATTTTATGGGCTTTTTCATAATTAGAATTTTATATACTATAAGATCCATTTATAGCATAAATGATATCTGACTTTGGAAACAACTCTATTACTGAACCATTAGTTTCCTTCCGTGGAAAATTCATGAACTCTATAAATTGGTGAGATCGATCACCAATAATGGACAGTTGCATTTTTGGTGCAGCCTAAAAACACGCATTTGATACAACAGATTACAAAATAATTTAATAATTGACTTGAAGCCCAAAATGGATCCTTTCGCCAAATTAAATATAATTTTTAGAAAAACCAGACAACATAGAAAAAAAACTTTTGGATTTTGATTACAGTGACCAATTATCTGCGAGAAAGACCTGTATTGGAAAATTATTTTAGTTATAGAGAATGAAAATAACATAGCTATGTAGATCTATTTGAAATTTTTTCAAGTTACGTCGAAAAATAACTCAATTGGTTTTTGGAGAATCATTTTTTTAAATATATGCATGATTTTTTCCGTTTTTCATTACTGTAGGGTAGATCAAAACCAGTATCTTTCAAGCACGGCGACGTCGAATAAAGCTATCGCGTACTTTTTGCGCTTTAGGGAGAATAAGTGTGACATCCTGGTTAGCCGTCAGCTATTCTGTAGTTTTCGAGGGGCTAGTAACTAAAAAATTTTCGATTTCTACGCTGGAAATCTTAGGAGATCTCTTTGAGGAATTCTTAGAAATCTTGGAATTGTTTCGTCAAGCGTGGAGCAGGCATACTACGAAGCATTCACACATTCACACGTTCTTGATGCACACACTGCCTCGGTGAGTCGAACTAACCACTGACTCCATCCGAACGCGGCCGAGTTTAGCCGAGTTCGATTTATCCTCAAGAGTCCCGATCTCGGGAAGTTTTGGAAATCTGAGCATTCTCAGCAATCATAGAGAAATCTTTGCAATCTCTATGCGAATTCCATTGAGACAGCCACATTCACAGTTTTAAGATTTTCAGATTTCTCAGTGAGTAGCCCCTCGGTATTTTTTCCGATATATCAAAAAGTTTATATGAGAACGAATTATAGCTTATAATAATTTTTTGCTTCACATTTAAATTTTTTCAGTACATGAAACACGTTTTCTTAAAGTATATTTTTAAAACAATGAAAATTCTTTTCACAAATCGCTTGATTAAAAAAAAACGCATTTTTAATTTAAAAATTCATATTTATTAAAATTTAAATCCTAGAAGGTTCTCTAAGTCCCTGTTTGTGAGTTTGCAATGCATTAAAAAATTTATTCAAGCAGGTCTAAAATCAATGTAATATCTACTAAACGGTGATTACCAGTGGGTTAAAGTAAAAAATTGTTTGTATTAAATAAAACTAATTTTTTTGGTCGTCCGAAATTTTCGGCTAGGGAGTGTGACAAGCTCCCCGTCATTGTTTGCACAAAAAGGTCTTTCTCAGGTATCTCTTCACAAGTAAAATATTAGGTCCATCACAATGTGGTATCAACGAGCAAGTCTTACCCGAACATCCGTTCCCCAATTAAATATTAAGACCATGACAATGTGGCATCGGCGGATAAGTCTTTTTCGGGTGTCATTACCCTAGTAAAATAAAAAGATCAATACACTTTGTCATTTCCGAACAAGCCTACCCCTTCTTCGGGCATCCGTTCCCGAGTATCACTTCCCTATAGAAATACTAAGTTCAAGGCCATCACAGTTTCGGCTAATTCTGTCCCATTTTAACCTGTTTTGAAATTTGTAATGTTGACTTTTAATTCTGATTCAGGAACCCAAAAAAACCCTTAGTTATCACGTTGTGAAAAAGTCCAAGTATTTTCTTTTTTTTGGGGGGGAAATCCATTTCGCAATTAGAAATAATTTTCATACTATTTGTATACGAACTATTTAGAAATACTAGATTTATGCAATTTGTGTATAAAGTATACAAAATTTTATATATAATTTTTATATAAATTATGTATAATTAATGTATGTTTTTCACCTGGGACGGCACCTCTCACAGAAATATGAAGGTTTAGTTGATATTGTATGAGGTAACCTTGGCTTTTCTTGAATCACCCCGATTGAAGCCGGGCACGGAGGATTTCATTTTTGCGTGTCAGCTTATTCCCACTTTAACATAACCTTACCAGATTTTGAGCCACAACCCGATCGTAAATGCAGAGCGTATCATGCGCACCTCGAGCACCTAGGACACATACTGTCGAGATATCCAAATGAAGCAGGAAGTCCTTACATCTAAAGGCATATTTCGTCACTAAAAGTTCTTTATGACCAACTATGTCACTCTTACGGCATTAGCCTTAATACCGCTTCGCAAAGGGGTCCTAGGAAAAGACAGTCAACTGTCAGAAATAATAGATGCCGCATGTTATGAAACTTCATATACACGACAATTGTTTCTGTCGCATACTCGAGGCCTGACATAGTTTTCCTTGACTTCGAGAAACGAAACATGTTCGTTATAAATACATTGTTCATCTATAGCCGATAAGAACATCACAGCCAAAGAGAATAAGACAAAAGATATTTAGAGCTAGTCCTTCGTATAGTCATCCGCATAGGTCACGCTTATAAGCTTTTTAAGATCCCTCTCTCGGGCGTATAAACATGGATCAGCATCACTGGCTTTGAAGCAAATTTTCAAAAAAAAATCTCTGAAATGCTTGCTCCAACATTTTGTCGCTTGCTATAGTCGATGTAGGCTTCTCTTGAGTTTACGGACATTGTTGGATTTGTCTTCGTGACCTTAACGTTGTTTCATGAGAAACTGTTTCAAACTGCTTAAGATAAATTTTTATTTTTCTGCAATGCTGAGAACTGAATGAATCGTTCCTAACTTCACCCTTGGCCTAAAAGTCTTGCTATAACAGATGCCGTAAAATTAATTGAAACCCTTCAAAATTAGTCTTGCTTTAGACTAGTCAATTGTGCCGTCAGGATCCTTTTCAGTAGTAAAGCTCACCTGATACGAATAGCCTGCTACGAATGTCCGACTTTCTTTCAATCAAGCTATTTCCTGATCCCTGGCCTTCTACCAGCTAATACGATCCTTCATTTTTACGGCATCTTTTTGAAAATTTTACGACCTTTAGTAATGTTGAGAAACTCTGATCGACAGCTTGATTTTTTTCACATTCTTAAAGCTTAGCTTTTAATTGTATGATGCATATTGCGTAGAAAAAGGCCAATATTGCCTTTCAGGCAGTATGTGGCATGTAAAATGAATAGATTTATAGTATTTCGATTATCATGAAACTTTGCATACAATGAATTTTGGATCTTTGAAACCCAATATGGTGTCAGAATTCTAAAACTCAAAATGGTAAATTCAACATGGCAGATATAAATTGCCAAAAATTTCCAGATTTTTATTAAAGTTGGTGTATTAAAGTAAGGGACCTCTGAATTCAAATTTGCCATCAGTATCTCAAAACTAAAGATGGCGGATTCAATTTGGCGTATCGAAATTACGTAAAGTTTGCCCATTTTCATAAAAGATGGTGTTGGAACAGCTTTTTAGAAATTCTAAATTTTGACGCTGTATTCGTATTCAGCGACGTTGGTTTAACATTGATAATACTAGATAAAATATTAATGGTAATAATAATAAGTAGACGCAAATCAATTCAAGACGTTCAGAATTCAACAGTCTGTTTTAATTAAAGAATTTCTGAATATAATTATTTCAGAATAAAATGTCGAAAATAGAAAAGTTTTAAAACGTTAATAGTTGAAACTTTTGTAGACTACAATTTTTTAAATTCAATCACTAAAAATTCAAAGAAATTAAATTGTATTACTGCTCATTGCAAAATGCAACTGATTTAATTTGCATTTAAAAATGAAAACTTGTAAATGGAAAAAATGGAAAATGCAGCGTTATGAAGATTCAGAACTTAAAAATTTTAGCCTAATAATGTTCTAAATTTCCCCAGGAATTTTATGAACATTTATTTATTCGCTTGAAAATTGACGTCCGCTAACAGGCATTTTTGGGGTTTTCGGCCGTCATCTACATAAATTGTAGTCTTTCATTATTTTCTTGGCCATTCGTCACAATGAGCGTCATGTGTGTTTTAATATTTGTCGCTCGCCGTCGACTGAAAGAGCAACAGCAGCAGACTCGCAAGTTAGTTGGAATTCATTCGTTGGTAAGTAAAGATCGGAGCTCCTTTTACTTCACGAGATACGCAGCAGTGCAGTTGACGATATACGTGAAAAAGTCTTAGCCTGTCGGTAAAAAATAAACTCTTCTCTTTGTTCATTCTTTTTTTTTGTGTGAGTTTTTTTTGCGATAAGGAACACTAGCCCATAGCAGGATAAACTATGATTGCCTTTCGACCTTTCGACAAGCGCAGAGGATCTCTCCCTGAAAGAGTCCATTGGTCTACCACTGGGTAGCACCCTTCCTAATGATCGGACGAACTGCATATAAACCTGGCTGATCAAAGAACCAAGAAGATAGCGGGCGTGATAACTTTTCGGACGTTGAACTTTTGGGCTTTAGGCTCAGTAGTCAAGCAGTCAGTGTCGCTGAAGGTCGCGCGGGAAACATGGAAAATCTCTATCAGAACCCAGCCAACGTCTATGTCTTGCGCCTTGCGCAAGCTCAGCTGCAAGCTTATTTACCAGTAGATCGACGTGACCTTTCACCTGGAAATCCACCTGTGTATCAACCACCTCTTCAGCGTGCTGATCCACCTTCAAATTGCCATGAAAATAATGCCTGAAACGTCGCCGCCAATCTAATTAAATATCAGAACGAAATTTAACAGGTGAATCCACCAGACAACTTTCGGACAAATCCACCTGAAAACATTACCTCGAGATATCTTTTTGATACGCCTGTGTCATAAAAATCAATTAGAATAAATTTTAAAGTCTGTTCAAATGCCAGTTTGGAAATCAGATCCAGAGATAGCAATTTCGAAAATAGAATGATTTCTGAAAAAAATGGAATAGCAATTCTGGCCTTCAATATCTTATCTAGATTTATTTCAGATACAATCCTATCACCAGCGAATCTCAAATTTATTTTAATGGTTGATCAAACCAAATTTTGAGTCCAGAGAAAACATTTTCTAAAATACAAATAATATCTAAATAATGGATAAATTAAAAATCAAAATAGTAAAATTGCCTTGAGATATCTTTTTGATCCACCCATATTATAAAAATGAATTAGAATGATTTTTAATGGCTGAACAAATGACACTTTGAAAATCAGATCCAGGGATAGCAATTTCGAAAATGGAATAATTTAAAAAAATGCAATAACAATTCTGGGCTAAATTTTCTTGTCTAGATAAATGTTTTAAACAATCCTATCACCAACTAGTGTTTAATTTATTTTAGTAGTAGATCAAACAAAATTTTGGGATGAAGTCCAGAGAAAACGTATTCTAAAATACAAAAAAATCCCTAAATATGTTGTTTATTAAACTCTAGGCTAGTTAAGTTGCCTTGACATATCCTTTTGATACACCTATATCATAAAAATGAATTAGAATGAATTTTAAAGGCTGATCAAATCAAATTTCAGTATTAGGTCCAGAGAAAACATTTTCTAAAATACAAAAAAATCCCTAAATATTCCTGAAATAAGCCTGCTGAAATGCACGAAGTCCATCTGCCCAAATCGCTGTGAGTAATTGTGGGTAATGTCAATTAAAAATTTTTGCACGTAATATCTTATTCACTTTATTCAAAATAAATTCTGTCTATTCATAACATAGCTTTTTAAAGCCGCAAATAAGCGTTAAACACAATTCACTCTTCGTCCGCAAAAAGCCCACAATATTATTATCAATTTATAGTATTTGTCACTCAGCAGCCATTCCATAATGTTTTTGGCACAGACGAAATTTGACGTTTACTTCTCAGCCCATAAGTCTCACTTTATTATTATTGAAATAATTTTGATATTTGTAATTACTACATAATATAACCTATATTTTTTGACACTTGTATCCATTTAAAGTTTCGAACGCAACCATGGAAATTATGATAAACTTGATCCGAAGATGCACGGACTTGAGCCAATGGCCGATCCAAATGCAACTCTAAAGGCGCGAAATATAAAAATGCCCTTGTACAATGGGTACAAGGATAACTTACAAAAGGAATTACAAAACGATTGAACAAATCTTAATACAGAACGATTACACGAACAAAAAAATTGATAAATCAATAAGAAAATACATTTAAAAAAAAAACAAGTCCACACAACCTACGAAAGAAAGAGAGAGAAAAACGATCACCACCCTACCCTAAATACAAGGAGTCACATAACAAATAGGAATAATTCTCAACAATCATAACATCCAAATTATATTTAAACCTCTGAGAAAATAGGAGAACTACTGAATAATCCTAAAGACAAAAAGACACCCCTTAGTGATCCAGTAGTATATAAAATCCCTTATTCTTGTGGCAAAGTCTAAATTGGAGAAACCGGGAGAGCGTTGAGCCAACGGCTAAAAATTGTCAAGCAATCAGCACTAGCTGAACATCATTTCGAAACAGGACATAACGTTTCATTTGGCAAAACAACAATCATTATAAAAACACACAATATCTTTCCAGAAAAACAAGGAGAAGCAATCGAAATCTTAAAACATCCTGATACCATCGATAGGGACAACGGATATAATACGAATCCGATTTGGCTTTCCGTCCTCCCAGATTGGAAAAAGCCTTGATTGGCCAATCAGATTCGACTAGCCCCATGGTGGGGCGCTCTAAACAATCACAGGCATCGTAAAGAGTCAAGATAAGAACAAAATAACCTAACACCGCAGTTTCAGGTCAGCCCTTAAGCAGTGAACTGCGATGTTCATGAAACGTCGGAAAAGTGCGTAGTTTTTTACACGATTGGAACCCGAAATATGACTTTTTATCAATAGCTGAAGTTTTAAACTCAAATTCAATTTCTCCTTAACTTTATTTGTAACTAATACTAGCAGTTTTATTGCAAGGAGTTGCTTCAAATATTTTTCTTTTTTAATACCGACCTTGATGCTAGATGTATTTATTCGTAAACACAATTTAAAAATTATTACGCAGAAGTTTATCTAATAAGTGTAAAATTTGAATTTTCTCTTTCCACAGTGAAAAATACAATTGTTTTCTAAGATTGCAACCTACAATTGCAGCTTGTCTGTACTTTTTATCATCAACGAAAATCTTTTGGCTTTTGAATGAATTTAAGAATTAAAAACAAAACTAATAGTTTGTTTGGAATAGGTGCAAGAGTTTCACAACTTATGCGAACTGAAATTTTGTTTGCGTTTCTTGTCGACCCACGTGCTAAATCGTAAGCTAAGAAAGAGCTCGCTGACCGAACAACGTTAACATACCGAAAAAAGCTCACACAACTTACAAAGTTTCCTAAATATATAGGGACTATCACAGAATGAATATTATTTTTACAAGGAATTTACACTTTAAAAATAAGACAGGCGCACAAAAGGAATGTATTTTGCAGTAAATTAAACGATCATACCCATGTGTTTGGCCACCTTGGGTAAAAAGTGCTCTCTTGTTTTTGAGGTGGCAAAATCGGCATCAAGTGTTGGTTGTAATTTCTCAGATAATAATCATTCGTACTGAACCTTAAAAGATAAGTAAGAAGCACTTAAGTACCCAATTTTTGTGCTAAAGATTGATACGTGTTTACTAAAATCATTGGAGAAACGTTTTTCTCGTGTTTTTAGGTTCGCAAAATTTAACCTTGGTATCTTCTCATTGCCTCACGACGAGTTTGCATTGCCCACGTTAAAGTCGAAGATCTTCTAAACTTAGGTCTGGAGTGATATAAAGGTTATCACACCGTAGACAGCAAAATCTCTTGCGATGGCTCTATGGTTTTTGACGCGCGAGATTCTTCTTAAAAACTCATTTCTAAAATAATTGTAACATTTATGCACAATGTTTCCATCACGATGTTATGGACCTTATTAAGAAATCGTTTATACACACAATTTTGATTTTAGGGATAAAAATTCCTTCTGGGTCATCTATTCCTATTTTTGTTTGCCAAAAAAATTTGATTTTTATCGGCTCATATATAAGAAGGATTGAAACTTTGCTTCCGAATATTCCGGAGTCAATTCCTATGTATCCGAAAGCTTCTCTCGGGTTTTATGCTTATTTTCGAACCAAGTTGCTATTTTTATGCCATGTATGGCAAACTTAATTCGAAATTACAGTCAAACCTAGATTAAATGCCAATTTTGGGACTAAGTGTGACATTAAATCCAGATTCCTGGGATTGTTTTGTCTTTCTCCTTTTATTTTTTTCTTGTTTTTCTCAGTTTTGTGACGCCTGAGTGAGCACCGCATATCCTACCGCCGTGCCTCTCACCAATCCCCATTGTGTGGCTTCAATTCGCGGAAAAATTAAATGAAGTATCACTAAATCCAGGTTTGACTGTACTTCAAAGTTGATGTATTCACCCTGAAACTCCGAGTGGAAAATGTACTATGTGCGGAGCGAACTATGCATTAGGCATTAGAAAATCAAACAAGTGATTTTCATAAATGTTTTTTAAACTTTACTTTTTTCTATATTGGAAAAACTGAACCTTTCTTTATGGTCAAAAAATAAATGAAAGTTTGCACCTATGAAAAAAATCAAATTAATTTTCAACCCTTAATTTGTGAGGGCATTTTTGTTTTTAATCATTTTGACCAACCAAAGGAGCAGATGACTTGCATGTTGGTGGCGGTAGTCAGAAAGTGTGCAGTGACAGGCGGTGAGAAGTTTTTACAAAGTTTATGTGGAAGGTGCGAGAGAAGTGTGAGGGTAGAAGTCTATGAGGTGAGTGCGGTTGTGAGGGGTACATTGGGAAGATAGAAATTAATTTACTTTGTAATTTGGGGGGGATGGGTGGGATTTGGCTGAATAGGGAAAGTGAGGTTAGGTTTGCAAGGGAGCGGGGTAGTTTTGTGTTTAGGTTTCTGGGTCTTCATGGCGGGCCAGGGTGGTTCTTGTAGGGATAAGGTATGTTAGGGGTGAAAAAAGGGTGGCTAAAGGGGATGCGAGAGGTAAAATAGGGCAAAGAAACTGAAATTTTAGGGCGGTAAGCGGCAGCAACCTTAAAAGTCACCTGTGGACGGCAGTGAGTCCTTTTGTGTATGGATAGGTTACAGTTACCGACGGACGAGCGGGAGGTGGGCAGCGAGAGTACTGGCAATGCTGGTTGTGAAATAGACGGGGAGGAAATTTTCAGAGGGACACGACGGCTAGTTGTGCGTGGCCCGGTGTCAAGTGGCGCGTCAGGGAGGGGGAAAAATCGGAGCGGAAGAAGTGGTCAGGTAAGGGAGAGAGCGTCCGGTGAGGAAGGAAAAAGAGGATTAAATAAAGGAGAAGGCAGAAGATATTAGGATGTGGAAGGAAAGGGCGGAAAAAAGGCTGGAGAAGGTGAAGGGCAGGTCGGGAATAAAAGCAGTGGAAAGGGGGGAGGGTGAGAAGCAAGGTATTTTGGAGAAAGTGGAGATCATGATAGAAGAGAAAGTGGGAGAGCGTAGGAATGAAAAGAAGGAGAGAGCGGATAGGGAAAGGATAAGTGCAATGGAGTTGAGAATGGAGAGAAAAGAAAAGGCAGATAGGAGGAATAATATAGTGATAAGAGGATTGAAGTTCAAACGCGGGGAAGAAAATGACCGGGTGGAGGCGCTGCTACAGAGCATAGGGTGGGTTAAAGGCAAGGTAGCGAAAGTTAGGATGGATGGGAGAAAGGAGAATGAAGTGGCGGTGGTGGAATTCGAGAGCTTGGAAGAAAAATTAAGGGTAATGCGTAAGAAAAATAGGATAAATGACAATAATGTTTTATCGATCAAGATTTGACGAGGAAGGAAAGGGATGTTTAGAGATTGCTAAATGAGAGGGCTAGGAAAGAGAGGAGCGAAGGGAGAGCAGTGAAGGTAGGGTATCGGAAAATGAAAATAGACAAGAAAATGTGGGTATGGGACGAGGAGAAGATGGTGTTGAAGGAAGTGCAGGGGAATTTTGTTCAGGGGAAGTAGGGGGTGGGAGTATAGCAGGGTGGAGGAATGTTAAAGGTGTTGTACTGGAACGTAGCAGGGGTAAAGAAGAAAGATAAGGATTTCTGGAGGTATATTCGGAAATTTGATATGGTTTGACTAGTAGAGACGTGGGAAGAAAGAGAGGAATAGTATGAGTTGAGCGAAAGTTGCTAAGGGGGTACAGGTGGAGGCTACAGTAGGCGGTCAAAGTAAAAAGAAAAGGAAGAGCTAGTGGGGGAATTATAACAGGGGTTAGGGATGGATTAGGGGAAGACGTTCATGGAGAGGGAGAGGGGAAGGGCGTGCAAATGAGAGCTGTAAAGATAGGAGGGGTGATGTATAAGTTTGTGACTGCGTACAATAAGGATTGAATGGAAAGGATTAAAGAAAGGGTAGAAAACTTACTAGGAGAGAGGGATGAGGATATGGTGGTAATGGGGTGAGACTCTAATGTGAAAGAGGCGGTGAGGTGGCCTGTACCAAAAAGGGGAGAGCTTTGAAAAAAAATCGAAGGATAAAATAATAAATAAAAAATGGGATATTCTAAGAGACTGGATGAAGGATAGTTGCGAATGGTATAGTGAAAGGGAAATTCGCAGTGGAAGGAAGTGTGGAATCAGACCATCAGCCATTGGGTTTGTGGATACAGGGGGAGGCGGGCGAAAAGCAGGGTGGGGAAGAACGGTCGTTAGGGGAGAGTATGTCATGAACGAGAGAGGCGATAGAGATGTATCTGGAGCAGGTGGGCAACGTAAGCTTTGAAGGGGAGTCCGTGGATGAGATATGGGAGGATCTACAAGAGAAAGTGAGAGATTGTGTGCAAAAGAAGGTATTTAGGTATTTAGGTTTAGGGCGATGTGTAAGAAGAAAGAGCAGGCAAAGGAAAAAGAGCTGGAAGAGGAGTTGAGAAGTTTTAATACAGAAGGGGACGTGTGGAAGATAATTAATAGGTTTAGGAAATGTAGGGGGGGGGGGGGTGAGAAGATAGGAAGCGACGAATAGAGACATTTTTTTAAGGATTCACTTCAGGGGTCAGATACTCGAAAGAAAGATGAGGGGATTATAAGAAACAGAGAGGTAGATGAAGAGGAGCTGAACGACGAGGAGATGGAGAAGCGGATAGGGAAGTTGAAAAAATCGAAGGCAGCAGGGATTGCCGGGGTAGAGAACGAAGCGTGGCTACTTGGCACACAAGAGGTAAGACAGAGGCTGAAGGGGGTAGTAAAAAAAGTATGAAGGGGGAGGGATTCCCAAGAAGGTGGAGAGAGGGGTTAATCGTACCACTGTATGTGAAAGAAGATAGGGAGAGGCAGGAACATTATAGAGGAATTACGCTTATGAATGCTGCGTACAAAATATACGCGATGGTGTTAGCAGATAGGCTGCAAAAGGATTTTGAGGGTTAAGGAATATTTCCGGAGACGCAGGCGGGCTTTAGAAAGAAAAGGAGCACTACTGACAATATTTACGTCTCGCAACACGTGGTGGATAGAGAATTAACAAAAAGGGTGCCAAAGTGTACGCATTTTTTTTAGGTCTAAAGAGCGCGTTCTTGTCAGTAGATAGGGGGAGGTTGTGGGAGGAAATGGAAGAGAGAAGAGTAAAGAGGGGCCTGATCGAGAGGGTAAGGCAGGTATACGAGGAGAAGAAAGATAGGGTGAAAGGAGGGGAGGGAATCTCTGAGGGATTCTGGATAGATAGTGGGTTGAGGCAAGCTAGCGGCCGCAGTGGTAGGAGGAGTTAGGGTAGGAGGAGTCAGGATATGGTCACTCGCATATGCAGATGACATAATGCTGTTGGCAAAGAGCGAAGAGGCTTTCAGGCAATGATGAAGACGTTGAGACGATAATTGGACAAGAATAGGTTAGAGTTAAATGCAGACAAGTCGAAGCTTATGGTGTTCGGGGAAAAAAGTGAAAGAGATGGGGGAGGGAAGTGGAAGTGGAAGGGAAAAGCGTTACAGGCAGTGAAAGAGTTTGTGTATCTGGGCTTCGTGTTTCGAAGAAATGGGGGAGTGGATAGTCATATAAAAAAGAGAGTGAAAAGGGAAAATGTGGTGATGAAGCAGGTGTGGAGGCTGGGGAAGAGATTGCTTGCAGATGATTTTGAAAGAAGAATGAAATCGTTTGATTCGCTAGTGATGAGTGTCTTATTTTACGGAATAGAGGTATGGGGCTGGAAGATCAGTGAGGAGGTACATAGAGTACAGGAGAGGTATGTAAAGTGGATACTGGGGTTGGCAAGGAATACGCTTAACTATATTGGCAGGATGGAGACAGCAAGAACGAGTTTAGGGATTATAACAGGGAGTCGAGCATGTAAATAAATATGAGGAGAAATGTTTGGAAGACGGGGGAAGTAAATTGGTTAGGGAGTGTTAGTGGGGGAAGGAGAACAGACGTAGTGGTGCATAGATGGAGGTGGAAATGGAAAGGTATTTTAGAAATAATGGATCGCAGATGGATAAAGTTAGCAGAATGCACGAGGAAGGAAGGTATATGAGTTGGTTTAAGAGAATGGCATGCAGAAAGAGAAGGCAGAAGGAGAGGAGAGAATAAGATGACTAAGGTATAACGGAAAGTATGTGTGGATTATGCCAAGGGAAAGAGCGCAATATTTGTGTAAGAAAGAAGAACAAGAAAGTCAGGAACTTATAGCGAGAATGAGGTGCGGTTGCATGGAGATGTATAATAGGTTCTGGCTTTCTAGAGAGTAGAGAATGTGTAAATTGTGCGGGAAGGGAGATGCAAAATGGGAACATTGGTTGGAGGAATGTGAAGGGGTGGAAAGGAGGGGGATAACCATGGAGGTATTGTTGCATGAAAGGGGTGACAAAAGGGCAGTAGCATGGGTGAAGGGAGTGTTGGGTAAGATAGAGAAGAAGAGAAGAAAGGAGGAAGAGGAATCGAGAAGGAAAGATTGTAAATAGGAAATAAAGTAAATGTAAGAGAAATGTAAATATTTTAGATAGTAGTTAAGTATTACGTGTTAGCCGCGGAGACAGAGGCTGGTAATGCGAGGCATAGCAACAAAAGAGCGAAATGTGTGCGAGGCGAGGCGCAGCGAGGAAGGTTAGGCTATAGGAGCGAGCGGATTAGTTATAAGGTGTGGATGGATGGTACTTTGTAAGACGTAGTTGTAAGAAAATTCTATTAAAAATGGAAGTGTGAGAAAGACGATTTTTTAAGGCTAGCAGGCCGAAAAGTAAACGTTCATTTAACCAAAAAAGCATTGAAAATCTTTTTGTATTCATAGTGAGCAACATTTTAATATTGATATTAAAACAGTTAAAAAGCGTCAGAGTGGATGGTTTATCCTAAAAACCTGTTCATTGCGATTCTTCATGAATAAAAACTAAAAATCCCACTCCTTAAGCTTATGACCCTTGAAGAGAAGAACTTGAGCAATCTTCTGAAATAACAAATTAGACAAATATGTGATTTTCCAAAATTATTCATGAATTATAATTAAAAATAGAATATTTATTTTAAAAAATGTCAATACAACAACGAGTTTGCAACAATAAAGTTCAGTAAAAAACAGAATGTAAAGAAAAATGAATTTTTAACAAAGTGAGTCAACTTTAAAATTGTTGATGAGGGAAATAGGGGAAAGAGTGTGGACATTAAAAAATTAAAAGTAAATTTTAAACTTATTTAGTTATTATTAAACTATAAAATTGTATACGCTGTTCTAAATTTGAACTGATTACAGTAAAAATTGAATAATTTTCAAATCATCAATTTATCAGGCAACTCGATCACCATTTTGTGAATTTCGTTTCTTTTTTGTTGTCTTAGAAAAGCGTAGGTTATTTTATTGAGAAAAGCTTGACGTTACAAAGATGGACATATCGTTATTCATTCACAAAAATTTGCGTTCATATTTGGACTGGAATTTAACAACGGAACTATTGAAAGTCTTCCATATAGATCCTAAAAGCTGAACTTATACATAAATCTTTTAAAAGAATTCATAAGATACAAAAGATTTTTTAGAAATTTGAAAGGAGTTTAACAGATTTAAAGATATTTAGAAAACTTCTATGGATTTTAACTGTTTTAAGGAATTTTTGAAGCTATTAAATATTTCACGGCCGTTCAAGTACCTACACCAAAAAAATTCAGGGCTCTGATATCATTTCCGAGACGAAAAGAATTTTTTTAGAGAATAATGCCCAATTTGTGGGATTGTAAGAAAGTTACTGCGCTTGATGAAGGTTTTCAAAAGATTTTCTGAAAATCAAAGAGCTCAAGGTTAATTTTAATAAATGGAAAGGACATTAGCAATTTCAAATATTTTCCAAAATTTGTATATATGCACAGAGTACTTCTGCTATTTCAAAGCTCATTTTACAAACTTCTGTTTATAAGGATGTGTTTTTACTTAGCATAAGATAAGGATCTCTTGGTAAAGATCTCTTCTTTATTCTCTTCTTGTCGTGGATTTGTAATTAACACATGGGATGGCCCAGCTGTCAGCTCTTCATTTAAAATTACCTCCCTTTAAATCTAGCACTTTCTTGCAGCATGATCATAGATGCGACAGCCTTGCTTCATTCAGAGAAACCTACCAACAAATACTTAACAGCATTTTCTTTCCACTGCGTTCTCCGATCTTGTGGAACATGTTCGCAATATTTACTGACAACATTTTTTAGGTGTGCTACTGATGGTTTTACAACAAAAAACAATTTTCATATTGGGTGAATCTACTCAGTCTTTCCGTAGCTGTTTGATTTTTGACATAAACGGCTGTTGCATTTGCTTCAGCCCAGAAACGTAGAGGCGAGTTTCTAGCATGTATCGTAAATTGTAAAGATTCTGCAATCGTCCAATTTTTCCTTTCAATAAATCCATTAGATTCCTGTGTCATTAGAGTAATATTCTAATGTCACATTTCTTTGAATAGCAAAACATCTTTAACAGCTGCATTGCATAATTCACTCCCACAATCAATTCTTAATCTTTTAGTATTGTGTTCATCAACTTTAACGTGAGTATGAAATTGCTTAAAACACTTGAGAACTTACTTTTATCTTTTAGGAAATAGACAATATAGTACTTTGAAAAATCATGCTTCAGTAACAAAATATAATTTACTAACCAATCGACAGCTGGCTCAGTTTCCCACAAAGAGCAGAAAGAAAAATGTCTCTACTTTGTGTAGCACGCACGGCTTCTCCTTTCAAAAATTGTATTCGATGATGCTTACCGAATACAAACCCGTTTCAAAATGAATTTTGTTTCACGAAGTCATCAATTTTTAAGTAATTTACAGCAGAATTATTTTTCATACAACGTAGAGCTTTAATATTTACATGACCTATTCTTTTATGCGATTTTACAAATGATTCTGTTCCAAGCAAATTTTTTTTAGCTGCTCCCATCAATTATTAAGATCCATCTTCGCATTGATAAACTTTTACAAACTTACTTGCACAGTTTGATTATACTTCATAACATGTATTCTCGAGGCGCCTGTCTGTGCTGATTTTACTCGTTTCTTAGATCGTAGTTTCCATCTAAGTAACTTTCAATAGGGCTCATTTTTAGCAGAAAAAAACTGTATTAGTTTTATAGAAGCATGTTTTCGAAATGTCTGTACCAGACAGTCACTTTTTTTCTATTTGAAACACGATTAACAGATTTGATGTTATATGAATCTTGACACATTGAAGATTTTCTTGCAAACATCTCTAATAAAATATAATAATTGATAAGTCGAAAAATATTTTAAGTCGTAACTACAACCTAAGTCCCCAGGCGCTTATAGCTGCAGATTACTACATTGCTGTTATCATCCCGGATTTTAAAAAAAGAAAAAGAATTTTAAAAAAATTTTTTTTTAAATTGTACTCTTATACGCAGCTTGTCGATTAAACCTCAGTTTTGCTGATTCTTCACTAGCCTAGAAGAAGAGGATGCTGGAGTGGAGCTGAATTCTGCGAAATCTCAATGTATATTATGAAATCTTATAAAATCCATTTAAATGCTTGGGAATCCCTCGTAATTTTTTATAATCTGCAAACGTCTTTCAAAATCCCTCAGAATACTTTAAAATCACTTGAAATTTTTTAAGTATTTCAAATAACATTAAAGTTCGGAATATTCGTGCGAAAAAGTTACACCGCTTTTCAATGAAAATTTTCGGTCGCTTATCTAACCTTGTACAAAGATTCAGTCTTATACATATGTAGCATTGTTGGCGAGATATTAAGAATATATCATTTTATAAATTTGGATTATTATTAGTTACTACGTAAACACACTTTTTCCTTCGAAGTCAACTCTTATCAAATGTAAATATCTTAGAAACTCAACTTTAACATGCTACATCTAAGATATAACGACAATAGTATAAACTATAAAATCCAGCGGAGCTCTTGACAATTTATTGGTTGCTGTGTTAACAAAATTCTTCTATAATTAATTAATCAGTTTCTTTGCTAATTTTATAATATGAGAATTGCCTATAATTTGGACTTATTCTTCGTGGTGATCCTTAACTCTATGGGTAAATATAATAATATACGATATATCTTCAATTTCTCTAACCTGATTCCTATCCACTGTAGTGTACCCGACTTATCAACGAAAAAAAATGTTTTTTAAACTATTATTGTAAATTACAAATTCTTTATCTCTATGAATACACAAGTTGTACACATATACACTTATGCTATATACTGTTAGAAATGTTCGAAAATGTTAGAATGTCAAAATAAAGTCTTTTTCGGATAACACTTCAATTTTTTGTCGTTGTATTTTTTATATAAAAATTCATCTGTTTTAGTAGAAATTTCATCTTTCTTGGACGAAAATGCTACTGTTTGTTTAGAAATTCATATTTTCTAGTTGAAAATTCAATTTCTTACTAAAAAATTACATTTTAATATTATTTATAAGAAATAAAATAACATTTTGCATCAATTTTGTGAGTAAATTTCTCTAACCATATGATGCATAGAGACGTTATTGTTTGGTTCATTATTTATAATATTTTTTTCAGTATATATTTGTGTAAAAAATAAAAATTAAAGCAAGACTTCATACGTGTGAAGTTTATACACAAGTAAACAAGTTATATAATATACTCAATATATAAAATGTCAAAAAAATTGTTATCATAAAAGATGGGCTTTGATTATATATTTAATACAATGAGTGTACATGTAAGATAGATATGTAAAAAGTGGATAGTCTTACCGTCAGGCATGGTTTCTTCCTATTTGTATTTTTACGACAAATATAGACTTTATGTTTAATATTAAAATAATAAACCGCAAAAAATTTTTTATACTCTACGGTTTTTCAGTTACATTAACTGAAAATTCCTAAACTGCAACAGAATGTTGTGATCTATTTGACTAGAGTTTTTTGCAGTTACCATTGCTGAAATTTCTGTTACAGTTTCGGAAAATTTAGAAACAATTTCTACATCAAGCTTTAGTGCCCTGTCTCTAAAAATTCCTACGGAAATTTCTAACAGTGCAATTGAACGATTAAAATATTTTACACATCTCTCTTTCCGAGGAGTCAAACCCTATCTCTGCAATTTTACTTCCTTTTATACTGATAAACGCTAATTTAGAAAACAGTTTCTTGCTTCCTTCCAGATCTGTTTGCATTTTCTTCTCTTGTACAGTTTGTATTGGATCTTTACATTCTATGAGTAGTAACTTTACTCGTATCTGTTTGTCTCTTTAATAAGTTTATAGTCTATTTTTTTCCATATCGCTAAGGCCTGTGATTCTCAAGTTTCTCAGATAAGTTTGTTTCCTTTTGTGGAAGGCGGTATGGATTTCATCATTGCGCTATTCACCACCAGACATTCTGCTAACAACGGGAGTACAACACTCTTTATTTGCACTCCTACCAATGATATCCCGAGACATAGTCCATGCGCCCTCTTTCTATCAGTTGCGTCATAGCGCCTTCCAAGTAGCCGTATCTATTCTTTCGTCAATCTTAGTTTGAAAATCTATTCATACTTCCGGTTTCTGTAGATTCTTAATCTTGACAACAGTTTTTTTTTTACATTTTTGTTGGTCTTCTTTCTTCTCCATCCCTGACCTTAGTTTATTTTTGACACTACAAAGTAATATACTCGTATGTCTAAACCAAGTATGTATAATAAAAAATCGCTTTTCTAATCATGAGCTAACTAACCTGTCTCTGTCACCATTTGTTTTTGTATCTCGAAAATTATCAAACACCCTTTCTAGCTTTCTAATAACCCAGTCTACATTCATTTCCTGAAAAATTACCCTTACGTTTATCTGGTGCTCGCCTGCTCTTAAAATTCTTTAAGAAACCAAGCCTTCGTGGATTTTGAAGACATTTTCCAAGTTTAAAATATCTAACAACTTACATTCCTGGGGAGTAAAATTGCAGTGTATCAGTATTATCATCTATGACTACCTGTGATATTTTGATCTTATTCAAGAATTAAACAAAAAACAAGTAATCTATTTTCATTCTGTTTGTTGAAAGAGAATTAGGAAAAGATTTGTTTTGAATAGAGGCGCGTAAGACCTTGCGAGTTGCGCGAGACAAGCTGTTTATCTGCGCGTCTGGTCAAACTAAGTGGTGGTTCGCGAGCTAACAAAAGCTCGCTGACCGAAAAAGTCGGATGGACGAAAATAAGCTTACACAGGTCACAAAACTTGCAAATATAGTAGGAATATTAAGCTGGTTAATATTATTATTAACAGGAATTTATACTTACAAAATAATATATGAACCAAAAATAAATGTCATGTGTAGTGAACTAGAAGACCATACCTATGTTTCTGGTCTCGCTAAGTCTAAATCTGAGGTACATTAAAACCCTTTAGATCATAATTTGTGGGAAGTGTTTCTTTGTATTTGAAGAGCCAAAATCTAACTTAAGTGTACAGTCTGTCAAGTTAAAGCGTGGGTAACTTTTTTGGTAAAATATTTTATTTAAACGCATGTTTCTACATGGAATTACATTTGTCAAGGTGTCGA
>NC_046658.1:134678246-134710991 GCF_010883055.1 Belonocnema kinseyi | reverse complement strand
AGGGAGCTCTTCTTAATATTTTGACACCAAAATCATGTCGATACACCTTACCGACTGCGAGTAAAGCCACCCACGCTTTAACTTGACAGACTGTATGTTATAATCCAGCAGATAAGGATTCGTACCGAAGCTTAGAAGATGAGTAAGAAACACTGAAGTGGACAATTTTTGTTTTAAAGCTTAAGACGTGGTAACTACCATTTTTGAAATCCCCTTTTATTTTTGTTCGTTGCTTCATATTTGCCTCGTCAGAGTCGGAAAGCCGTTACACTTAGAAGAATCGCATGCGATCAGTCCATGTTTTTTTAACCTGCGAGCCATAGTTGCCATATAATTTGGACTTGTTAAGATGTCAATGTAGATAGTGAAACTTATAAAATTGCGATGTGGATGTTGCAACAGTAACGAGATCTACTATATCGTTTGTAGCTGATCATGAGAGCAATCAATGTTATGTATTATAAAAATCAAGTGAGGAATTGTACAAGGTACTTTTCCGAAATGAAAACCGACAAAGCACGATCACGTATTTCAAGATAAATGTAATCCTCTGTTTTTTGTTGCAGAGTTAAGTTCACAATCCGATCTTTTGCGCAATATCGACTTGAGTCCTGATGTTGCTCGTGGCGAACCTTCTTCTTCTTCTTCTTCTTCTTCTAACCGACAATCTCCGGATACGAATCTTTCTCTTGCTTTACCTTATTATTCTAGCAAGTCTTCTCCTGCTGCCAAGTCTGCTCCTCCTGCTGAATCTTCTCTTCGTGCCAGGTCCAGATCTCCTTCTGCCAGGGATCTTCCGTTTTCCGTACTTGGATTTGCACTTCAAGAACTTTCATATGTTCGAATCATTCCCCACAATAATCCGAAACGACAATTCGAAGTTCTGAGATACACCTTTCCACCAAACAAACCAATTCAATTCAGAACGTATAAATTTATCAAAAACCCCTTGCCAACCGCGGAACAAATGGTACTATCAACGTCCAATGGTGATGTATTTGCAGTACTGCAAAAAACTTCTGCTCAAACGGTTCTTCGTGGATTATATACATCTGTTGGTTTATCTTCGGAAAAGCGGGTAAAAATTAACATGCACACTAAGGCTATTGTTCCGTTGACACCAAAAGAAGTAGCGGACTGTCCATTAGGACACCAGACCACAATCGAAAAAAATTTCACAATAAAACGGATCTAAACCACGATTCTTTACACGTTTAAGTTGATTTAAAGCAATCTACTTTCTGTTCTTGGTTCGCTTTATATTCAGTATAATATTGGAATCCCTTTTTTATTCTCTAAAGTATTTGAAAAATACATTCACCTTTTTTTTGGTCCTCGAGTTCAATAAGAGTATACCATAAATGCAAAATATTCTGAATTATGTTGCATTCTATATATTAAATTTATGTTTTATTCATTTCTGTACTTCGGACTGGAACTGCTTTTGTACCTACATTTTTAACGTCAAATACTCTTAATTGTATTAAAATATTAATTTTTCATAAATAAAAACTTAAACAAGAAAAGAGAATGTATCATAAATAAAAACTTCAACAAGAAAAGAGAAGCTTAATTTTTTATTCGAGTAGAAAAATATTCAACAAAATACGTGAATTCCCTACCAAATAGTTGAATCTTCAATTTATGAATAATTAATTTCTGATTAATAACAGAATAATTAAATTATTCTACATAGAAAATTTTAGCATAAAAAGGACTATGTTTTTAAAAAAAGAATTTCTGACCCGCAGATACGTCAATTTAGAAAAAGAAAATTGTTTGATTCTGAAGCAAAAAAGGAAGAAATATTTACAAAATAGGTGAACTCTCATCAGATACTTGCATATTTATTATAACAATAGGCATTATACACTTAGAAAAGAGTTTACTTGATTCAACAAAAATTTGGTTGGATCAAAGAAGTAAATATATTGCAATATGGCTAATCAAATGTTTAGTTAATTCAACCAAATTTTTTGCTCAATAAAGTTTGGTTGAACACAATAAATATTTCGGGATATCCGACCAAATATTAGGGTTGATCCAGTCAAGTATGTTGGTTGATCCAACAAAATTTTGATAGGAAGTATTTAGTTGAATTAACCAAATTATTTTGTTATTGTAACCGAATCATTTTCTAATAAATTATATATTCTGCTCAACCCATTTATTTAGTTAAATCAACTCAACATGCTAAAATCAATAATTTGTTTTAATTTACCAAATTAATTCGTTGTGTTTTATAAATATAATTAAAGGTTTATTTGAGCTGACCAAATTTTTTAGTTAAAACAAAGAAAGTAGGTTGAACAAACTTTTTTGTTGAATCAACTTAATCTTTTCTCGGAGTGTCTAACTAAATGATGAGGTTTGGAATCACAAGGAACAAACTTGAAAGACGATGCACTCATCTCAGCTAATTTTAATCGTTTTGTATCTCAGTACACAAAAATCTAAATAACTTTTGATAGGGCTCATTTTATACAGAAAAAATACTCTATAACATTTATAGAAATACATTTCAGCAATTTCTGTACCAAACTATCGATTGGATTAGACTACCGATTTTTCCAGAAAGCCCCAGCGTTCTTTGAACAACGCAACATTTATTTTATCTGAATTTGAGTTAATTCAAATGAGAAAACCATACCATTGATAATAACCATACGCGTAGTAAAATGTATAGCTCATGCCCCTATCTTGAAAAATTGAAATTTATAATCAGGGTTCAAAATTTTTAATTGCAATAAATGAGCCCCTTAGTTTGTAAATGTTGCTTTCTTAGCGTTATAGTTACCAAGTCGTGTGCAGCGCTGATTGTTTTTCGCTTCTCTGAGGGCCCAGGCCAGGTCATCCAGGACACTCCCACAAGAAGAAATACTTTCTTTGTTCGACGAGTCAGCCGTTAAGATCTTTTTCTAGTTTACTGAAACCTCTCAGCTCTTTTTACTGAGAAAGCTGCTTTGAAGTTCATTTTCTCTTTTTTTGTTGTTTTGAAAACCCGCAAATTTCAATTTTTTGTTTTGGTTAACCAAGAATGCGCTGAAATTTAGTTTGTTGTCCAAAAAGCTCGCATCATAATTTTAAGGTTAGCTTTGTCATATGGCCACGATCTTTTTAAGGCTGAATCTTCTGAACCCAACAATGTCAATTTTTATTTTTTGCCCTTTTTGTGATTAGATTTTGTGCAACTTCTTATTTGATTGATTTCGTAAATTATCCGTGACATGTATTTTATTTATTTTTATATCGTGTTCCCCATAACCCGACCTTTCGTGACCCCCCTCCCCCTGTACCCCCTATTGATCTAGAAAAATAATTATTTGCTTCCTACACCCGATTCTGACGAAAAATTTACTAAAATAACAATAAGCTTTGTTATTAAATTCCACGAAATCATGGAGTATCAAAACGGTAATGCTTTTATTTATTACATCTATTCGCTTGGCATTTCAAAAAATACAGTTTTAAACTTTTGCACCGAAATTGTATTTTATATTGATACAAAAATGTACCAGGCCTTGTTAATTCTCTTTGTTAAAAAGACGTTAATATTAAAAACGATTGACAAAAATAGTTCTTCTTTTTAACACCATAATTAAAACCTAAACTCTCACGTGCTTATATCTGCAGATCAATACAATGATGATTTTATCTGGCGAGGACGCCAGAAAAATTTAGAAAAAATTAAAAAAGAATTTCAATATCATACGGATTTAGTTAATCATCTCTCAGCTTTGTCATTTCCTCATTTTCCAATCAGAAAAAAAGATGGGCAATGTCCAGACGATCTGAGCAAGCCACTGTTCCAACAACACTAGTGTTCTATACACGCGTTTGCAATGTCTGAAAGGACAGACACAAAGAAAAGTGACCGCGCAGAGCAATAGCGTAAGGCACATATTTTTTTAAATCAAAAAACCAATAGTAAAAAAAAAAATAAAATCCAATAGAGCAAACAATATTCAATTATAAACTTGTTTTAGATTTAAATTAAATTAAAGAGACAGCTCAAAATAGTATTACAATTTTTTAAAATCCATCAAAATCCCGACAAATTCAGAGAAGTTATTCATATTCTGTAAAATCGCCTTAAATTTTATAATATCCGTTTCAAATTCTTAGGCATACCTCGTAATTTCTAATAATCTGCAAAATCCCTTGGAATTCTTTAAGTCTGTTACAATACATTGAAGTATATACTTTTATAAATTATGGATTGTTACTCATTCCTACATGAGTAAACTTTTTTCCTTGAAGTTGAATCTTATCAAATATAAATATCTCCGAAGGGCAACTTTAGTATGTACTATCTGAGGTATAACAATAATAGTGTTAATTACAAACTCTATTGAAGCGCTAGAAAATTCATTGTTTGCAGTGTTAATTAAATTTTTCTATATTTCAATTATCAATTTCTTGGCTAATTTGGAAATATGAGAATTATCTGTAATCTGGTCTTATCCTTCATGGTGATCCCTAATTATATTGGTGAATATAATATTATATAATATATCTTTAATTGCAATGAAATATTTTTTATCGGGCATGATAAAATATTTGTATCTGATTCCTATCTCATTCTTAGCCAGTTAATAACTGGATGACAAAATACTTCTTACCGTTCTTATTTAATTCCTATCTACTTTCACGTATCCGGTTCCTTAAAACAAATTCCAATTATTATTATATATTATTTATTTTGTATCTTTATGAAAGCAGAGTTTGAAGACACGTTCACTTACACGTATAATCTCACGTTTAAATAATTTTGAAAAAGCGCTTCTTCTGAGGATTTAAACCCCAACTAAAACTACCTAACCTTATAACTAATGCATTGGATGCCTTGTTATATATTAAAGATTTTTCGTGTGGGTGATTAAGAATGGCCAAATTAATCTTTCATTGTTAGTGGCTCGGGCCTTGACCAGGTCCGAGCAGAACAAGAATTTTCGCAGCTTAATCTGGATGGAGCAATTTTGCATGTGTCGAAATGTGGAGCTGTTAGTAAACACAAAATAAACAGTTTGCATTAACAATAATAATAAAATAGGTCACTTTATAATTTATATTATTAATATAACCATTATTATTCTTATACCATTAGGCAATACCTTTTTAGGGGTAAAGTGACTCGCAAGAGGAAGGCAATTATAAGAGGCGGTAATGGAAAAAGGATTAAAGATTTTTTGATTGATCTAGAATTATCAGGTTGTTTATATAAATCACACGTTTGTTTTTGAAACACTGCTCTATCTCAAATCGCTGGCTAATATCTCTCCTGACACAGTTTGTCATGAATTTCTCAAAAAATATTTGATGACACTTTTCTCTTCTGTCTTACCTCTTAAGCTTTCTTCATGTTTATTAATTTTTGGATGAAAGCTCTTTTGTTTCTGTGGTTTCTTATATTTGTTTGAATCAGGTTCTCATTTATACATTCGAAACATTCTTTTCTCGGGCTTCCTGTAAATGTGCTGCCATTTACTTTAGTTTGATATACTTATATCGTCAGTTGTTCATCTTATATTCTCTCAACCTTTCAAAATCATGTCAACAAATTTTTTTCATTTTTCTTAAGTAGTGACTTCCATAATAAATTCTTAAAGATTCAGTTTTTGTAACGTTGTCACCCTACAAAGGTCCCCGAATCCTGTCTCGCTATTCTAGCATATACAGAAATGGCGCTGCTTTCAAAAACCCTCTGGGTCAGTTTGATCTCAGTAAGGAAACTAAAGGTTCAATATATTCTACTAACGGTACTCAGTTTTAATTTAATCTTTGCTTTCTTGAAATAGCCGTTTTACTTGCCTTCTTTCGTCTCCGTAATAATTTTTAAGTCTATTTCTCTCCCTATCGCTATAGCCTGTGATGTAAAATTTTCTTACATACAGGGTTTGTCCGGAAAGTAATAGGACTGAGTCGATTTAAAAAAATTTATTGAGCCATTCGTTACAATTATTTAAAAACTTTCAAAATAGGCTCCTTCTGTGTCGATGCAGCGCTGCCAACGCGATTTCCAAGCATTGAAGGCGTTACGGAAGCTATTCTCCGGAATAGCCTTGAGAACCGCGGTGCATGCTGCTTGGATCCCCTCTGTCGTCTCAAAATGCTTGCCTTTCATTGGCCTTTTCAAGCGAGGAAACAAAAAAAAGTCTGGGGGGGGGGGGCACATCTGGGCTGTAGCGCGGCTGCGGAAGCGTTAAGATGCCGGCCTCGGTCAGGTAGCTGTTCACAAGAAAGGCGGTGTGAGTCGAGGCGTTGTCGTGGTGCAACTTCCAGTCGGCTGCGATGTCTTGTCGGACCCGATTGACACGTTGAACCACAGATTTTAATAAATTTAACATCTGGGCAATTAAACGAATACTCAGTCGACGGTCTGAGTTCAAAACTTTGCGCACACGAGTCACATTGTCGGTGTTTGTCGAAGTCGAAGGCCTTCCAGCATGGTCTTCATCGGCGACCTCTTCCCAGCCCTCCAAAAAGGCCTGATGCCACCGAAACACACCACTTCTTGCTAAAGCAACATCTGAGTAAGCCTGCTTGATCATATCAAACGTCTCTGTCGCAGATTTACCGAGTTTTACACAGAATTTAATCGCGTAACTCTGCTCTAACAAACGCTGCATTTTCGGCTTGCACCACTCACAGAAACACGTCGCGTGAAAATGCCTGACCTGACTCTCTAAGTGCTCGGAGACAACTGACTAGCCGCTCGTTCGTTAGCTAGGAACGCCCTCTACCAAATCCTGTCGGTGCGCGCACACTTCGAAGTACACTCGCGGCGGAAGAAAATCAGTCCTATTACTTTCCGGACAAACCCTGTACGTTTATTACCGTGAAACGCTTCGCGGGTTTTATCAACACACCACGCATCACCGGACGTTCTTCGCACAATCTCAATACAGCACACCTCGTTCGCAATTCTAACCATGAAATCCCGGAACGTTGTCCACGCGCTCTCTTTATCTTTATTGCGTATAAACACCTTCCAAGTTGCCCTATTTATATTTTTGTATATCCAATTTTCAAAGGTTATTTGCAGTTCCGGTTTCTATAATTAATCGATTTTGATTAACGTTTGTTTTGATTTTTTGGTTCTCTTTCTTCTCCATTCTTGACCTAGCTTCATTTTCTAGACTAGAAGGTATGATCCGTATTGCATTCAGAACCTCGAAAAATCATTGTATCTCTTACCAGCTCTTTTAGTCTTTCATCCGCAATAATAAAGCCAATAATACCGTGACTATCTCTCTATAATCATTGTGCAAGTGGATTATTGTCTGACTAAACCAAGTATTTGTAATAAATAAGCCCTTTTCTAAGCAATAAGATGACTAACCTGTTTCCGTCACCATTTGTTTTTCGATCTCCAAAATTCCCTAGCTCCCTACCAGTACCCTTACGTTGGAAACCAACCTATCCATTCATATCTCCTTTTACAGTGATTTATTTGATACTAGCAGTCTTGCGCGCGCCACGGCGTGCGCAGATTTCTCTTTTTATAAAAAAAAATAAATCAAAAGCCTATCTTTTCTATTTTATACATGTTCAATGAATCTTAAAAAATATTAGTATCAAATAAAAGAAGAAACCAAGGGGCGAGTTCTGCACCTGAAACTGTAATTAATCTTTTATAATAGGATTTCAACAAATTTAATATTTTTTTGTAGAAAATGAAATTGAACTATTTTATTTCAAATGAGCCTTTTTTATTGAAAATTAATTTACACCCTATATTAATAAATAGCATTTATTACAATTTTGTAACTCACGTTGTTGATTATAATATTCTATCACTAAGGAATTTAGCATTTTTAAATCACAATTTTTATAAATCAATTTAGCAAAATGTTCGCACGCGCATTATAATAATTAATGACTTTATAGTTAGAAAAAAAACATGTAATAAGCTTGTTGCCATTTGGTAAACTCTTCTCTGAAAATTGTGTTGAAGTCTTTCCAATATTAGTTCATGCGTTTAATGTCATCAAAATTTTAGTAATAACTGTTTCATTATTCCAATGTATACAAAATCATTACACTATTTTGTAAAAAATAACGTGATGCATGATTACGGTACGAATTTTGATTACAAGAGTAGATAAATCCTTAAAAAGTTAAAAAAATTACATTATTGAACGCAAATTTTGCCAATTGTCGAATCTCGGGCTTAGTTAAGTCTCCCACTTTCCCCTAAACTTTTCACATTAAATTTGTTGAAAATCATAAATATTTTATTTAAAATTAAACTTTTAATTATTATATTTTAAATTACATTGAAATTAATGAAATTTTGTATTAAAAATAACACTTTCAATAAATTAATACTTTGAAAACTTATCATGTGGGGTGAAGGTGTTGTGAAAAATTGGGTTTGTGGTGGTAGATGGAGGGTGAAGGTTTTATAACTGTTTAAAAAAAAAATAGTCTTTTGACTTAAATGTTTAAGAATTGGGAAAATATTTTTTATTTCCTAATTTAAAATTGTCATATAAAATTAATCTTTATGACTGAAAATTCGTTTCTACATTTTTAAAATGCATCTCTTGGCAGCATCTGCATTCGTTCAAATATCAAATATTGCATTTTCTCTCGAAAATCCATATTTGCAGGTTATAAATTCAAATATTTTGTTGAAATTTTACATACTGGTTCGGAAAATCAACTCTGGTTAAAAATTTAAATATTTCGATGAAAATCTTTTCTTTTTATTTTAAGATGTCCACCACTACGTTTTTATTAAGAATCATTTTTTTAATGCTACTCTTTTTGGTTAAAAATTAATCTTTTTTTGTTGAAAATTTTCCAATCCAGTTTAAAATTTATATTCGTAGGTTGAAAATTTAACTATTTGGTTAAAAGTTAAACTTTTCGGTTGTAAATGCAAATCTTTCATTAAAAATCCAAATTTTCGACAAAATCGTTTACAATGAAAATGAAAAAGTTTAATTTTCATTTGAAAATAATTAACGAATTTGC
Organism: Belonocnema kinseyi; assembly: GCF_010883055.1. Taxonomy (NCBI): domain Eukaryota; kingdom Metazoa; phylum Arthropoda; class Insecta; order Hymenoptera; family Cynipidae; genus Belonocnema; species Belonocnema kinseyi. Next base: position 134,702,009 of record NC_046658.1, on the reverse strand, counting down.
AACCAAATACTTACTTTTTCATCCAAAAACATAACATTTTAACAAAATAGTTAAACTTTCAAACGAGTAGATTATTTTTCTACCAAAAACTAAAAAATAGGATTATTTTAAAACAACAACAGGTGAATTGAACCAAAATTTTGTAAAAGGTCGTTCAACCTTAAAACAATTAGAGAAATGTTAAACAAAAAGATTAATTTTTAACCAAACAAAGAATTTCCAACAAAAGAATTAAATTTTCAACTAAAATTATGAATCTTCAACCCAAAAAAGATCCATATTTACTCAATTAGTTTAACATTTAACCAAGTAGTCGAATGCCAAAAATAAAGACAAATTTTAAACGAAATAGTTAAGTCCTCAACAAAGGAGCTATAACAACAGATAATTCACAACTACTAAATTACAGTTGCAGATGTATAAATACATATTTTATCGAGCGCAAAGCTCTAGAACCAACAAAGAAAAAAGAAAAATATATACAAAATTGTTGAATTTTCAACCCAAAAAGTCAAGTTTTCAAAAAAATAGTTGAATATTCAACCAAAAGGGATACATTTTTATTGTGTTTATTTTCACTAAGAAAATCAAGTTTCTACCCAAAGAGATGAGTTTTTAACCAAGAAACAATTTTTTGTTAAAAAGAAAAAAGATTTCAAACTAAGTTTTTGAACATTTTCAACAAAAAATTTTTAAAAACTGTTCCCTTATAGTTTAAAAATCAAGTAATTTGTTGAAAAATCGTCTTTTTTGTAACACACTTATCTTATTAGTTAAAAATTAATCTTTTAAACATAGAATTGTTTTTATAACGAAAAAATAGTTCTCTTAAAATTAAATCTAAAAACAACATAATTCCCTTCCTGATCGCTTCACCGACTTGAAGTGCAGAACCTGCCTAATGTTAAATTAATTCGATCTCCTTTGAAATAATTTTTATAACACTGTTTTTTTTTGTTAAAAATTAATTTTTTTAATAGGAAATTCAACTATGACATTTTTTGTAGAAAATTTAATTTTTTTAATCGCAGTGTGATCTTTTTTATTTAAAAATCTAACTAATTGTTTAAAAATGTATGAATTTTTTTAAATCGTATCATTAAGTTGAAAATGTATCTCCTTGTTTAAACATTCATCTTGCTGATTTAGGATTCAAGCATTTTCATGATAATTCTTCTTTTTCAAAATTAATTTATTGAAGTGAAAATTGATCTTTCCATTTTTGGTTTAAAATGTATTGATAGTTTTAATTACAATCTGTTTTTGTAGAGAACTCAAATATTTTTTTAATTGCACTTCTTTGAATTGAAAAGTATTTTTGTAACTAAATACTGAACTATCCCATTTTTCGTTGAATAGTAAGTTTATAATTCAACTATTTTCTTCAAATTTCTATTTTTTTAAATTAATTTCTATGATGGTAAAATGGACTTATATTACTTTTGGTTAAAAAATGATTTTTTTTTGTTGATAAAAAGCATACATTTGTTAGAATCTTTCTAGATTTTGTAGAGAATTCGTAATTTTTGTAGAGAAGTTATATTCTTGGTTGAAAATAATATTTTTCATTAAGGATTCAGCTATTTAAAAAAAATCCTTTTCAGTTTGTCAAAAACCAATTTCTTTAAAAGAAATTTCAGTTCTACTATTTTTGGTTGAAAATTTATATTTTAAATTGAAAATGGACCATTTCTACTCAATTTTTTTTTGGCAGAAAATTAATCCTTTTGGTTTGAAATCGACCTTTTTCTATTAAAGACTGAACTATTTGGAAAAGAGATTATTATATTAAAAATGTTAAAAATTCCTTTCTTGGTGAAAAATTAATTTATTTAAGAGAAATATCTTTTTTTGTTAAAAATTCAATTTTTTTAAGCGCCTTTTTAAGGTAGGAAATTAATCTTCGCGATTGAAAATTTATCTTTGTGAATAAGAACAAAACTATTAAGTTGCAAATTCCTTTTTTTTGTTTTGTTAATAATTAAATTCCTTAACTAAAAATTTAACTATCCCACTTTCGGTGAAACGCCGAAATTTGGAATTAAAAATTGATATTTTTAGGTTGTAAATTTAAATATCTGTTTCAAACATCATCTTTTTTATATAAAATAATCTTCTTGGTTAAAAATACATCTGGTTGCTTGAAAGTTCATCTATATATCATAAAATGCATCTATTTTAGTAAAATTTCAATTAATTTCTTGAGTTTCAATTCCTTGTTGTTAAATATTAATTCTTTTAATTAAAAAGGAATTATCCTATTTCTGGTTTTATATATTTATATCTGAAATTGAAAATTTATTTATTTTTTTCAGTAGAAAACTCTAAAATTGGTTTAAAAATTGATCTTTTCGATTAAGGATTCAACTATTTTATTAAAAATTTAACTACACAATTTTAGGATGAAAAAGTATATTTATAATTGAAAATTAATTTTTGTAGTTGAAAATTCGTTTTTTTAATAGAAAATTAATTTTCTTTTTTAAAATCTTATCTTGTTTATTGAGGATTTAACTATTTTCTTGATTTTTTTTTGCTTATCAAAAATTAATGTCTTTAAGGAAAATTTTCATTTTATCATTGTTGGTTGAAAACTAATCGTTTTTTGTAGAGAATTAATTTCGTGGGTAAAAAATTAATCTCTTTTCTTTATTATTTTTAACATTTATGTCCAAATTCGATTTCTTATTGTCTTATATGGGAAAAAAACGTCTTGCATAATAAACTATAAAAAAAAAATTTTATCGCTGAGTGATTCTGGTAAATAATATATAGAACCTGCTTGATTTTAAGTGAATTCTATCTTATTCTAAATACATTTGAGAATATTGTTCTTGAATTAAAAATAAATTAAGTTAAAAACAATTTACATCTGTATAAGGTTTCCTAAAATTTATAATAATTTTCGTACAAACAGATTATTTGAAAAATAACAAAAAAAGGAGTATGATAATAAAAAATGTAACATGATTACATATACGTCACTGAAAAAATAATCTGTAAACAACTTTTTCGATTGAAAATTGTTACATCAAATAAGAAATTGATGACAAAACTTTTCCGACTACATTGGTATTGTTTTCTTATCAATTGTACTTCTTTAAAATAAAATAATGTTTGAAGATTACTGCAAGATTTATCTATAGTTCTTAATAAAATTAAACAAAATTTAAATTTAAAAATAAGTAATTTTCATTTTTTATTTGTTCACAACTAAGATATTAATCGAAAAATAATGCTTCCAATTGTGAAACTACGCACCTACAAGATATTATGTACTTTTCACAGATTTAATAAAACTCACTGATGAAGGCCACTATTGTGTGCCGAAACGTTTGAAACAACTTAATTAGTTTCAATTTATCTAACCTTAAAGCCAAAAACTTACATCAACAATTCATACAAAATTCTGTTATTTATTTTTTAAAAAATTCTTTAATAGAGAATTAATCCTTGTAATTGAAAATTCATTTTTTTTAAACTTCTACTATTTGGTGTCAGTGTCATCTGTTTCAGTTAAAATTTGAAATAATCTGTAGAAAATTTCATTTTTTTATTGAATATTAACTTTTCTAAACTAAAAACTGAATTATTCTATTTTTGTTTAAAATTTGACATTTTTTATTGAACCTTGATTTTTTTTAGTTAAAAATGAAATAATTTGTTTGAAAATTTATGTATTTTGTTGAAAGTTGGTGTTTTTTGTTAGAGATGTAAAACTTCTTCCTTGAAAATTCATATTTTTGATTAAAAATTTAACTACTTTGTTAAAAGTTCCCTTATAGCTAGTCAAAAATTAATGTATGTAAGCTAAAATTGAATTATACCATTTCTGGTAGAGAATTGATACTTGAAGTTAAAAACTGATCTTTTGTAGTTGAAAATTCAACCATTTGGTTTGAAAATGCACATTTTTCAATGGAAATTCGTTATTTCGTTAGGAAATTAGTCTTCTCGTTTGAAAATTCATCTTTGTGATTAAGACCAAAACTATTAAGTTGCACATTCCGTTTCTTTTTTCTGGTCTTATATATTTATATTTTTAAATAAAAATTAATTTTTTTATTTGAAAATTCGTCTTTTTTGTAGAAAATTATTTTTCTTTGTTAAAATTTTATCTTGTTTACTGAGGATTCAACTATTTTCTTGATTTTGTTTGTTTGTTAAAAATTAATGTATTTAAGGGAAATTTTAATTATTTTATTGTTGGTTGAAAACTAATAGTTTTTTTTTGTAGAGAATTGATGTTATAGGTAAAAAATTAATCTGTTTTTTATTATTCTTAACATAGATGCTCAAATTCGATTTTTTTTGTCTTAAATCGGAAAAAAACGTCTTGCATAATTTACCAAAATAAAATGTTCATCGCTGAAAGATTCTACTATATAATGTGTAGAACCTGCCTAATTTTAAGTAAATTCTGTTTTATTTTAAATACTTTTTATAATATTATTCTTGCATTGAAAATTAATTTAGTTGAAAATTATACTATTTCTTAAAAAAGATTTTTTTTAATAGAAAATTAATCTTTGTGATTTAAAGTTCATCCGTTTTGTTAAAACTTTTAATACTTGATGCCAATCTCGCCCATTTTGGTTAAAATGTTAAATAACCTTTAGAAAATTGCATTTTTTTATTGAATATTAACTTTTGTATACTAAAAACTGAATTATTCTATTTTTGTTTAAAATTTGATCGTTTTTATTGAAATTTGATGTTTTTTAGTTAAAAATGGAATTATTTGTTTGAAAATTCCCATATTTTGTTAAAATTTTAAGTTAGTGTAACATTCGTGTATTTTTAGTTATAAGTTAATGTTTTAGTTTTTATTAGCATTCAATATAAACAGTAAGTATTATTCCTGTGATGCATGGAATTTGTTATAAAATTTTATTGCTGATAAAAAATGCGTTAGCAACTTATTGAGATTTTGAGGTTAATATTACATTTTGCAATTCAAGGGAGAACTGCTCGCAGTTAAAAAATTAATCAAAAAGAAGTAGGATGAAAACATAAAAATCTATTTTTTATTTTAATCCTTATCAAAATAGTTTCTGTTTTTCACAAAAAAATTTTCAAATCTGAATGAAATTTTTGCGAAATTTGTATGAAAAATTTCAGTAATTTTCAATGTATTTCAAACACGGAGTATTTTTTCGTGTTAAGAAAAATAAGTAAAAGCTTAACTTTCGTAAAGTTTTTGTGGTACATTTTCGTAAATTTGCATAGCAAAAAATAGTATTTTATAGATTTTGGCAGTTAAAAGAACGATTTACATTAAATTGGCAAAAATTATCTAATTCTGCGACCAGCAGTTCGCTTTTGTATTCTCAAATTAAATCCTAACCTCAAAATCTTATAAAGTTTTTATCGCATTTTACACCAGCAATGGACTTTAATAACAAATCGTAGAACAAATTCCATACTTTATAGGAAGATTACTTAATGTGAATGTTTATATTAATAACAAATATTAGCTTAAATATTGATTTGTAATTAAAAATATACTAACCCTACCGATAGAAATCTCAGAGTATATGCTAAAGATTCTCAAGACTCTGAGTAGCTCTGGGAAATTCTCTGCAGGCACTCATTTAATTTAATTAATTTAATACTATATTTAATGGTCCAGATAGCTCGTTTAAATTCTGTGAAGGCTTTAAAATGTCCTTTCCAAAATTGAAATAAAATTGGCAAGGTGGTGGTAAAGGAGAAGCGTTGATTTGTGTTTTCGACTTCGAATTTTGATTCGATTATTATTCCCAACAGTGATCCAAGAATACTTGCGCATCGAAATCGACAATATCGTTTAGAGATTTCATATTATCGCTAGCACTTTTAGTATCATTCAGAGTGAAAAAGAAGGCTTACCTGACTTTATTTTTTTCACCATCAACAGGAGAGTAGCAGGCTATGAAAAATAATCGTCTAAATCTTACTTTGATTTTAAACCCCAACAATTTGTAAGTTACGAATCCATCACTTCTAGAATCTATCATTCTTAATCAAACCGTCCTCTGACTATCTATAGTTTGAAGTCTGTCATTTAGCTTTCTCACGCGTATAGTTTCTTGCAATGCTCTTTATTTAAGTGCATCCATCTCCCAAGCAGTCTAAACAGCCAGTCTGCATTCAGCGCATGAACCTTAATCCTTACCTTTATCTGGTGCATGGCTTTCGTCAATCAACCGAAAAAGTATAAAATTTTTATTTCTTCTTTCGAAATTGAAAAATATAACTGCTTTCTAAGACTGTGTCTGTTACACTGAAACTGGATAGCTCGTTTTGCGACGTATAATTGTGGCTTATTAGTTTAAATTCACTTTTTCTTGACATTTCGGCCTCATCTCTGGGCCTTTATCAGAACAAACATCTGTTATAAGAGTGTAATTAATCATTAGACATAAAAAATAAATAAATTACATTGCTAACATTCTCAAAAGAGTTCACATGTCAGCAATTAAAAATGCTGTAAAACAGCTAACAAATTGGCGTGACGTAACCAACAAGTGAATGAATATAAGAGCAAAGAAAGTTGTATATACATGGACAAAATTGAAAAAATCAATTCCAAATGAAAAGCGCGCCAAATACATTGGCAATTCAAATTAATCGATGATGACATTATAATATTGATTCACGTTAAGAGTTTCTGTTTTTAAATTAATTGATACTCTTATGTATTTATTTATGAAAATTGAGTCCAGAATTTTTCTTTCGTAAGAGTTATTTTCCTCAGCAATAATTTTAATATTTTAAAAATCGAAATCAAAATAATGATCAAAATTCCAAGAATTTTGTGAGGGACCTGTGGTAATGAAATCCGTAAATCAGTTTGTATCTGGAGAAACTGATTCATTTATAACAGATAGTTGGATCTTCAAAGATAAAATTTTAAATTTTAATGTTCCTAATTCACATTTACTTGTTTCACTAGATATTTTCATCGATAATTGATAATATTCCTTTGGATTTAATTTTGGACGTTAGAGAAGAAAACTTTCAAGTATATAAAAAATTAACTAAAATTTCAAACTCTGAGATTTCAATAGCTGTCAAAACAATTTTTAATAATACGGTTTTTTCATATAATCAAAAATTTTATGAACAAATTTCTGGTTGTGCGATGGATTGACCCCTATAACCTATTGCATCTAATCTTGTTTTAGAAGATGTTGAAGATAGAGCCTTATCTAAATTAATCTTAAAACCACTCCTTTTTAAGCGCTATATAGATGATATTTTTACTATTGTCTCTACAGATAAAATCCAAAAACTATACTGAAAGTAATAATTCTGTAAATCTGTAAATGTTTGTAACCCATTCTATTAAAATGTTGCTAAGATTACAATAATATATTTATAAAATTTAGGATATTTGAATAAGATTAAAATCCAATTCGAAACCCTTTATAACGTCCAATAATCAAATTGATAAGAATTCCTGAAATAGAATCAAGAATCTAACAACCTAATTTGGAAAATCACTACAAAATGTTCTCACTGCAATCTGAAAACAAAAAGGAAACAACCCCCCACCTCTCTTCCCGAAAAAAAGAGAAAAAAAGGAGGAGATTATTCGATTTCAATTTGGACAAAAAATTAAAAGGAGGAAAGAAAAATGAGAAGGCAACTACCCAAATCCCCTTCCTTCTCTTTTTAATTTCTTTCGTCCTTTTTATTCCTACCATTATCAATAAAAATAAAATCTGTTCCTAGCAGAAACAGCATTTTATTTTGTATTGTTTATTTATTTTTATTATTTTGCCTTGATAAGGATGCTGCATGAGTGCCGAAACGTTGGCGATTATTTTTTTACAGATATTTCTTATTTTGATTTGATAATGGTAGGAATGAAAAGGACGAAAGAAATAAAAAAAAGGAGGAAGGGGATTTGGTTGGTTGCCTTCTCATTTTTCTTTCCTTCTTTTTATTTTTTGTTTAAATTGAAAAAGAATAATTTCCTCCTTTTTTTCTTCTTTTTTAGGATTTCTTAAATCCCTTGAAAATCCTGAAAATATGATTTAATACTTAAACATATTTTTAAATGACATGAAGATCCTTAAACTTTTTTAATTCTATTAAAATAATTTAAAATGCTTTGTAATATTTTTAATTCCTTTACCGATTTTTTAAATCATATCTCTTAAAAATTCGTTTATTTTTTGTAATTTTTTAAAATTATTTGAACTCTTTGAAATTCATATATAAACTTTAATTTTTTTTAATTTAAAAGAATTCTTAAATCCCGTTTAACTATTTTGAAATTTATGCAAATTATTTGAAACACTTGAAAGATTAAAAAATGCGTCAGGAAAGTTTTCTATTAATTGCTATTTTAGAAATGATCACAGATTACAAAAATGTTTCACTAATATAAAAGACTTCGACAAACTTGATAATATCTCTAATGTTGTCTATTTAATAAAATGTAAAGGACGCAATAAGGTTTATACAGGCGAAACTGGTCGTCAGTTAAAAACTAGGATAGCCAAACATAAAAGAGATTGTAGAATTGGCAACTTAAACACAGGTCGCTCACAACGTTCTGGGAATGTCGATCATTATTTTGATTTGTTAGCTGTTTTACAGCATTTTTAATTGCTAAAATCTGAACTCTTTTGAGATTTTTAGGAAATTGTTTTGATTTCTAAAGTTTCCCAATACTTTGACTGTTTCAGCTTACTGTTTACAGTTTCCCAAAACTTTCATTATAAAGGCTCATAGATGGGGGCGAAACTTCAATAAAAAGAGAATTTAATCTCGATTTCTTGTTTATTAATTTATATCTAAAATTAATCGTAATACCGAGAAAATTAGTGGAAGACTTTGTTTTTTTCGTATTTTTGAATATACAAAAACGATCGAAGAATGGTTCACTTTATGATTTCCTTGATTTCTTGAGGTTCTTTTTAATAACTATGTTTTCAGGGACATAGAATCCGAATCTGAGCTCCACTAATTCCATTAGATTATCCTTAGTAGCACTAAAGTAACCACTTTTGTTGCTGAAACATAAGACGTGGTGACAAAATCCATGGAAAAAAATAAGCTCGTGTTTTTACGGTTGCGAAATCTAAATTTAATATCTTTTACTAAGAAGGGCCAGAAAACCAACTAGGTGACCACAAAGGATTTTCATGTCCGAAAACGATTCCGTTGTCCATATTTTTCCCATACCACGGGATTTCAAGATTTCCTACCATAAAAATAGTCATTTTCAGCTGTAATTCAAAAAATTTTGGCTTCAGAAATCTGAAAAAACCTTTACTAGTTTCTTACCGTCTCATAAAAAGGCCCATAATGAGTTTTAATAAAAAAATATCAATGCTGATGAGGTATTGCTTCAAATATAGCTGATAATGACAATTTTTCAGGGTGTCGGGAGGGGACATTTCGAAATCTAGATGTATAGAAAAAATTCGAAATACATATTCATTTTAAGGAGATAGAAATCCTTCAGGATTACCCAGTCCAATCTTTGAGCACCAAAAAAAGTTACTTTTATCGGCCTATGTATTCAAGGAGTTAAAAACTTTCTTCCGAATTGTTTGGAATGAATTTTCACATATGTGGAAGTCTCGCCCTGGTTATAGACTTATTTTCGAACAAAGCAACCATTTTTATGCAATGTATCGCAATTTTTAATTAAATTCACTTAAAAGTGTTTGTAATCAGTGTACAAATAAACATAATTTAATTTTAATAATAATATTGTATACAAAATTCATGAAAATTATATGCAAATGTACGATTCTGTATTGCAAGAGAAATATAATCTTCTATTTCTTGTTGCAGAATTGAGTTCACAATTTGATCTTTCGCACAATAGCGACCGTAGTTCTGGCGTTTCTCTTGGCAGGTCACCTTCTTCTCCTGGCAGAAATTCTACAGATACGACTCTCTCTCTTGCTTTACCTCATTATTCTGCCAGATTTTCTCCTGCTGCTGAGCCTCAACTTCGCCCCAGAGTTCGTCTTGGCAGACCATCTTCTTTTGGAAGACATTCTCCAGATACAACTCTTTCCCTAGCCCTACCTCATTATTCTGCCAAGACGCCTCCTCCTGCCGAGTCTCCTCTTCGTGCCAGATCCAGGTCTCCTTCTGCCAGGTACATTTCCTTTTCAATGCTTGGATTTGAACTTGAAGAACTTCCATTTGTTCGAGTTATTCCTCACAGCAATTCAAACCGAAAATTCGAAGTTCGAAGATACACTTTTCCACCCAAAAAACCAGTTCACTTCAGAACGTATAAATATATCAGAAACTTCGTTCCAATCAAAGAACAACTTGTATTGTCAACATCCAATGGTGACGTCTTTGCAGTATTACAAAAAACTGATACTCAAATGATTCTTCGTGGATTATATAAATATGATGGTTCAATTTGTGAAAAGCGTGTAAAAATTAATATGTACACTGGCGCTGTCGTTCCGTTGACCCCGGAAGAAATCTCGGATTGTCCGTTAGGCAACCAGTCCCTAATCGGAAAGAAATTTGCAATTGTCCTTGTCTAAGCCACGATTTTGTAAACTATTGAGTAGATTAAAGAAATGCACTATGCGCCGATGTCATAACGACATAACCTAAAAATGGTATATATCCGCAAATTAATGTTCCGAGAATGTTAGCTATCTTGGTTTGACCTCATACATGATCCCGCATCAGATCCATATAATCTCAAAAGTCGATCATTCATTTCGGCGCGCTTCTGTAGGTTTTCGTGCTGCTTCACGTAATGCATAGACCTTCTCAAATTAAAGGTCAAAGATTCACTTACATTACTCGGACCGAAACTGCTTTTTCAGATATTGCAAAATAAAGTACCATATTTATGTTTGTTATGTTATTGTAGTTAACCAAATAAATGTAAACATTAACAAAGTATGATGCTGTTGGATAGCCGTTTATGGAGAATTTTTTTTTCCTTCGGATACATATTTACCGTGTGATATGGGTCTAAAATATATGGCTTTTTGTGAATGAAGCCTTTTTCATCAAACCTGAATATGTATTAAAAAAAGTAAATATTTATTCTTCAGAAATAAGGATAAACATTAACTTGAATTTTTCTTTTTAACGACGCTTTCAAGATTTTTTAGAATTTTCAAAAATGTTTTTAAAAAACAAGCTTCCTTTCTGGCCAAAAAATATTCAATCTTTGATGAAAACTAAGAGTTTTACTCCTTAATCTTAGTAATCATAAAAAGAAAAACTGAAGCATTTTTTAGATAAAAAAATAGAAAATATATGCTCTTTTCCAAAAAAATCATATTCGTGTTGAAATTGTTGAGAATATAGTTGAACTTTAAATTAGGAAAGATGAATTTTCAATCTAATATTTTATTTTATACCAAGCAAGATGATGTTCTTACTACAAAAAAAATTTTCTCACAAAAGGCAAATTTTTAAATAAATAGATAAATCTTCAGCCAAAAAGCTGCATAAAAAAAAAAGAATGAATTTTTCCATCAAAAAGACAAATTTGAAATAATTTTCCTGATTATTCTACCAAATAGTTTAATCTTCAATTAATGAATGATAAGTTTCTAATTTAAAATTGAATAGTTCATTAAAAAAAATGGATTTAAAAAAAAAAATTTTTTTAAGCAAAAGTTTAGTTAGCAACGAAAGCACAGAATCTTAAGAAAAAAAAATTTTTAAACAAAGTGAGTTAACTTTGAAATTAGGTTTTGAATTTGCAAAAAAAAAATATGTATTTTGAACCAGATAGTTGAGTTTTCAGACAAAATGATAATCTTTTAATAAAAAAGAGTATTATGCTCTACTAAAAAAAATAGTGATAAATATTTTTTAAGATTTCTTGAGATACAAAAGGTTTTAAGGCTTTTTTATAACTTCAAGGGACTCTGAAAATATTAATTTTTAAGAAGGATTTGTATGTGATAATTTTAAGTTTCTTTTTAACGGAGTTTGATGTAGATAAAAAGTTTAAAATATTTAATAATACTTAGGTTAATATCCGGCTTTAAAGAATTCCCTTGTTTTTCAAAAGGTTTAAAAATATGTAATAGATTTCAAGAAATTTGAAAAATTCCGAATATTCCAGAATATCAAAGAATTTAAGGAATGGAAAATATTCAAGAAAATCAGTGAATTTAGAGAGTTTCAGTATTTCAAAAAAATTTAGAGAATTCAAGGAATTTTAGAGATTCCAATTATTTAAAGATTTCAGAAAATTTAGAGAAATAAACAAATTTCAGCGAATTTAAGAATTCAGAAAACTTCAGGCATTAAATGAATTCAGAGAAACGAAGAATTTCTGAGAATTCAAGCAAATTCAGAGATTTTTAGAAATTCAGAGTTTTCCTAGGAGTTCTGGAAAATGTCTGGTAATTCAAATGTTTTGAAATCTAACGACAGTTAGGAATTTTTGGGAATTTAATGAATTTCAGGAATTAGAAATATTTTTAAAATTCAGAAACCTAATAAAGTTTAAGAACTTTGCAAATTTTCAGGAATTAGCGACATTCAGGAAATTTAGTATATTTAAGGAGTTCAGTGAATTTAGATAGTTCAAAAATTTCATTGAATTGTAAAAATCAGGAATTTTTAGGAATTTAGACGATGCAAAGAACTTTAAATATTTCAAAAATTCAGAATATTCAAGTTTACAGGGATTTGAGCTATTTTCTGAAACACAAAGAATTCGAGAATCTTCAACTTAATAGTTTAATTCTTTTCAAAATATTCGAATCGTTAACTAAAAGAGAATAATTTGTTAAATCAAAAATAAAACAAGAATCCGTTAATTTTACACTAAATACTTAGTATAATTTAATACTAAGAAGGATAAATTTTTAACATTTTTTTATTTTCACGTTTTGAAAAATGTGAGTTTAAATTTTTTAGTACTATTTATTCATATTGTATTAGTTTACAATAATTCAAGTTTAAACATTTTCTAATATAGACGCTATAAATTTGAAAATGGTCTACTATTAGATTGTGAAATTAATTAATTTTCAGTGAACAATTCTTTTAAAGTATACAATTTTAAGTATTCCTTTAAAAGCTTACAATATTGTTTTAATGTAAATCTAAAAATATGAAATTGGGAACATTACAGGTTGAAATAAATTATTTAAATAAAACTTGGTTTTGATTATTTTTTCAACTAAATGTTTTTTACGATTTTCCATATTTTTACTAGTTTTGAAGTTATATTGCGAAAAACTTGAATAAAAACAATATAGTAATGAAAAATTTTGTTTTGGAATTATTACTGTCAATATTGTAAACAAATTTAATAAACAAATGCATTAATTTGCCTTTTTTCAACAGAGAAATTTGTTTTTTCAATGTCATTTTTTTAACCAGGAACTTTAGAATAATTTTAAAAAAATCGTAATTTCTTGATTTTCTTATGATTTTTTAAATAAATTTAGTAAACAAATGCGTTTTTCCGGGATTTGTCAGTAAAAAAATTTGTTTTTTAAATGCTAGTCCTTATAGTTAAGAACTTCATGATAATTTTCGACAAATGGATAATTAGTTAATAAACTTTATGATTTTTTTAAAGCAAGTTAATAAACAAAAACATGGAAAATACATTTCTCGAAACAAAATTTCGTTTTTTCGATAAACCTTTTTCAAATTGAAACTTTATGATAATTTCAGAAAAAATTCATAATTTATTAATAAATTTTATGATTGTTTTAAAAACAATTTTGATAACAAAATGCATTATTGGGGCTTCTGTCGACGGAAATTTTTTTTTTTCAATTACAAACTTTTTAATTGGGATCTTCATATGGAAAAAAAAGTTGTCATCTGAAAAAACGTATTTTTTCGGCAAATGCCACATCTATGCATTTGTTTAAAATGTCATAAAATTGATGAACTAGTTATGAATGTTACAGAAATTTTCATAAAGTTCCAAAAATTAAAAGCTCTCTGAATTCAACAATTATTTTATGTTTCGAAAGCGGCAAATTTTACGTTTGAGAGGCTCTGAATTTGAAATTTACATTGGTAAGAAAAAGAGTAAAAATTTCTCCATTTTTATAGCCTCAAATTCGTCTTTAAACTATGGTTTTTTCAAAATTATTTTAATTTGTTAATTAAAGAATGTTTAATTTTAACCTTTACTTTTTTATTTCAATTATTTCAATTATTAATGTTATTTTGTGTAGGCTCTCCAAAAATTAAAGTTAATCCCAAAAATGTAATAAATTATAAATTCAATGTTGTTTTCATTTACACGTATGGGCTTCTAAACTTTGAATTGTTTAAATATTAAAAAGACAAAATTAAATGCCACATTTGTGGACAAGCCTTTTAAAATTAAAAGCAAAAGCATCGACAACTGTCATTTTGTGATTGTGAATTCTCTTTTGTTAAAGCTCCTTCGGCTTTAACGAACACATTCTCACCATGTATCATACGCTTTGCACTTGATTTTGTCCAAAATGCTAAATGTTCTGTATTATTTTCAACTTTATTATGTAAAATGTATATTATATTTATTTCTACACTTTGGGCTTTTACAGAAACTTGTGTCGTTTCTCCATAAAATTAATTTGTTTATGTTCAATGTAGATATAATTTAGGCGAAAAATGTTGTTAAATAACATGTTATCATATCTTGTGCCCTTTTTCCAAAAAGTTCATTTTTTATTTTTAATATAATTTTATTAACAGGTTAAACAAAACTTGTAGATGTTTTTTTTTTTTGGTTCAAAGACTTTTGTTTTCTTAATTTTTTTTCTCACTTGTGTCGCTTTTCCCAAAAATTTTTATTTTTTTAATTTTTATTCTTATTATTTACGGCTGCAAGAAAATCTAATGGCCTTAGCTAAAAATCATGAATAACAAATTTATGTTTCATTAATTTATTTTTAATCCGATTTTTACGATGGAAATAAAAACTACTTGTCCTATAAAAAATTATTAATTAGAAATTTGAATGAGTTTTCGCTATTTTTGGAAAGAGCAACTTTTGTCTATTTATTTTTTTCATAGATTGTGTAGTTTGTCCAAAAATTTAATCTTTTATTTTTGATGTTTTTTCATGAATAAAACAGAAGCTGCGCATCCTATCAAAAAATAATAAATAAAAATTGGTAGCCTTTTTCTTTGATAAACAAGTTTTGTCTAATTATTTTGTTTCGTAAAGTGTGCCGGGTGTCCAAAAATTTTATGTTTTATTTTTATATTTTTACGTCTAAAAATAAAAACTAAGCATCCTATTTGTAGATTATATTAGAGCGCGCAATTATAGTTATTTTATTATTTTCTTGTATCTTTTCTTTTTATCAAAAAAATTCATTAAGATAAAATGTTCAAGTCCCCGAAAACTATAAACGAGCGTACATAGAATTTTTAAAATCTGAAAAAAATGTTAAAAATTCGCTCACATGTTGCATTTTTATCAAAAATAGTTGGTTCAAGAAACTTGCTCTTATTTGCAGGCCTTAAAAAAGTGTGCCAAAGCAGAATCTAATCTGATCAATTTTTCGAAAGGTAACGTGCCTACAGTATACAGACTACACTAATATAATCTACTACTAATATAATCTACACATAGGATGCGCAGTTTTTATTTTTAGACGTAAAAAATAGAAAAAATAAAACATAAAATTTTTGGACACCCGACACACGTTACGAAACAAAATAATTAGACAAAACTTGTTTATCAAAAAAAAGGCTACCAATTTTTATTTATTATTTTTTGATAGGATGCGCAGCTTCTGTTTTATTCATGAAAAAAACATCAAAAATAAAAGATTAAATTTTCGGACAAACGACACAATCTATGAAAAAAATAAATAGACAAAAGTTGCTCTTTCCAAAAATAGCGAAAACTCATTCAAATTTCCAATTAATAATTTTTTATAGGACATGTAGTTTTTATTTCCATCGTGAAAATCGCATTGAAAATAAATTAATTAAATATAAATTTGTTATTAATGATTTTTAGCTAGGGCCATTAGATTTTCTGGGAGCCGTAAATAATAAGAATAAAAATTTAAAAAATAAAAATTTTGGGAAAAGCGACACAAGTGAGAAAAAAAATTAAAAAAACAAAAGTCTTTGAACCAAAAAAAAAAACATCTACAAGTTATTTTAACCTTTTAATAAAATTATACTAAAAATAAAAAATGAACTTTTTGGAAAAAGGGCACAAGATATGATAACATGTTATTTAACAACATTTTTCGCCTAAATTATATCTACATTGAACATAAACAAATTAATTTTATGGAGAAACGACACAAGTTTCTGTAAAAGCCCAAGGTGCAGAAATAAATATAATATACATTTTACATAATAAAGTTGAAAATAATACAGAACATTTAGCATTTTGGACAAAATCAAGTGCAAAGTGTATGATACATGGTGAGAATGTGTTCGTTAAAGCCGAAGGAGCTTTAACAAAAGTGAATTCACAATCACAAAATGACAGTTGTCGATGCTTTTGCCTTTAATTTTAAAAGGCTTGTCCACAAATGTGGGGTAAATGCAAAGATCAAGCGCCTAGCGCGAGGTGAATGTATTATCGAGCGTGAAGAGCCGGATAAACACATTATGGAGCGCGAAGCGCGATACTAATTTATTATCCAGCGGGAAGCGCTAGAACCATCAGCCACGTGCCCTAGGCATTTGATTTTGTCTTTTTAATATTTAAA
Organism: Belonocnema kinseyi; assembly: GCF_010883055.1. NCBI lineage: Eukaryota > Metazoa > Arthropoda > Insecta > Hymenoptera > Cynipidae > Belonocnema > Belonocnema kinseyi. The sequence continues at coordinate 134,685,357 of NC_046658.1, read as the reverse complement.
CAATTCAAAGTTTAGAAGCCCATACGTGTAAATGAAAACAACATTGAATTTATAATTTATTACATTTTTGGGATTAGTTTTAATTTTTGGAGAGCCTACACAAAATAACATTAATAATTGAAATAATTGGAATGAAAAAGTAAAGGTTAAAATTAAACATTTTTTAATTAACAAATTCAAATAATTTGGAAAAAATCATAGTTTAAAGACGACTTTGAGGCTATAAAAATGGAGACATTTTTAGTCTTTTTCTTACCAATGTAAATTTCAAATTCAGAGCCTCTCAAATGTAAAATTTGCCGCTTTCGAAACATAAAATAATTGTTGAATTCAGAGTTTTCTATTCATATCCATCAAAATTTGGAAAGTTTGCTAAATCTCTAAAAATTTCTAAATTCCTTGAAATTTTTGAATATTCTAATTCCCTGAATTCCTGAAAAACTCCAAATTCCTTGAATTTCCTAGTGCTCTGGAAACCGTGAAATTCTTCAAATTACTAAACATCTCTGAATTTCCTCAAATCCTTGATTTCTTTGAATTCTGGAAAATTCTAAATTCCACAAACTCTCTGAAATTCCCTGATTGCCCGGAATTCCTAAAATTACTTGAATTCTCCTAATCCCATAAATTCCTTAAATATTCCGAATTATCTGACTTCGTGAATGTTTTTTACGATTTCCATAATTTTACGAGTTTTTTAAATAAATAAATGCATTCTTCGGGAATTTTTCGGCAAAAAAATTCGTTTTACTTACATTCCAGAACTTTTAGTTTGGAACTTTATGAAAATTTCTATAACATTCATAACTAGTTCATAAATTTTATGGAATTTTAAACAAATGCATAGATGTGGCATTTGCCGAAAAATACGTTTTTTTAGATGACAATTTTTTTTCCATATGAAGATCCCAATTAAAAAGTTTGTAATTGAAAAAAAAAATTCCGTCGACAGAAGCCCCAATAATGCATTTTTTTATCAAAATTGTTTTTAAAACAATCATAAAATTTATTAATAAATTATGAATTTTTTCTGAACTTATCATAAAGTTTCAATTTGAAAAAGTTTTATCGAAAAAACGAAATTTTGTTTCGAGAAATGTATTTGCCATGTTTTTGTTTATTAACTTTCTTTAAAAAAATCATAAAGTTTATTAACTAATTATCCATTTGTCGAAAATTGTCATGAAGTTGTTAACTATAAGGACTAGCATTTAAAAAACAAATTTTTGTACTGACAAATCCCGGAGAAATGCATTTGTTTACTAAATTTGTTTAAAAAATCATAAGAAAATCAAGAAATTACGATTTTTTAAAAATTATTCTAAAGTTCCTGGTTAAAAAAATGACATTGAAAAAACAAATTTCTCTGTTGAAAAAAGGCAAATTAATGCATTTGTTTATTAAATTTGTTTGGAATATTGAAAGTAATAATTTCAAAACAAATTTTTCATTACTATATTGTTTTTATTCAAGTTTTTCGCAATATAACTTCAAAACTAGTAAAAATATGGAAAATCGTAAAAAACATTCAGTTGAAAAAATTATCAAAACCAAGTTTTATTTAAATAATTTCTTTCAGCCTGTAATGTTCACAATTTCATATTTTTAGATTTACATTAAAACAATATTGTAAGCTTTTAAAGGAATACTTAAAATTGTATTGTAAAATAATACAATATGAATAAATAGTACTAAAAAATTTAAACTCACATTTTTCAAAACATGAAAATTAAAAAAATGTTAAAAATTTATCCTTCTAAGTATAAAATTATACTAAGTATTTAGTGTAAAATTTTCGATAAATCCATATTTTTAAAAATTAGAGCCTGTATAATCTAACAGTAGAGCGCGAAGCGCGATTATGGCAATGAGAATGTAATCGTCAAGACCACAGGTGCTTTGAGATCCTTCTTTAATGTCAAATTAAAAAAAAAATTTCAACTTTACTTTATGACTGTAGTTTATGAGGGGTTTTAATTACAGTATTTGACATAATTATATATATATATATATATATATATATATGGTCTGTACACAAATGTGGAGGGTAATGCAAAGACCGAACGCGGAGCGCGAGATAAATAAATTATCGAGCGCGAAGCGCAAGAATGAACAGTCGCGCGCCCTAGGCGCGCTCAAACTAGGTGTTTCTAAGCACACTTCAGAAAAAGTAATTCAAATAAAAATTATTTATTTAATAGTAGTTATTTAAAGGTTTAGTTTTTTCTTTTCCTTAATGGAAAAGTTACAACTTTTGTTTAATCCGAATGATCAAGCTCTCATTTTATTCTTCGAAGGATTCTCTAAATTTCTATTTGGATTGATTTTATTTTAGAAAATTAATCAAGAAATCATACAGTTATTATTGTTATAAGCAATAATAGTTTAGGTTTTAATTAACACCACCCAAAAAGAATTGTAGAGAATCCTTCAAAGAATAAAATGAGAAATCATTTTATTTTGAGATTTATTGTACCTAGTGTACATCCTTAAGATTAAAATGTAAAAATAGGAATAAAAAAAGCAGAAGCATAAATGCAAGCCAACTTTATGCTGCAGAATTTAAGAGCTGCGAACAGCTAACTTGACACAGTGAAAGCTTGTCTATTATTATTTTCAACAATACCAATAATAATGTTTTTTAAATATTTTAAACATTAACATTTTTCATTAAAGAAAAAGTATTTGATAAAGCCTTCTCAAAATATTGTCTCATATTTTTTCTTGTACCTAAAAAAATACAGCCTTTCCATTTCTAATGTCACAAATTTCTTCTTGTGTTTATTCCGATGAAGACTATGATCGATTCTAGGTCAAAATTGCTCTTGCCTAATGGACACGTATTGGTTGCCTCTGAAAAGGGTTTCAGTGACATAGTTTGATTCGAGGAAGATAATCATGTTATAATACGGTAAGTGTGCAAACTGACTAACAAGATAGAAGGGGATTCTAAGCCTAAATGGATAAAGCTAATCGAGCTTTTAGCGATGATTCCACGTAATCTGACTCTTGAGAAAACATTTGTCAAACTGGACAAAAACAATATATATAGTACATTAGGAAAGTATTGCAAAACTATGAAGAAAAGAAACCCGGATTTGAAATTTAAGTCCTATTTGAACTCTGAATAATTCCAAACAGAATTTTCCTAGTTGAAATTTTGTAGCCCCCTTGGACCTATAACACCTTTAAAAAGAGGGTCTTCTTAAGGGCATGTGACACAGCTAAATACCTATATTACCGACCTCACTTTTTCAGTTCACTAAATGTTTTTTTGAACCTAAGAACTTTTTTTGTAAATAAAATATCAAGCTGAAACTTTGGAAAATGTATTAGAGTACAATAAAGTACGTTTAGGTACTGCATTTTGGTAGGAACTTCACTGAAAATTATATTATCTTTTTTCTGAACCTCGACATTTTTTGAACGTTTGAACTTTTTTTATACATAAAGTATCGGTCTCAAACTCTGAGAAATGCAAGATTCGAAAGAAAACTACGTTAAGGTACAAATCTTAATAATAAAAGATGTTAAAAAAAATATTTCAACTATCAATTCCATCGGCATCAGCCGGTAACGTTGTACACGAAAATACGAACCCTCTAGAGCCTCGTGTTGTGACCGCCAGGGTTCATATTTTCGTGTAGAACGTTACCGGCTGGTGCCGATGGAATTGATAGTTGAAATATTTTGTTTACATCTTTTATTATTAAGATTTGTACTTAAGCGTAGTTTTATTTCGGCTCTTGCATTTGTCAAAGTTTCAGACCGATATTTTATGTATAAAAAAAGTTCGAACGTTCAAAAAATGTCGAGGTTCAGAAAAAAGATAATATAATTTTCAGTGAAGTTCCTACCAAATTGCAGTACCTAAACGTACTTTATTGTTTCAGCTTGATATTTTATTTACAAAAAAAGTTCTTAGGTTCAAAAAAACATTTAGTGAACTGAAAAAGTGAAATCGGTAATATAGGTATTTAGCTGTGTCAAATGCCCTTAAGCCCTCGTAAGGCCTCTATGAGCTGAAGAAAGAAATAATTTTTTTAAATTTTACTTTAGGCCGAACATGCCTGATTTTAAATAAGGAATTACTTGCAAACAGTAATTCTGTTTAAATTAACATATAATTTAAATAAAATATTAACTTTTAACTGAAACAATGAAGTCAAGTGTTAACTCAGTAGCGTAATTTTCTACAGAATTATTAAATTGTCATTGTTAAATTTCAAAGAGTATCCATATTCACATCAGCGTGGAACTGAAACGAAAAATTAGTTTCTTACAAAAATTAATAGCATTTTGAAAAATTTAGTTACATTTACATTTGAGATAGTTAAATTTTCAACAATAAATGTTCAAATGTAACAATAAAGTCAATTTTCAACCAAATAGTGTAGTTTCTTATTAAATTGTATAATTTTTAAGCAAAGATACCTAGATTAACATATAATTAAAGCAAAATATTAATTTTTGAGCAAAAAATGATGGCATTTCAAACAAAATGTTATATTTTTAATTAAATTCATTTATGGTTCTGCAATTCATAGCATGCATTGGCGTTAAAACATACGTATTTTCATTATCTTTTTTTATAATTCAAAAAAGTGTTCATAAAAAAAACTATTTTCTTATCAGACATTTCTAATATAAATAAAATTAATTTAATTTATTTATTTTCAATTCTATTTTTACGATTTAAACTAAAAAAATGCATCGTAGCTTAAAGTGCTTCTAAAAAAATTTGAGAATATAATTTAGGTGCAAACTTTTGGTCAAAAAAATGTTATTGTAGCTTTTATCGTTTTTCCAAACAGTTAATTTTTTAATTTTTGTTCTATTTTTATAATCACTGTTTATAACAAATTTTCAGATTTTTTTTGATTGAACAACTATTGTCCCCCTTTTTTATCTCTTCTGTAGTTTTTCTAAAATCTTATCGTTTCATTTTTAATTTTATTTTTCACGATTAAAAGAAAATTTACTTCTTCTTTCGAAGAATTATAAACGAAAAAATTGTAGATCCTTTTTGGGTGAACAACTTTTGTCACTTGATTTTTTTCGTGGCTTGCGTCGTTTTTCCAAAAAATTAATTTTTCTCATTTTTAATGTTATTTTTCACGAAATAACAAGAGTTGCGCATCCAGGAATCTCTTTAAACTAATTTCCTACCTTCATAATTGAAAGAGGGCCACGAAGGGTAAAGGGACAAACTATACATTTTTTATTTCTCTCCCTGACATTAATAAGGGACTATTTAGGGTTCACTTTCCCTCCAACAATGGATTTTGGTCCTCAGCCCTTTTTATAAAATATTACACGGTGCTGTCAGCTTTACTTTGATCCAGCAGCACCACTCGAGGAATCGGTCAAAAAATGATTATATCAAATTCTCCTTTTCACATAAATTTTCGGCTCGAGATAAGGCTTTGAATCACTGCCCTACCTTCAAAATTTAAAAAAGGGTCAAAGGACAAAATGTAAATTCTTGATTTCTCTTCCTAACATGAATAAGGGACTAGTTAGGGCTCACTTTCTATCCAATATGGGATTTTACCAATAAAAAATGCCCAGGTGCTATGTTGCCAGCTACAATTTAAGCCAGCAGCACCACTCAAGGAATCGGTCGAAAAATGATGTTATCCAATTTCCGAATTTGATATAATCACTATAATTACTAATCCCCTTTTAACATTTACAAATTATTTATATTGTTTATTCATATAAACACTATTAATGTTAGGAAGAAACATTGAAAATTAATTTTTTCTCCTTTGCCCTTCGCGGCCCTTTATTTATTATCAAGGCAGAACATCGGTTTAAAGGAATTCCTAGAACCGGAAATGAGCTGGAAATTTCTATAAAAGGAGGAATTTGATATTATCATTTTTTGATCAATTCCTTCAGTGGCGCTGCTGGCTTGAAGTAAAGCTGGCAGCACTGTGGCACATTTTATATAAAGAACTAAGTAGTAAAATCCATAGTTGAATAGAAAGAAACCTCTAAATAGGCCCTTAATAATGTTAGAAACAAAAATCGAAAATTAGTTTTTTTTCTACCTTTGCGCTTTGTGACCCTTTTTTAATTATTAAAGTAGGATATTAGTTTAAATGGATTCCTGTAACCTGAGATAAACCGCAAATTTCGATGAAACAAGAAATCTGATATTATCATTTTTTGATCGATTATTTCAGTGGTGCTGCTGGCTTGAAGTAAAGCTGGCAGCACCGTGGCATATTTTATAAAAAGGGCTAGGTAATAGAATTCATAGATAGATAGAAAGTAAGCCTTTAATTTTATTTAGGGTCAATTAATGTCAGGAAGAGAAATCAAAAATGCATATTTTCTCCCGTTTTCAATTATGAAGGTAGGACATTAGTTTAAAGGGATTCCTAAAGCCGAAAATAAGCCGGAAATTTATGTGAAAAGGGAAATTTGATATTATCATTTTTTGACTGATTCCTCGAGAGGCGCTGCTGGTAGGTGCGTCAATTTAGAACCGCAAACAAGGAAAATTGAAAAATGGAATACGTTATATTTTTTACATACTCATCATAATAAGAAGGTATTGGTTTTATGTAAAATTTCACTTTGTCGGTTTTCATCAAATCTCCACGTTTTGAGACCAACTGAGTCAGAAAAAACTATTTTTACGAAAGTGTCTGTCTGCCTGTATACTGTAGGTATGATAACTTTCGAAACATTTCTCAGATGTCGTCCGCTTCACAAGTTCACGTGGAAGGATACTTTTTTGGGAAAATCAAGGTGGTCTTCCCACTTTTGAAACGTTTTTGATCACGAGGGGTAGGCGTATACGAATTAGGGGTATTTTTTTGGGAAACGTAATATATGTCATCAGAGAGAAAAAACCAAACAATCTTCCCTAATCGTTCATCTCATTTTAATAATTTTCAGTGAGTTTGCATAGGTGGCGGTAGAGAGTGGACGTCTTGCTAGCGCTGCACAGTGGGGTGAAATCGGAAAACGAGGTTCAAAATGACATGTAGAACGCAATTTTGGGTCCGGATGCAATAAGGGCACATAAAATTTTTTCGTGCGAAAACGAAGTCCCCTGGAGGCTTTAGAAAAAATTTTCGAATTTTAATTTTCAAAA
>NC_046658.1:134626690-134678146 GCF_010883055.1 Belonocnema kinseyi | reverse complement strand
TTCTGAATTTTTCAAAAAAAAAATTCTAAAATCGGTGCATAATTGCGTTCTAAATGTCATTTTGAACCTCGTTTTCCGATTTCACCCCACTGTGCGCCGCCACCCTTTTCTCGAAGGTTTAAAGAACAAAACAATTTTTTTTCATAAAATTAGCTTTAAAAAAGCAAAAAATTTGGCCTATTCCATTTTTCAATTATCTTTGGTGGCGGCGCTAAGTGAACGGACCTGCTGCTGGCTTCAGATAAAAACAGAAGATAAACTTTGCATCGCTTTCCGATAAAAAATTCGCTACAACACAAATTAACTTTACAGGATAAACTTCAACCAAATATCGGTTAAACTTTCTTTTGTTTTTCCATGACAACACATGTGTTTTGATGAACGCGAAGTTGTCTGATTAAAACGTTATCCCTCTAAAAATTTTCTTGCAAAAAATGTCATCATTACTCTATTATGTGTTGAAGTAAAGCTGTCAGCACCACGTATAAAAAAATGAAGATCCGACAATTCGGCAATAATGCATTAAATGAGCCCGAAATGAGCCCTTAATTCTGAGATAGAAGACTTCATGATTTTATGACCTGGTGCTGTCAGGTTTACATAGCTAAAGTTTTACATGAATAGATGAAAAATAGTGTGAGATAGAGAAGAGAGAATTGAAAAAGATAGACGTTAATATGTGCAATATTAAATAAAATAGAGAAGAGCAGGTTCAAAAGAAAAAGTTAGAGTTAAGTTTAACCTAGAGATAGGACAATATTCAGATGGATAGATAAATCATAGCATGAGATGGAGAAGAGATAGATAGGAGAAATGAAATTGATGAATAGATAGAAAAAGCTAGATGTTGATAGATATAGTATAGGATATGATAGAGAAGAGGAGATTGAAAAAGGTAGACGTGATTGATAAAAAGGTATAGGCGTGAAGAGATAAAGGATAGGATGTGATAGCGAAGAGGTTATTAAAAAGGTTGACATGAATTTATATTGAAAAAGATAGAGTTTAATAGATGTAGGAGACAATGATACAAGGAAAAGAACATAGCAAAAGATAAACGTCAATTTAAATTAGCAAAGAGATAGAAAAAGATTGACATGGATAGACAAAGGATAAGATGGGGTAGAGAAGAGGGTATTCAAAAGACAAAAGTGAATTTAGATTAAAAAGGCGAAAGAAAAAGATAGACGTTAATAGATGTGAGGTACATGGAGATAGAAAAGAAGATATTAAAACAAACGACGTGAATTTGAATCGACAGAGCGATAGAAAATGATTGAAGTAAATAAACAAAGGTTAGGATGAGATAAAGCAGATGGTATTGAAAATATAAACGTGAAAGTAAATTGATAAATAGATACAAATAGATTAGCATTCATAGATATAGGATAAGAGAGCCGGCAATATAGATCAACAGAGAGATAGAAAATTTTTCAAGTAGATGGATAAATGATAGAATAAAATAAAAAACAGGGGATTGATAAAGATACACGAAAATTAGGATTGGAGGGGAAATAGTAAAAGATTGATTTGGATAGATTCAAGAAGATATATGCGGGAGAAGAAGGGTTTGAAAAAGGTAGTCCTAAATTAAGATAAAAAAAGAGATGGGAAAAGACAGATATTAATAGATGTAGTATAGAGTGAGATAGTTCAGAAGAGATTCAAAAAGATGCATTGTATTAACAAAGAAAAAAAATTTTATATGAATAGATGAAGGATGGTATGTAATGGAGAAGAGAGGATTAGAAAAGATAGAGGTGCATTTTGAATGCTTAAGAGATAGAAAAAGATATATGTTCTTAATAAAGTGTCAGATAAGATGAATGAGAGAGGATTCAAAAGAATAGACATCAATGGGCGTAGGATAGGATGGGTTAGGATGAGGAAATTAAAATGGAATGACGGACATTTAGATTGATAGACAGAAAAATATTGACGCGAACAGATAAAGGATAGGATGAGATAAAGAAGAAGATATTAAAAATATATAAACCTGATTGTCCATTAAAAAATTAAGAGGAAAAATGAGTGTCGAGAGATGTATGATACATTCAGCTAGGGAGGAACATATTGAAAAAAATAAAGGTAAATCTGGAATAACGAAGAGATAGAAAAAGCTAGACGTTGATAAATGTAGTATAGAATCAGATAGAAAAAAGGAGATTGAAAAAGAGAGAAAGCAGCTTAGATTAATATAGATAGAAAAAGATTCACGAGCATAAATAATAGATAGAGTGAGAGTCAGGAGAGGACTAAAAAAGTTAATTAAGATTAATAAAAAAATAAAAAAATATTACATGGATACATAAATGATGAGAAGAGATAGAGAAGAGGGTATTAATATTTTTAAATCTGGATAAGAATTTAATTTGGCGAAGAGATTGGAAAATCTAGACGTTGATAGATGTATTGTAGGATGAGATAGAAAAGAAATAAAGAAAAATTCATATATGTTGAAAACGACATAATAGAGAAGAGGAACTTGAAAAAAATACATCAGGATATAGATTTTCTGAGAGCTAGTAAAATATTAAAGTAGATAGATACATGATTGTATAAGATAGAAGAGAGAGTATTAAAAAGGATAGACACAAACTCAGATTGGTAGAAAGATAGCAAAATATTAAAGTGGATATGTGAAGGATAAGCTGATATATAAATGAGTATTGTAAAGCTAAACGTGCATTTACTTGCATTGAGATCGACAAAGAGAAAAAGATGAAAGAAAATTTAGATTGGTACAGATATTAAAAAATTTATGTTGATAGATGTGAGATAAGATGAGACAGGGAAAAGGGGATTGAAAAGGAAATAACTGACTTTATATTAGAAAGGAGATAGAGAAGGGTGGAGATTTATAGATGTGGCAAGGGATAAGATAGTGCAAAGGATATTGAAAAAGAATATACGGGATTTAACGGGATAGAAAAAATTATTGTTGATAAACAGAGGATACAATGAAAATGATAAAACTGAATTTAATTAGTAAGGAGATAGAGAAAGGTAGAGATTTACAGATTTGGTAAAAGATAATGTAGTGCTTCAAGGGATTAAAAAAGATATAGGGGATTAAACGAGATAGAACAGGATTAACGTGGATAGGCAGAGGATATGATGAGATAAAGAGGTGGGTACACAGAGAGTGTGAAAGTTTGACTTGGATAGCTGAAGAATAGGATAAGATAAAAAGGCGGGGATTGAAAAGGATGTACGCGAATTAAGATTGGCAGAAAAAATAGTAAAATGAGTATGAGATCGTGTAACCGGAGATCAAAAACGATATACGGGATTAAACGAGATTGAAACAGATTAAAGTGGATAGACGGAGGACAGAATTAAATAGAGAAGTGGATATTAATAAATATAAACGTGAATTTGGATCGATATGAGATCGCAAAAGAAAGACTAAAATTCAACTTGACAGAGAGATAATATAAGATTCACTTGGAGAAATGAAGAATAGGATGAGACAAAAAATCGGGCTTTGGAAAGGATAGACATTGATACACGTAGGATAGGATAACATAAAGAAAAGGAGATTTAAAGGATGAAGAAGAGGGGATTAAAAAAGCTACACGAAAATCCGAAAAAGGGTTTCAAGTTAATCCCTCTTTTAGACTTAATAGTGGGCAAAAAGAGATTTACCTGCCACTTGGGAGGACTTGTAGAGGACCTAAGTCGAAAAATAAAAACAAATAAAACACAAATAAATAAATAAACACAAATAAAGCAAAAACAATAATTATTAACACATTATTAACACACCAACGCTTAGAAAAATGCTCTCAAGAAAAAATACTACGCAAAATAAACCTTGTGTGAAATTCGATGTGACATAGTAGAACGAAGAAAAAATCAATCATGATATGAATAGAATTTATTTGTTTACACGATAAGCGGATACTTCAAGATTTTTATAAAACCTTTGAATAGATTAATGGTAAATTGAGAGTTTCTTGTGCGAAAGACTCTAAATGGTGAGAAATATCCCACCTCATGCGTCCTTTGTGTGATTTGTGAAATATGTCTCTCAACTTTATTACATTTCCAGATGAGTAATGTAATGCATTAGACTCTGTACCTGAAAATAGTAGGAGATACGAGGTCATCCACAAACTACGGGAACATTTTTTCCTGACATTTGTTACGGTCAACATTATTTTTGATTATAAACTTTTATTATTTGGGTCAAAATTTTATAATTTTGTTAGAAATTCAACAATTTTAGAAAAAAAAGTTATTCGCTTTGGTTGAGAGCTGAGTTCCTATTTTTATATTCAACATAAAAGTTCATTTACATTCAGAAACTTGCATTTTTAAACCGAAATAAATTAAGTTTTTACCAAAAGAGAACAATTTTTAAACCAAAAAAAAACTGATTTTCAAATCAAAAAGATCAAATGAAATTTATTTGATTTAAATACAGCATTGAATTGGTTAAATCAAATTTTTCTTGAATTAAACAAATTCTATCTTTGGTTCAAGTTAAAAAAAAAACATTGTTCTGACAGTAAATTGATCAATATTTAACCAAAGTAATACATTCTTTTTAATCAAATAGCTTTTCTGTTTAGTTGAAAATTTTATTATCGTGTTGACAATTTTTCTTCTAGATGAAATTGCAACTGTTAAGTTTTTCGTTCAAAATTCTGTTCTGCGTTGAAAATGTAACTAATTGCTTAAAATTTAAATTTATTCGTTCAAGATTCGGTTTTTTTATGGAAATTAATTTTTGACCTGAACTGTTAACTACGAGATTTGGTGATTATTTTGCAGTATTCAACTATTTGGTTAAAATGTATTTTTTTTATACAAAAAAATCTTTTTCGTTGATAATAGATCTTCTTGGTTGGAACTTAAACTTTTTGATTTTTTATTGAGAAGCGAACTTTTCTCTAACTAGCTAAATTTTCAACCACGAGTATGAATTTCCCAAAAAAATTATATATTGAATAATTGAACCAAAAGAGATTTCGATTTTAAATCATAATAAAATATAATTTAACCGAAAAAGAAAATTTTCAGGAAAGTAGTTGAATTTGTAAACAACAGATTAGCAAAAAATAGTTGCTCAAAGAATATACTTCTTTGTTAAATATTCGAATATTTTTTCAAAATTTATTATTTTTACCTGAAATTTTAACTTTTCTATTTTTGGTAAAAATTTTCTACTCGACATTCAACTATTGGGTGGAAATGTGTTTGGCTTTAAGAAAAAATTAAATTACTTGGTAAAAATGTAACTATTTTATTATATATTCCTATTTTTTGTTAAAAGTTACATTTGAATTGAAAAACTTACTGTTTTATTCTTGTTGAAAACATACCATTTTTTTGGCTGGAAATGTATTTTTACAATTAAAGAGAATAAATTACAATAAATTAAAATAAGTGTTAGGAAAAAACTTGTAGTTCTTAGTAAAATTATTTTCGTTGTTCCTCATAGTTCTTTGTAGAAATTGTGAAAAAATAATTCTACTCGAAACTAAAAATTTTGCTACGATTCGAAAAAGTTTACAAAATTTCACGACTTATTACAAACTTTTACAACAACAAAAAAACTCTTTTCATATTTTTATACTTTATTCCAATTTATTTTATTTTATTTCAAAAATAAATTTTAATCAAGATTGAAATATTTTCATTAAGTTAAATTATTTTAAGATCGGGTTTAAGAGATCGTATTTCTGCTGCACTTTCATCTAAGTTCTTTCGATCTATTTTTTGTAGTCAAAATTTTCTTTTTGATATGTAACTTTTGGGTTGAAATTTTTTTGCTGTTTTAAAAGAGAAAATTTAATTCCTTGGTTGAAAATGAAACTTCTTTTTCTTTTCATGATTCATTATTTTAGGTAAAAATGTAACTATTTTATTGTATATTCCTATTTCTTGTTAAAAGTTACATTTAAATTGAAAGTGAAACTGTTTCATTCTAGTTGAAAACTGATCATTTTTCTTAGTGAAAATGTATTTTTACAATTAAATACAATAAATTACAATAAATAACAACAATTGTTAGAGAAAAACTTGAAGTTTTTAGAAAAATTATTTTGTTGTTTTCTATAGTTTTTTGAAACTATGGTAAAGATTGTAAAAAAATTAAAAATAGTTCTGCTATAAACTAGAAATTTTTCTAGGATTCGAAAAAGTTTACAAAATTTTACCACTTATTACAAACTTTTATAAAAAAAACAAAAAAAATTTTATATTTTTATACTTTATTGCAATTTCTTTTATTTTAAAAATATATTTTAGTCAAGATTAGTTGCAAATTACACTATTTTGTTAAAGATTGCTATGTTCTGTTGAAAATGTAATATTTCTACTCCAAATTTTTGGTAAACTTTCATCTAAGTTGTCTTGATTTATTTTTTTGTAGTCAAAATTTTCTTTTTAATATTAACTATTGGGTTGAAATTTCCGTTGTTTTGAGAGAAAATTTAATCACTTGGTTTGAAATTAAACTTCTTTGTTTAGAATTATTTCTTTTAAATAATATGCATTTTAGTTAAAATGTAACTATTTTATTGTATGTTCCTATTTTTTGTTAAAAATCACATTTGAATTAAAAATTCAATTGTTTCTTCCTAGTTAAAAACTCATCATCTTTTTGCTGGAAATGTATTTTTACAATTGAATACGATAAATTACAATAAATACGAATAAGTGGTATGAAAAAAGCTTGTAGTTTACAGTAAACATATTTTTGTAGTTTTCGATTGTTTTTTGAAACAATGGTAAAGATTGTAAAAAAATTAAAAATAATGCTACTAGAAACTAGAAATTTTGCTAGGATTCGAAAAAGTTGACAAAATATTACCATTTATTACAAATTTTTATTAAAAACAACAACAAAAAACAATTTTCATATTTTTATACTTTATTGCAATTTATTTTATTTAATTCTAAAAATATATTTCAGTCAAGATTGGTTAAAAAATAGTTTAAATTTGAAATTAATTTAAAGCTATTTAACAAATTAAATTATTGTAACATTAGTATTAAGGGAACGAATTTCGGCTGAAATTTCATCTAAGGTCTTTCGATTTATTTTTATTTAGTCACAATTTTCTTTTGGATATTCAACTATTGGGTTAAAATTTTTGCTGTTTTGATAGAAAAATTAATTATTTAATTCAAAATTACACCTCTTTCTAAAAAATGAGTTTTTTTTAATGATCTAAAATTCTAGTTAAAAATGTAACTGATTTATTATATATTCATCTTTTTTGTTGAAAGTGAAATTTTGTTTGAAAATTTAACTCTGATTCTACTTAAAAACTCATCATTTACGACGAATTTTAAATTTTTACAAAAAAAAAAAACATTTTTATATTATTATTCCTTATTGCAATATATTTTATATTATTTTTTAAAAAGATTTTAGTCGAGGTTGGTTTAAAATTTCACTATTATTTTTAAATTGATCTATTCTTTTCAAAATGTACAATTTCTACTTAAAATGTATATTTTAAGAGTTTAAAATTTTAATTTATTAACAAATTTTCAACAAATTAAATTATTTAAACATTGGTTTTAAGAGATCGAATTTCTGCTCAACTTTCATCTCAGTTCTTTCGATTAATTTTTTTAGTAACAATTTTCTTGCGTACGATCTTAGTTTTCGTGTGCCATTCATACATACGACTGCAAAGAAAAAAATGAATAATTAAGATCCGAAAAAAATTTAATTATGGATAGTTAAATATTCTAGTAAATAAATGGTGTAATAATGCCAACAATAATAATAATTATAATAACAGACTATGCGGTTCCGGCGGTGAGGCGCTCGGACTTCACGTTAGAGATCCGGGGTTCGATCCCTGAACCATCACTTCTGATGGTTCGGATTCAACCTAAAGAAAAAATATCTCCCCATCGCATGCCTTCAATATACTAGGCTATAACTATCCTGATCTTCAAAGAAAAATAAACTTCTTCAATTCTTTCAATAAAGAATAAAAAAGATTAAAATTATTATACGTAACCTATATAGTTAAGGAATACAATTACATTATTTATGTACCATTTTTAATATATAATAACACAATATCCATTAAATATATCAATAAATAATCTATGATTGTTATCCTAAATAAAAAAATTTGCTCGCTACGCGGTCACATGCTCATCGCGCGCGGCTCGCTTCGCTCGCAAGTTTGAGCGCGCCTATGGCGCGCAAGTGTTGGTTCTCGCGCTTCGCGCTTGATTTTGTATTTATCTCGCGCTTCGCGCTCGATTATGTATTTACCTCGCGCTACGTGCTCGGTCTTTATATTTTCGCACATTCTTGCGTAAACATTTTAAAATTAAGACTCAAAACATCCACCACTGTAATTTTGCGATTTTGAACTCTCTTTTGTTAAAGCTCTTTTGGCTTTAAGAAACACATTTCCATCACGTATCTCGTGCTTCGCACTCGATTTTGTCCAACCTGTCAACTTTTCTACATTGTGCACAATACTTTTATATCAATTATAATACATTTTTTATGTAACTCTGCCTGGGATTACTTATTAAAAAATTGCAAAATAAAAAGCAAATTGTATTTATCATGATTACTTTTGTATTTGTTTATTATTTTGCTTTAAATTGTGTTCTAAGCTGCTCTGAAACATGTATCATTTCAATAAATGTATATCATTACAATTCATAATATACATAAAAATTGAATCATACTAATTCTTATTTTCAAGTTTTTATAATTTTTTTTTAATGTTGTTTTTTACGATTAAATAAAAACTACTGCGCATCTACATATAGTCTGATAGAGGAACCTATATAGGGTCCTATATAAGAGCCTATGTCCTCTTTCGTCTTGCCTGTGTTTTTTCCAAAAATCTAATTTTTTTATTTTTAATCTTATTATTTACGAAAAAAAACCTACTCGTCCTATCGAAAAATGATTGATAATAAATTGATAGATCTTTTTAGGTGAACAACTTTTGTCTTTTAATTTTAGTGTATATCTTGTGTCGTTTTTTAAAAAAAATTTAACATTTTTATTTTGAATGTTATTTTTTACGCCTGAAGCAAAAACTACGTGTCCTATCAAAAATTATAGCTTTTTTTTAGATGAACAAGTTTTGTCTCATTTTTTTCGTAACTTGTGTCGAATTATGAATGAGTATTTTTTTTCAGTGCGTGCAATTTAAGCTTTTTCATTTTTTTCGTATCTTGCATAGTTTAAATAAAAAATCGAATTTGTGGAGTTTTTGTTCATTTTAGTTTTTTTTTTTATTTTGAAAATGCCCTAACTCTGATAATTTTCTATTTATAGAAAAAAGTCATTAGGATAAATAGTTTGAATTTTTGAGTACTATGAATAGCCGTACATAGAATTTTTAAATCTTGAAAAAATGTGTCAAAAATTTTTGGTACGATCAAATGTGAAATTTTCAACTTTTCGACCAAATTGAAAAAATTGTTCTCATGATCTTGTAGGGATTTTAAAAAGCAACGTTTTCTTATTTCGACTTTTTTTCGTATCACGCGTTGTTTAGCTTAAAATGTTCATTTTAATAAGTTTTTTGGAGTTTTTAAAATGCTCTAACTCTGGTAATTTTTGATTTTTCAAAAAAAGTCATCAACGTAAATTTTTCATTAACTGTACAGAGAATTTTGAAATTTTAAAAAAAGTGGTATAAAAAATATTCAAAATGTGCCCACTTTTTGAATTTTCATCCAAAATGGGTCGCTAACGAACTTGACCATTAGTTTAGGACACTAAACGATTGAGCCAAAGAACAATCTAATAGATTAATTTTTTCTAAATTTATCGTGTTCACAGACAGACAGACAGAGTTACAGAAACATTCGTAAAAATTTGTTTTTCGGTTTCAGAGGGTCTCAAAAGGTTGACATTTTACAAAAACGGGGGGGGGGGGGCAAATTTTACACAAATCTAATACCTTCTCTGATGAGAATGTAAAAATAGAAGTTTTGGAAATTTTAATTTTAATTCGTAATTTTGATACTGCTTCAAGGACGTATTCGCGATCGAAACTTTATACATAGTTTCAGAGTCTGTAGATATCAGTGCAGTTATCATTGTCGCGATTAAGCTCATGATATTTGGATGCTTGCTGTGATTCCGGTCGTTGGCGTAACGCGACCAATAAATCTACCAAAACATTATCACCAACATAATGCGCCGGATATCGTTGAAACATTCATCCGCAGCTTCTACTGATTAAATCCCAGACAAAGAAGGGAATCCTCTTCTGACAGGAATTAGAAATTGCATCCACATTTATATTTCCAATAATATTAGTTTAAATAATATTAATTTAGTAATTAAACAAAGGAACTCAACCGAAATTTATTTCCTTCGACCACATTGAAATCTTCTGCTTTTCTCTCATTTCCTCCTTGATCGTGGATGGAAGGAAATTAATAGAGTAACTATCCATTGGAATAATTTTTAATCTTCCGGATTGAAATTGAAAAAAAATTGATCGATTTCCTAACATGAGAAAAGGTCTTATTTGATATTAGTTTTTTTTTAACTTTGTGATTTCGTAGGTCGTTTATTATTTTCTACATCTGGCCAACAACCTAACATCTCTCTAGTCATCAATTACGTCTATCCTTTTCAATCATAATCCTTTTCCACTTAAATCCTTTTCTACAATTTTGTAATTTTTTTCAGTCCTTTTCTAATCTTATTCTATTTTTTGGATACACACAAAAAGTAATGATTCAGTTTTGTTTAAGGTCATTTTATGAACAAATGATTTTGAACTTCAGTTATGTTCGCTTCATCGATGAATTTAAACACAATTGAATTATTTTTGATATTCCTATTACTCAATATTAAACGATTGTTTCAGTTTCGTTTCAACACATTTTGACGCTGTTTTTTGGTTTAAAATAAAACTTTTTTTCTGCATGGGCGGAGGATAATCTTGGGTACAAAACAAGGATTAGAAAAGATAAGGTATATATGAACACTAGAATAAGGCTTATGAGGCTTATGGGGCGAAATTAGAAAGAAAAAATACTAAAGACATGTGGCAATTATTGCCAGCTTGGTTTTCTTGTCAAAATTGTTTATAATAATTGTTTATTCACTTCCAATTTTTTAATTTTATTTCAGCAAAATTTCCTTTTCGTTTTGAACTTGATCCTTTTTCAGGATGCAATATGTGAGCTAGAATTTTCATAAACACAAACTGATCATTTTTTAATTTTATAATTATCAGAATTCAACAAGGGAACTGAAAAATAATGTTCACTAGAGCTGTATCTCTATTTTTTGATCATCAGAAAAACTTATATTTCAGATAAGTCATAAAAAATCTGTTACAGCAGAGCCAAAATTTGCACAATAGGGTTGCCAAAATTTTTTTCTCTCGAATTTTTATAAATACCGGCAGAAAATTTGTTCGAATCCACAAAATATAAATCCAATCTTTTTCTTTCAAAAAATGATATTTCGAGATGCCTAAGCTCCATGAAATTTAACACATACTTTCGATAAGACAAAAATAGGTTTTTGTACATTTAATTCAGAATCCTCAAAATTATCTGAGTCAGGTTAAAAATCAATATTTATCTTCAGAATTAGCCATAGAATACAAATAAGATGTAACTTTTCAAATATCACCCTAATAAGTTTGTTTTATAGGGTCCCAAAGAAAATGAAAAAATGGGTTTTGCGAGATTTTGGTGCTAATTATATTTTCTGCGGTTCTTTCAGGAAAAATTTTTCGTTATACATGAAGTACCACTTTATACTGATAATCAGAAGTTTACATTAATTGTGTAAACGATTTTTTCTTGTTGTTTCTATTTTTGTTTCTAGTAATAATTAATTCAAACTAACAAAATAATTAATTCAACAATTTTTTATCATTTTTAATAATATTCTCTTTGCTTAATATTGAATATTGCGTTTCTTTCATTTTTAACTTTTTGTTTTTTTTTCATGAGGAGTGACTTAATCGTTAATTTAATTTAGGAAAAGTAATTTTTTTTAACAAATTATTGTTGTTTATGATTAGCTTCATTTATATCAATGCATAATAGTTTCCTTTCTTTTTTGAAAATTTAAATTTTCTTTCCTTCTTTCAATTAGCGAGGTTAAAATTAATGAAATTTGCAAAAAAAGTTGTTTTAACATTTTAATATTGTTTATAACTATCTTCTCTTGGATAAGTGCTAGAAAGTTTCGGTTTTTTAAAAAATGTTCAACATTTGACAAATTTTTCATTAGAGGAAGATAGTTTAATCATTTTAACAATAATTATGTTTTAACCATTTATTATATTCAAGAATTTCAACCAAAATGATTGTTTATACAATTTGTTATTATTGTTAACGATATTCTTTCAGAATAATTCTAGAAAATTGCGGTTTGTAAAAGAAATTTAATTTTTGTCAAATTTAAAAATAAAAGAGTTCAATAATTTATTATATTCAAGAAAAAGAATTGCTTAAACAATTCATTATTGTTATTAACTATGTTTCAATTAAACAGTAGGAAAAAGATGCGATTTTTTTTGAAAATTCTGGATTTTTGTGCAATATTTAATGGCGGTGAAAAAATAGTTAATTTAAGCTAACTAAAATAATTGTTTCAACAATTTATTATCATTTTTAATAATATTCTCTCAGAATAATTCTAAAAAATTTCGGTTTAAAAAGAAGCTCTTCTTTCACATTTTTAATCAAAATCAGTTTAATCAATTATTATAGACAATAAAATTAATTTTGTCAAACATTTATTATTATTAGTAATAATATTTCATTTAGATAATGCTTGAAAGGTGAGGTTTGTAAAAAAAATTTCTGGATTTTTGTCCAATTTTCAATTGAAGTAAAGTTATCAATAGTTTAAGCTAACAAAAATAATTGTTTAAATAATTTAATATCCTTGTTAATAATATTATCTTTCCTTAATGGTAGTACGTTGCGCCTATACGTGAAATTTCCAACAGTTTTTCTGTTTTTCGTTAAGTTACTTAATAATTAATTAGATTTATTAACAATCATTTTTTTAACAAATAATGGTTGTTTATGATTCTCTTCACCTACATAAATGCATAGTTATTAGTTTTTTTTTTATTTAAACATTTCTGTCCTTTTTTCCAATAGTGAGGTAAAAATTAATGAACGTTTACACAAAAATTTGTTTGAACAATGTATTATTGTTTATAACTATCTTCTCTCAGATAAGTGATATGAAGTTGCGGTTAATTAAAAATTTCAACTTTTTGTCAAATTTTCAATTAAAGGAAGGTAATAGTTCCATCATTTGAAAAAATTGAGTGTTTGAACAATTTATTATTATTGCTAATGATACTCTCTCAAAATAATGCTATAAAATTGTGGTTTCAAAAAATATTTGCTATTTGTCCAATTTTCAATTGAAACATTCTTATCATTTATGATTGAGAAAGTATTCGAACTGTCGGAAATTTGATATCACAGTTTTTTAACGGATCTCCACGTTTCGAGACCACCTGAATCAGAAAATAAGGTTTTTACGATGGCTTACGATTCTGTCTGTCCGTCCGGCCGTCCGTAAACACGATAACTCTCGAAAATATAAACGGATCAAATCCATCTTTGGCACGCTTTTTTAAGGTCCTAAAAGGAAGGATTAGTTCGTTAACCAGTCATTTTTGATGAAAATTCAAAATGTGAGCGAATTTTGAAAATTTTGGAGACCACTTTTTTCTGAATTTGAAAATTCTATGTACGCAAATTTATAGTATTGAACTGAACAAACAATTTATCATAATAACTTTTTTCGATTAAAAGAAAATTCTCAGAGTTATAGAGTTATTTCAAAATTTTGTAAAACAACCGAAATTTAGAATTTTAACCAAACAACGCAAGATATGAAAAAATGTTAAGAGATGAAAAACATTGCTTTTTTTAAATACCTATTAGACTGTCATGACAAATTTTTGGATTTCCTTAGAAAATCCAAAATTTTGATAGCCCAAAATTTAATGAAAAATCGAAAAATTCTATTTTGTGTCAAACTATGCAGAATACGAAAAAAGATGAATAAACGAAAATTTACCCCCCCCCCCCCAAAGATATACAAATTAATTAATAATCACTTCTTGATTAGAGGCGTACTTTTTGATTTATTCGTGAAAAATAACATTGAAAATAAAAACATCAAATAAATAAAAAATTTATGGAAAACCCCCTCAAGTTAAGAACGAAAGTTATTCAACTAAAATTGTACGCCTAAAACATATCTAAAAATTACATTTAAAATAAAAATAAACAATTTGTGGGAAACGACGAAAGGTACGAAAACGAATTGTTAGACAAGATTTTTTTTTAATTTTGAGCACCATAGCCTCGTAAGCTTTCATTTCATTTCATTTCTGTAATCGGAAGCTCAAACATTTTTATTTTATCAGTTTTTAGAGAGAAAAAAGTTAATAAGTGATATTCAATCGCAGTTAACCTCTATTTTTTGAAACACTGATCTTTCGAATTACAAATAAAACATCTTTTAAGACTTAGAGGAGAAAAATAATTTACATAACAAAAAATTTAAACATTTTTTTCAAAATATCACTTAAAATTTTAAATGTTCAACTTTCTTATTTGTATTTTACTTGGAAAATTCAGAAATTTTAATTGATAGATTATAAATCTCCTTCCTCTACAAAATACCCCCATCACTTTCTTTTCCCTCTCCAATCCTCCTCTTCCTTTCCCACCCTGCTACCTTACTTCCCCTTTTCACGCCTACTTCCTGTGTACTTTTTTCTCCTTCTTACCCCTTCATAATTCCACTACTTTCCCTCACACTCTTCCCGCACTAATTACCCTTTCCTCTACCCCCATCCTTTTCCCCTTCCTTCTCCTATTACCCCCCCCCCTCACACACGAGAAAAGAACGACGGATGAACAACCGGCCGAAACTATAAAAGTTTTTGAGCAGAATCACGAAGCCCTGAAAAGAGATTTTCGATTAAACTTTATCTCCATTTTCCGATAAATTGGACGCTATAAGCTTTAAAATGAACCACGGAACATCCCTACGACCCGTTGCAGGAGAGCCACAATATTCATAAGAAAAAACGCCCTCACGAAATTGAATGTAAATATTTTGATTTTTACTCTCCTGTTTGAGAACATAAATGTTTAGCCACAATTTTGTACGCTTAATGTTGACGTCTCTCCGAAATGTACAAAATCACATTTTTTTCTTGTATGAAATAATTGTTGAACTTCATAAAGTTTGTGAAATCCCTAAGTATCATTTTTGCAACAGAAAATTAGCTATTTTTATTCGTGCCAATTTCAGGGGTGAGACCATGCAAATAAAAAAATCACTAGGAACAAACTTGGACATTCTATCATGTATATTATGTGATTCGGAACTCGAAGAAGAATTATAAAAATATTCGTCAGAAGTGCATGCAGTGTATAACTCTAAAGCATGAAAAGTTTTGCATTTAATACAAATTATGTGCATTTGAAATGTTCTAGTTGTCTTCCAGATGAACTACGTAAAATATCCTTATTATTTGCTGAGCGGAAAACTGGAATGTAACCAAAACCTTAGAATCTCACGCAAAATTTCCTGCAAGCTCTGGCTTTTCCAGGTCAGTAAACACCCTCATTTTTCGTCTAATTCAAGAAGGCAAGTCAAACCTATTCCGAAATTATATAACTCAGAGATTTCTTGTTAAAGTAAAGCCTTCTTTCCCTCTTTGTTGAACTTTAAAAAGAAATCTTTAATTCGCGATTCATCGTTATTTCACTCACTTTATTCAATGCACCTTTGCTTCGCTTTTGCAAGCCAATTCAGGATTCAGGATATGTCGATCATGAAGAGATCTGAGCTCGCTGGAGAATGACTTTGCATATGCGTCTGCAGCACGTGCACAGTCTACACGCCACTGTGATGTGTTTTTTCTTTCCCCGTACAGCCTTTCATCAGTGTGGGTCTAGATCTAAGGGCGGGGAAGTGGTTTTCTGCAGGAACGGTTGGCTACGGGGGCGGTTGGCTGCGGGGGCGGTTGGCTGCGGGGCCGTTTGGCTCCAACAAAGAGTCCTTACTCCGCGTACCGATACGAGTGTTACGCTCGTGAGGGAGAAAGACAGCCCGAGGAAGAGGAAAGATAGATGAAGAAGTGCGAGAAAGAGATGAGAGGGTGGATAGGGTTGGAAGAGTGTGGGAGAGGAAAGCCGGAACGACCCGGGGGTTGCCGTGGTGTTATCGACCCGGCTCTAGTCGGGAATCAAACCCTCGGCTTCTGCGCTCTTTAGCCTTGGTTTTCTCGAGAGCCGGACCAACCTCCAGCAGCAGCAGCATCGTCGGCACCACGGGGCTGACCCTTGCTTGTCAGTACAGTTAGTACAGCCCGGGACACTCGTCGGGAAACACGTTCTCTGCTTGGGCTGCTGGATCGGCTCCGTTATTGATACAGCTGCGAACTTGGTACCATGCCAACTTTTTTTTTATTATTAGGAAATTTAAGATTTGCTACTTGCATCCACTTCAATGCTCTCTGCAACCGGCTTTCAAAACCAACCTTAAGAAAACAAGAGAGTTAATTGCCGAAAATAGAAGAGGAATGACTTGTTGATGAAAGAAGTTTTCTTGACAGTATTCCTGAATGACAAATTTAAAATATCCCTGCATCTATTTGCAATCGGATTGTGCCGGAGGGTTAGGCACGCCGGCTCAAGTGGAAGTACGTGTGAATGCACGACTGAAGAATAGGGTGAGGGTGAAGGAAACTTGAGCTTTTGATGTGCTGGATCAGGTCTTAATAGAGGATACAGTGGATTAAATACGACTTGCTCAACTGACCATTTTATTGAAAGTGAAGAGACCACTGCGATGAGTGGTCCTTAAATGAAAAAAGTCTCACGATGTTGTTATCACTTTACAGATGAGACAATCTCGAGTTTTGAAGATAAGAGTGTGTTTGTGCTAAAGGAGATGGTGATAGTGTTCAACTGTGAACTTCAAGAACGTATCCAACTTTCGCAACTATCAATATTGATAGAGATCAATGTAAGTGCAACAATTTTATTTCAAAGAGAGTCGAATTTCAATATTGAATGACTAAGCAACAAGCTCAAATCTAGAAGAACGAAAGACAAAGAACTAAAAGTCGAGAGGTATTTGAGTAACTAACAACATTTAACATTTCTTAGAAATACTTTTTCAATCTTCTTAGTTATTGCTAATAGAAAGATTTCCTTTTGCACCTTTCTCCTCTTTGAGTAAGAGATTCCACAAACTGTTCGAAGATTTAAGAACTAATTAGTTGACTTTCAATTAGAGTCATATAGCTTCACTTAGGCTAGTTTCTGCACAAATTTGTGTAGATATTCTTTACATTATTCAGGTATTTCAGTTACGTGAAAAATGGAGATTGTCAAGCGAACACTAACAATTGGCGCACTTAAACAAGTGGCTTTGCTGACCATCCCACTACAGAGTCCGAGCTGTCGTTTACTGTTACTTTAGTTGAAGAGGGTTTACATTGCATCTTGAGTCAATTGATGAACAATTATTGTCGTCATGACTGCAGTTGTAATAGCAGTATCTAACAGGACCCACGAAAATCCTCTTATGGAAAATGGATGTTTCTTAGCACAAATAAAATTTCCCTTACATTTTAAGATTGAAAGGGCTTTCATTTTTCCTTGAACAAACTTTACCTAATCTTGCAGCCGAAAGAATCTCTTTCTGTGAAGAAGGCATTCAAGTAAATAAAACTTTTTAAAAACAGGCGAGAGAATGATGCTTTTATTTCAAGACAAATTTTTCGTTGAGTGGTAAATAAAATCAACAATTTCCTCATCCATCCAGCAACTCAATTGTTTAGGTTTTTTCGCCTGATCAAATTGAATTCTAGTTAATCAATTTTGTCCTGAGATTGGATCAAAATGACATGCAACTCGTTTATACCAAACTTCGGTTTTTTGTTATTTTTAGCAAATTGCATAAAATAGTGATTCAATTCTCAAAATAAATTGCCTGTCATAAATGTTTATAAGTGACAGCTGTCGAGTGTCAGTTGTTATATTTCATACAAGTTATTACCCTTTACATACAGGTTGAAATTTTGAAACGGAGCTTTTAAAGAAATGTACTACATTTTTTAACTTTACATTCTTATGTTTCGATAAATACTAGAAAAGAGTATATTCATATATATTAAATCATTTTTTTGGTCCCAGGAAGTTGTAAATCTGCCAGAAACAAGTTTCGGAACTATGCTGATTAATATAAACATTTTTTAAGGAACAAATTAATTTCTGGATTTGAATATTCATTTAATTTGGTTAAAAATTAATTTTTTTATCTAAAAATGTGACTATTGTAGTTGAAGATTCATCATTTTATTTAAAAATTAATTTTTTGGTAGAAAATCTAACCATTGCTGATTGGAAATCAACTTTCTTGTTAATAATTCATATTTGTGGTTAAAAATGTCTACTATTTTGTTAAAAATTTGTCTTTTATCATTTATGTTCAAAATTCATCTCTTGAGTTTGAAATTGTTTGACAAAAAATATTGTGTCAGACCTTCATTTTTTTTTGTGAAGCATAGATCTTTTTAAACTAAAAATGTAACTTTTCCATAATTAATTTAATATTTACCTTTTATTAATAAATATTCAAATACTTGGTTAAACTCCTTTGTAAATAATTCTTTTTCTGTTGTTCAATTGGTACTAGTTTGCTTAAATTTCGTTTTAAATTGATTTATTTATTAGAAATTAACGTATTATTTAAACATCTAACTGTTTCATTTTCAGTTGAAAATTCATTTTTTTTTTAGTTGAAAACTTTACTTTTTGGAAAAAAATTTAACTTTTGTGTTGGATATTAATAAATTTTTTTTCTGAAGACTTATCCTTCTCAGTTAAAAATTCCAGTGTTTGTTTGAAAATTAATATTTTTTTAATAGTAGTAAATTTAAATATTGTTTTGGAAATTCTTATTTTTAGGTAAAAAAAGAATTTTTTCAATAGAAAATTCAACTACGTTGATGAATGTTAAACTCTTTTTTTAGGATTCTAATTTTTTATACTAGAAATTCAACTATATCAATTGGCGATTCATCATTTTAGTCACAAATTAATCTCTTGTGGTAGAAATTCTTCTTTTTGGTAGAAAATTTTATTACTTATTTTAAATTTTAATAATATTCTTTTTTTTCTGACAATTCACCTGTTTTTAATACTTGATAAAAATCTATCATTAGTTTGAAATTTTATCTTTTTTAGATACCAATTTTACTGTTTGATAGAAAATTGATCTATTTTATTAAAAATTCTTTTCTTTGTTTTAGAAAATCATTATTATTGATTGAAAATTCATTAATTCGGTTAAAAAATTAAAATTGTTTATTTAAAATTGGTTTACTTTTTGGAAAAAATTATCTTTCTAACTAAAAATTTAATCCTCCTAGTATCAAAAAAGATTCATAATTCCAACTGAAAATTATCTCTTTGATTACAAATTCAACTATTTTGTTGAAAATTCGTGTTTTTTTCTTAAAAATGCAAGGTTTTCTAAAACATTTTCTGTTTATTCTGCGAAGTTCAAAATCTTTCAGAAGTGGAAATCGGAACTAGGAAAATCTAAATTAATACTTTTAGAAAGAAAAAGAATTAATTTCTAGAGCCACATAAATTTCCAGCTCAATATAGGAAAATTGTAATTTTTCTCCCGCCTTGGAATTCAAAGTTTGTTACAAATATTTCTTATTCATAAATATTATGTCAGTTATCAAGAACAAAAAACTTTCTTTAAACAGTATAACAACTGACACTTGATAGTTCGACGGGTTCGAATTAATAGGTTCCATCTCGGAGAAACTAAATAAAAAGGTGGTATATTGTGGAGACCAAATAAAAAGGAGCTATAGAGTTTTGGGAGCGCTGATATTCCTAATTTGCACTTGATTCTAAAGCAGTTAGCACCTTTTAATCTTCATTTGCACCAAAATTATGTTTCAAACAACTTTATTTATAATAATTGTCTAAACGACAGAGTTCCATCTTGGAGAAACCAAACAAAATATGCTAACTCGAAAATACAATATGAAAAGGTGCTAACTTGCGTGGAAAACTCTCGAAGCTTGAAAATCAAACGCCGATTGTATTGGGAACATCAGCACCTTCACTACTATATCACATTTCATCTAGTCTCCACGAATTAGCCCCTTTTCATTTTGTTTCTCCGAGATATAACCTTTTCATTTGGACTTGTCGAGTTATGAGTAAGGTTTTTTAAAAGTCAATTTTTTAAGTCAAGTTTTTTTCTGCAGATAAAAATCAGAATCGTATTCAATGGTCCGATATATCAGGGTTTACTGTTACTGTATTACAGTATTTAGATCTATTCATCAACTAAAGAAATTTCCCTCATTTTCTGAATTTGAGGGATGAATTAGTCTAATAACTGAAATACTGTCACAGTTAACCTAGGGATCAAAAACTATTTTCGGAACAACTTCATTTATAATCCGTGTCCAAATAAAAGGGTTCCATTTTAGAGAAACCAAATGAAAGGTGCTAACTTACGGAGACACAATGAAAAGGTGTTAACACAAGTGACAACCTATCGAAGCTTCAAATTCCCATTTAAATTGTATTGAGAGCATCAGCACCTTCAGCTCTGTGGCACCTTTTCATTTGGTCTCCACGAGTTAGCACCTTTTCAGTTGGTCTCCACGAGCTGGCAACTTTTTACTTGGTTTCTCCGAGATAAAACCTTTTCATTCGGACTCGTCGAGTTAGGAGTACATTTTGTCAAGTCAATTTTTGATCCACATGAGTGGATCATTTTCTTTTTATTTGATAATCAAAATCATATTCAATAGTCTGCTATCTCAGTGCTTACTTTGGCTGTATAACAATCTTTAGACTAATTCATTCACTAAAGAGAACACCCTCATTTGATAAATTTTTGGGAAAAATTAGTCAAATGACTGTAATACAGCCGCAGTGAACCTCAGGACATCAGTAAGTTCGTATTATTTTGCCCAACAACTTCAGATCAAAGTGATCACCTTTTGCGAATCAAAAATTAATTCCTGAACAACTTCATTTACATTTCATCTCAACATGAAAGGGTTCCATCTCAGAGAAACCAAATGAAAGGTGCTAACTTTATGAGACAAAATAAAAAGGTCCTAACTTGCGTGGCAAACTCTCGAAAGTTCAAAATCCCATTTAAATTATAAACGGAGTTTCAGCATCATCAGATCTGTAGCATCCATTTATTTAATCACCATGAGCTAGCACCTTCTTTTTTGATTGCTCGGAGATGAAACCTTTTCCTTTGAACACGTCAAATTACAAACAAAGTTGTTTCAAAGTAAATTTTTCGATACCTAAGGGTCGATTATTTTTTCCTGGAATTGATCATCAGAATTCTATTCAACTGTCTGATTTTTCGAAATTAACTGAAGCTGAATTAGAAATATTAGACAAATTCATTCCCCAAATCCCAAAAATGCGGCTACTCCCTCATAATAAACTAGGAAAGTCGACTTTAGATTGGCTTCACTTCCATTTTCATTATCGTTACCGACCAAACTTATAATCCGTTGACAGTTTGATCCTCCTTCTGGGTTCGAAACCCGTCTCGATGGCTAAAACTTCCCTATCCAAGGTCTGCAACTACAAGCACTTAAGTCTTGCTAATTTTGACTTGACAAATTAAGAATCCGAGTATAATACATCTTCCGGCATCACTCTTCATTGTTTTTTATCGATCACTCCTCGGAGCACATTGAATGGATTAAGGTTTTCCAAGAGCTAAGGAGTTAGGGCGATAGATGGAATTTCGAAGAGCTGAATAACATCTTCACCTCCGATACAGATCACAAATTTTTTGCTGGTCATTTTCAAGTAGGTCAGAGGTCGTCTTCAAATATTGTGATATGACTTTCCGTGATATTCACCCTTCTAAAAAAATTGAACGAACATTTTACAATTTTGCAGCTAAAAGTTTAATTTTTCGAATGAAAATTAAATTGTTTGTCAAGAATTATTCTTTAATGGTCAAAAACTAATCTTTTTGGTTTAAAATCCCTCCACTATGGTTAAAAATTACTGCAGTGAAAAATCATGTAATGTTTGCAAATTTAAGTATTTTGTTATAACTTGCTTTTTTTTCTTTCTCAAAAAGTAATCTTCATGGTTAAAAACTTATATTCGTGTTTGAAAATTTCTAGATCTGATCCAACAAAAATTCTTTTGTTTAAAAGAAACTTTTCAAAATAAAAGTTTCACCATTTCATCTTTGTCAAAAATTCATGAAATTATCCCAAAGTTCGTCTGTTTTTAGAAAACTTAAAAAATCTTCTTAATTTTTAAAATTCCACTATTATACTAAATAATTGATTTTTTGGTTGAAGAATTATTATTTTACTAGAAAATTTCATTTCCTTTGTTGAAAATTTAAGTATATTGTAGAAAATTCTTTTTTTTGTAGACAATTAATTTGTATTGTTGATATTTCATTTTTTTGGTTGAAAATTTCTTTATTTGGTCAAAAACAATTTTTTTTTAATTAATTTTAAAACTAAACATGTAAGTATGCCATATTTGGCTGAAAAAAGTTCTTTGTTTCAAACTTATTTTTGGTTAAAAATTGAATTGTTTCGATTAAAATTCATCCGTTTGGTTGAAAATTTAACTTTTTGAACAAAAATTAATTAACTTACTTGTGGAATCCTTATTTTAGTTATGAATGAATTTTTTGGTTTGAAAATTTTACTCTGTTGTTGACAATTTTTTGAAGATCGTTTTTTAACCTAATATTTAAGTTTTTTTCTCATTTAACTATTTTGTTGACTTTTTATTTTAGCTCGTAGGTTCATCATGTTAGTTGTAAAACCATCAATTAAAAATTTATCTTTTTGGTTTTAAATTGAATTGTTCAGTTAAAAATTGAATCTTTTGGTCGTAGATTCCTATTTTAGATGTAAATTAATTTTTAGCACAACAATTTAACCATTTTTTTGGGAAAATTTTTAAGATTCCTTTTTTAGCCTCACATTCAACTAGTCAATTTTTTTGTAGTAAATAAATTTTTTAACTAAAAATTAAACTATGTCATATATTGATAAAAAATTAATATTCTTGATTGTGAATTTATCTTTTTGGTTGAAAATTCATATATTTTGGTTAAAAATTCTCCTTTTTTATTAAAAATAAATTTTGTATTTCAAAGCTTAAATATTGTATTTCTGGTAAAAAAGTAATCTGCTTATTTAAAAATTCATCCATTTTTATACAAATTTTTATGTTTTGAATAAAAATTCATTTTGCCTGTTGAAGATTATTTAGAAAATATTTTTTTCGGATAAAAGTACATCTTTTTGGTCAAAAATTTATCGTTTTCAGTCCGGAAATTACTATTTGATACAAATTTCATTTTTTTGTCTTTAAATATTTATTATTTCACTTCGAAATTCATTTCTTTGTTTGAAATTTTATTTTTGAAACAAAAAATGTAACTTATCTACTTTTAGTGAAAAACTACATATATTAGTTAAAAATTTAATTGTTTTCTTGAAAACGTAACAATTTTGTTACAAATTAATTCCTCCTTGTTCAAAATTTTTATTTGTTGAAAAATTTTCTCATAAATTATTATTTGTTTAAATTAACTATTCATCTTAAAATTCATTTAGTTTGTTTAAAATCCGATACTTTTATTTGGAAAGATCAAATTTCTATTGTACTTTATATAATTTGTAATATCTTAAAATTCAAATTTTTCTTACGTCGTTGATAATTTATGTTTTTCAGTTAAAAATTCGGCTATTCCATTCGAAGTAAGATTTAACCAAAACCCCTTTCCCTCTGAATCGTTTAAAGTAATTCCTGGACGTCCCCCCCAAGTTGAATTTTTTTGAACTGAATAGAAGACGATACAATAAAGTTAAAATGGTAATTATACCCAATTCGCGTTCAGACGGTGTACAGTCTTCCGTCGCCTTTGATCGCTGCACAGCTCCAAGTCTTGTTTATAAGTATAGGGCCTAACGACCAAACACGATGGGGAGGTGTACACCGCCTAAGCTTAGCTGAGAGCTGTACACTGCCTAATCGTGACGAAGAGGAGTATACCGCCTAAACTCGGCAGGTGGTGTACACCTTTCAGTTGAGTTTAGGCGGTATACTCCTCTCCGTCACGATTAGGCAGTGTACAGCTCTCAGCCAAGCTTAGGCGCCCATTACAGTGCCCATTGTACAATTACGCCCATAACAGTGTACAGACAGCTGTATACTAACTAATCGCTACGAAGAGGTGTATAACCCCTAAGCTTGACTGAAAGCTGTAAACTGCCTGATCGCTACGGAGAGGTGTATACTGCCTAAACTCGACTGAGAGCTCTACATTTCCTAATCGCGACGGATAGGTGTATACCGCCTGAACTCCACTAAGGGCTGTACACCGCCCAAGTGTGACGGAGAGGTGTATACCGCCTAAACTCAAATAAGAGCTGTACACTGATTAAGATTCACGGAGAGCTGTACACCTCCTAAATGTAACGCGCATGGAGTGGTAAGAAATGGATTCTTCGATATCTGCATATTTTCGAAGAGCATGTGCACTCTCTTGATTAAATACGCTTCTGTTCATTTAACAACTTGTAGGTTATCCTCCACAGGTTGTTAAACCTAAGAAATAGGTATATATTTTTCAAGGCTTTTAAAAATAGTCACTAATCCTAAAACTGACTAATAAACTATTTATGGCATTTTAGAGTATTTTATGGTAGATCAATATTGAAATTCGATTAAAGTCCAGGGCTTAAAATGGTGCGTGATCAGAGACACTTTATCTCGTCTACAATTAAACTTGTTCAATCCAAAATTAAAAAATGTGGAATGGAAAATTAATATTTATTGATAGCAGGTTTCACAGTATTTCCAGTTTTCCTCGAAATTTATTGAAAGCAATTAGAAGATGCAACTATTTCTGGTTCAGAGGTAATTGCTTAAATTGAATTTTAGGCAAAAAAACAACAGTTTTTACTTAACATTCAACTACTTGAACAAAAGATTTATCCCTTTAGTTCAAAACGTATATCTTTGTAAAATTTAACTCTTAAATGAAAATGAACTTTTTCTAAATTTTCATTTACTGGTTTAAAATTGAACTTTATTTTACAAATATCTTTCTCACCTCAACTAAAAATTCCTTATTGTTTAAAAATGAAATTCCCTTGGTAAATTAATGATTTTTTGTTGTTGACAATTTATCATTATAGTTGAAAATTCATCTCTATATTTGAAGTTGTAACTATTTTGTTGAAATTGTTATTGTTTTGAATGAACATTCACATATTTTGTATAATATTCTACTATCTGATTGAAAATGTATTTTTTCATCAAAAATTAATATTTTCGGTTTAAGAATTTTTAATTGTTTTTCGTGGAAAGTCCAACTGTTTTAAAGAAAGTTTTCATTTTTAACTTTGAAAATTCTATAAAATCTTTTTCTTTCGTTTGATGAGTTGTGAAAAGTTCAATTTTGTTGCTGTTCAAGATTCATAAGCGTAGATAAATTTTTTTATCTATTTGGTTGAAAATCTAACTAATTTGATTACGTTTTTTTGCCTCGAAATTCAACTACACTGTTAAAATGGTTCTGCTTAATGACGATTTTTTTTTTAAACTTATATTTTCGAGTTGAAATTCAACTTTTTTTGTACATAATTCATCTTTGCATTTTCAAGATTGAGCAATTCAGTTGAAATTTTGTTCTTTCTTAAAAATTTATTTTTCATTTGTTGGTCATTTAAATTTTTTAAAGAAAATTCGTATATTTGGCTTTAAAAGTAACAAATTTGGTTGAAATCTTTTCATTTCTGGCAGCAAAACCATTGTTTGTTGAAAATTAATAAATTTTCTTTAAAATCCCTTTTTTCGTTCCATGAGTTTTTACAAATTTATTTTTATTGTTGTTAAAGATTTATAATTTCAGTTAAAAAGTGAACTGTGATTGAAAAATTAATTAATTTGATGAATTTTTATACTAGGCTGAAAGTTTAAACATTTTGTTGAAATCCTACTTTATGACTACAAAATTTATTTCTTTGTTGACAACTAATATTTTCGAGTTAAACCTTTAACTTTTTAGTAGATAAATAGTTTTTTTTTTGTTTTGAAAATTCGACTACTTTGTTCTAAATTCATCTGTTTTGTTAAAATTTTAATATATTATTCAAAAAATTAAGTCATTCAATAGTTTATTAAAACCAATTCTTCTCATTGCCATTTTTTATTCAGAATTTTTGCAAATTATTCAAATTTTTTCTTGAATACATTTTTTTGTTGCAAATTTATAATTTGCGGTTGAAAATTAATTTTGATGATAAAAAATTCATCTTTTTTGGTCAAAAATTAATTTTCTTTGTTGAAAATTTATCTTTGCAATTAAACATTCTAATCACTGGTTGAAAGGTAATTTCTTGGACAGAACATTTATCTCTTTGTTCGAAAATTAAAGTTTTGTTAAAAATTAATTTTTATGTTTTTGAAAACTCATCCGTGTTTTTGTATTTCGTTTGGGTAAAAATGCAAATATGAAGTTGCAAACTAATCTGGTTTCATTGAGAATTCACCCTTTTGGTAGAAAATTAAACTACTTTTTTGAAAAATCATTTTTTGTTTTGTTTTAAGGTGCATAATTATTTTTGTTGGTAAAAATTTATATTGGCGGCTGGAAATTTTAACTCAGTGGATGATAATCGACCGTCGTGAGTGGAAAATGCAAGGATTTTCTTAAAAGTTGAACTTATTTGTTACAATTCGTATTTTGTTTGGTTAATAATTCATTTCCTTTAACTAAAAATGTAACGATTCCATCATTTCTTGAAAATTGATCTTTTTGCATTTGCATATCAACTATTTTGTAAAAATTTCATCTCATTTCTTAATTTTGTCTAAAAAAATGTATTTTTCTAGTCTCTGAAAAATCTCCTCATTTCCCCCGTTCATAGATCATTTTAGATTGTAAATTCTCTCATTATTGCAATTAAAAAAATGGTTGATTCTTTTTTTTTACTAAGGGCCGGGATACACACATTATTTGTCCGAAATTTGAAACATTCTAGGCCCTAATATACTCTCTCACTAATAAAATAAATTTAATTTGATCTCAATTGCTGTTACAGCAGAAATGATCACTGCACCAGAATAAGTCTACAGAAGAAGGAATTGAAGAATGGAATGAATGCAGGGAGATCGTGCACTCATTACCCAGACATGGGAGGGGGTCTTGCCTTTTGAATCGAAGCGTCAGCTGTTTTTTAAAAGTGCCTCGAATTATTGACTCTGAGAGGGTCGTTGGAACACCAAAGAGCTTTTCTGAACCTGCGCCGATGACTCCCGCAAGATTATCCAGTGGCGAGGTCTCGAGCACGATCGCGACATTAGCGGCGTCGGCTGTCGAGTCGAGGAGCTGCTGGAGAGTACTCGAGGATGGAACTGAGAGGTAGTTGCGTGACAGAATCGACAACGGCGTGTCAAAGTTATCGTGAAGGGACTCTTGAGGTAGCCTCGAAGAACGAGGAAGGAGGGGATCGACTGGGCCCCGGGATCGGGTCTTGTTGCCCGGAAGGGAGTTTTCCGGGGTCGGGAGGGCGCCACAGATGCGGGGCCCGGAGGGGCCAGCCCGCGGCGGCGTGACGCGATGCGGACGCCCTCCACCGCAGCCTCGAGGAAAAGGAGGAAAACGTTTGTCCCTCCCACTGATCAAGGTCAGCTTCCTACCCTGGATAGTACGAAGAGGGATGGATCCTACGAGGACCCGGATGCGGCGGAGAAGGACGGCTCTTATCAGCGTCTCTTTGCTGGAAAAGCCAGAGCTGGAGGAAGAATCGAGAGAGGAATTGCTCGGAGTGGAGAAGCGGAGGCGGAGGTCGAGGGTCATTTTGAGAAGAGCGGAATCGTCGCAAGAGAGGACATCTTCGCAACTGAGGAAAGCACTCCGAAGGTTTCGGGTTCTAAGGAGGATGGATTTACGAGAAAAACTAGCGAGAATAAGAGAATGCGAAAAGAAGGGAAGAATCGATTTAGATCGCTGGCATTGTCTTGCATGTTCTTTGGATTGCTTTTTGGATACTGGTGGCCCGGAAGGGCGGAAGCTTTCGCGGGCGGACAGAAATATAGTACTAGAGTGGTTAGAACGAGATACGGAACATTGCGCGGAATCGTGGCGAGGACGTCCACGGTCGAGGTTTATTGTGGCGT
This sequence comes from Belonocnema kinseyi, assembly GCF_010883055.1. Taxonomy (NCBI): domain Eukaryota; kingdom Metazoa; phylum Arthropoda; class Insecta; order Hymenoptera; family Cynipidae; genus Belonocnema; species Belonocnema kinseyi. The sequence goes on along the minus strand of NC_046658.1, from coordinate 134,649,913 downwards.
GCCTTATGCTACTCCACCCCTTGGATCCCTGCGGTACATGCCGCCCGTCACCCCTACACCCTGGCGAGGAACCAAACTCGCGGATACCATGCCCCCCGCTTGCCCCCAAAAACCACCGAAACCGGATCCCAAGTTACCCAGGGGAAGGCGGCTCTACCTTGAGAAGATCGCCCCGATCCTAGCCAATCAAAGCGAAGACTGCCTTTATCTCAACCTTTATGTTCCGAGGCCTCCACATGGTAAGTCTTTATCATTCTCTACACACATCAAACTCTCGCTTTCAGTCCAGTAGTGGATGTTGCGTTTGAATAGCCTTGGACTGACTTCAGGGGGATCAGAACGTGAACAGTCACGGCCGCCTGAACCGTTTCCATTTGAAATGCATGCCATTGTACAGTATATGTGACTGAGTAGTCGCGCGTTGCGGGCTCTAGTAGTTCTAGGATGACCGAAAACGGGGGGACTAAAAGCGAGAGTTGGGTTTGCATACACTTGTTAGGTTAGAAATCTGACAAAATTTCACGTCAAATAATCAATAGTGCGGATATCTCTGCCTCTTTAAAGGGGATGTATTATGTGAGAAGATTTCTAAAAAAATTTTAGGATTTCTCGAATTTTGCACTTTGAGTTAAACTCATCTCACCACCTCCGAAATTTCTAGAAAAAGTATGAAATGTATAGAACATAATGACTCAAATATTAGCGATTATTTAAGCTCATAAAATATTTTTTTAAATCATGTATCAAAGACGCGTGAAGATTTTTCAAGTTTTCTTGGCTCAAATTAAAGATAAGATTTAAAGAAATTTCTCTGGTAAGTCTTATTTTTGTCTATGACTTTCCTAAGTCCTCATACAAATTGTAATAAAAAAATTCGATAAATTCTTGATTTCAAAGAGAAAAATTCTCCAGTTATATATAGTACTCTTAGAAAAGTTTGTAATATCTCTACTAGGATGCATTTATTTTGCTTCATTGTTTATCAAGCAATCATTATATTTGAAATTCACTAGTGATTTTTATTTTGTTTTACGCTAGTCGTAAATAACCTTTCCGGCAGGAGTGTATTACTCTTTTATTGAATATACAAACCTTATGAAATTTATGTCTCTTGCCGTTAAAGGTGCGAGCTCGAATTATTTTGAATTTTTTCCCATCATTCTGTAGCAAAATATACATAAAAACAAAGTTTAATTTACATTTTTCACATTTTTTAATACTCTCAAAATCATTTAACATTTTTTATACTTAACTTGTTAAATTAAGATAATTCTAAGGGATTAGATAATTTCGAAAGATTTTGAAGGATTCCAAAGTGCCTATACATTTTCATAATATTTGAAAAAATCTAAAGGATTTTAAATGGATTTTAAAGAATTATCAAGATTTTACAGGTGATATCAGGTTTATTTAGTTTCCTGAGATTTTCACGGATATTATATTATTTTATTAAAATTTAAAAGAGTTTAATTCCATGAGTTATCGGATTAACGTATTTAAAAGATTGATGAAGACTTTTATTAGCTCAAGGTATTTCTAAATTTTTTGAAAAATTTAACATACTTCAAAGAATTTTAAGTATTCTAAGATAATTCAAAAGATTTCAAGGAATTTCATTATATCCAAAAAGATTTTAAATATTGTAGGGTATTTAAAAAGATTCAAAGGGATTTTAAAGATTTAAAAAGATATTCTATGACATAAAGATATTTCCAATGATTTTAAAGAATTCATTGTATAATATTTTCAAAGATTCGAAGCAATTTTAGTACATTTGAAAAATTTGAAGAGATATCAGAGAGATTTAGAGATTTCAGGGTTCTGTAAACATTCAAAGAAATTCTCAACAAGTTTAAACATTTTTAAGTGATTTCAAAAGATTTGTAAAGAATTAAAAAATTCCAAGGACTTTTCAAGGATCTTAATAGTATAAAGAAATATCAACAAATTTCTTGTCACTTTATGAAACTTCGAAGGATTTTTCATAATATTCAATTGAAATTTTTCAGAATTTAATTACTAGAATCATGGGACTTTCCAAGGAATTCTAATAGATATAAAAGGATATATCAAAGGAATTCAGAAATGTTGTGATTTTGCTAACAATTACAAGAAATTTTCAGCGACTTTAAATATTGTTAAGTAATTTCAAATTTTTTTAAAGATTTAAAAATTTGTCAAGAACTTGCGAGGATCTTAATGCGATGAAGTGGTACAGAATTTATGAAAGAATAAATACTTAATTGCAATTTCGGCGAATTTAATTTCAAGAATTGTGGTATTTCCAAACATTTTAAAACTTTGAATCCCCCCCCGTACTTTTGCATATTTATCTGCGATTTTCTTATATATTTTTTTCCGCGCTATTTCCTATTCTTTCATTTTATTTTGAAAATTCCCACACCCCTTCCTTTTTTCCACGTCATTTTCTATTTTCCTACGCTATTTCATATTTTCCCATGCATCTTCCTTTTTTCTTCACACTATTTCATATTTTTTTACATCCTTCTTTATCTTTTCTCACTTTCCTCATTATTTTCCGATCAGCTTGCTATTTTCCCATCATATTTTTTGCGTTCACAGGCGTTTTTTACGTTCCCGTTTCCCGTTCTATTTCATATTTTCACACACTCCTTTCTATTTTCTCATGCAATTTGATATTTTCCCACACCGCTTTCTCTTGATGCGTTTTTTTATATTTACCGAAACTTCTTTATATGTTCTCTTGCTTTTGATATTTACCCACACATTTCTCATATTTTTTTGCAACGCTTCCTATCCTCCCATGATATATTCTATATTCCCATGCTCCTTGCTTTTTCCCACAATATTTTATACTTTTCCACGCCTTTTCCTTTAATCATCTTTTTACACGCCCCTTTCTTTTTTCTCACACTTTTCTCATATTTTTGTGTTTTGCTTCCTATTTTTCCATGATATTTTCTACATTACCACTTCTCTCACTTTTTCACACAATATTCCATACTTTTCCACACCTTTTCCTTTTCTTATCTTCCCACGCCCCTTCCTTTTTCACGCTATTGCATATTTTTCCACGCCCTTCTTTATCATCCCTTACTTTTCTCATATTTTTCCGATCCGCTTGTTATTTTCTCATGGTATTTTCTAGATATACACGTCCTTTCCTTTTCCCCATTATATTGCGCTTTCTATTTTCCCATATTTTCCACATTTCCACGCCTCTCACTTTTTCCTACACTATTTTATAGTTTTCCACATCTTGTCCTTTAATATTTTTTCCCTCCCTTTCCTATTTTCTCACGTTATTTTATTTTTTTCCATGTACCTTTTTTTTATTCACGCTATTTCATATTTTTATACGCCCTTCTTTATTCTATACTTATCTTTATACTTTTCCACGACTTTTCCCTTATCTTCCCTCACTTTTCTCATATTTTTCCGAGCCCTTTGCTATTTCCTCATGGTATTTTTTACATTTCCACGCCTCTTCCACTTTCCCACTCTATTTTATATTTGTACACACCTCTTCTTATTTTATCACGCTATTTTATATTTTCCCACGCCGCTTTTTTTCCACTTTCTTTCATATGTACCCACTCTTCCTCATATTTTCTACATTCCCATGCCCCTCACTTTTTCATACTATTTTATACCTTTTCACGCCTCGTCTTGTTCATATTTCTCCACGCCGCTTTCTATTTTCGGTGTTATTTCAAAACTTTACCTCTACCTTCCTTTTTTCTTCACGGTATTTCATATTCTTCCACACACCTCTTTATTTTCCCTCAACTTTTTCATATTTTCTCGAACCACCTTCAATTTTCCTATGCAATTTTCTACATGCCCTCGCTCCTTATTTCCCCTCACACTATTTTATCATTTTAACACGTCACTTCCTTTTGCCCACTCTATTTCGCCTACTATTTTTCCATATTTTCCACATTTCCATGGCCCTCACTTTTACCTACACTATTTTATAGTTTTCCACATCTTTTCCTTTTAATATTTTTTTACTTCCTTTCCTATTTTCTCAAGTTATTTTATTTTTTTCCATGTACCTTTTTTTTTATTCACGCTATTTCATATTTTTATACGCCCTTCTTTATTTTATACTTATCTTTATACGTTTCCACGACTTTTCCTTTATCTTCCCTCAGTTTTCTCATATTTTTTTTAGCCGTTCTCTATTTCCTCATGGGATTTTTTACATTTCCACGCCTCTTCCATTTTCCCACTCTATTTTATATTTGTACACACTTCTTACTTTCTCACGCTATTTTATATTTTCCCACGCCGCTTTATTTCCACGTTCTTTCATGTGTACCCACTCTTCCTCATATTTTCTACATTCCCATGCTCCTTGTTTTCCCCACACTATTTTATACTTTTTCCACACCTTTTCATATTTTCCTACACCCCTTCCTATTTTCCACGCTATTTCATATTTGCTTCTGCCCCTTCCGTTTTTCTTCATGCTATTTCACATTCTTCTACGTCCTTGTTTATCGTCCTTGTTAATTCCGTTCAGGCGTAAGAGGAGGACAATCAAAAATACCGTGGAAAAAATAAGGGGGTGTGGGAAAGTCTGAAATAGTAAAAGAAAATGGAAAAGGGCGTGGGAAAATATAAAATAGCCAGGAGCAATAAGAAACGGCGTGACAAAATATGAAATTGAGTTGGATAATATGAAACAAGCGTGGGAAAGTATGAAAAAAGCGTGGGAAATATGAAAAAAGCGTGGGAAATATGGAAAAAAGGTTTAGAAATATGAAAAAGCGTGGGAAATATGAAATGGAGTAGAAGAATATTAAGGGACCTGGGAAAATATATAGTTCCTTTTTTCCCATTATATGACACCTTTTGAACAAATTCTGTCATAAAGGCCGTAAATTCTCCCTGATGAAAAACAATAGAGAAGCCCGCATAATTTTTTTTCAATGAATTTAGGTAGCGAGTTCACCCTGGAGATATTCCAGGTAGTTCCCCACAGGGGAAATCCTTCTGTGATCCTGTATGGTTTTCAATGCGCGAGTTTACATGAACTCAATTTCAATTTCTTGAGACCTACATCGAATTCCAGATGAGGGTCTGCAGAATTTTCTGTTCCAATTGCAATGAAGAAGAATTCTGAATTTCCTATAAGGATAAGGCTAGATACGCGTATATAAAGCTTTCTAAAAGCTATCAAATTTTAACTAAGTTTCAAAGTTTATTTAAAATGTTATTGTTTAGCCTATGAATGATTTAAATTTTCGTTAATTCATCAGAGGCTTCTCAATCCTTGTCCCTTGATTTCTCTTCTTAAATGAAAACTGAATGAATAGCAATCATAAGAGGAATTTAACTATTCTTGGCCAAACGCTACGTTTTTATTTAAAAATGATACTATTACTTTTTTCTCGTTGCGAAATCATATTTTTTTAATGAAAATTTAATTATATTGTTGAAAATGCAACAATCTTGGTCCAAAGTCTTCATTTTTGTTTGAAAATTAAACAATTTTTTTTGGGTATTATGCTTTTGCTCTAAAAAATTTTACATTCTTGGTAAAAAATACAACAATTTTGTCATAAATTAAACTTTTTTCTGTAAATTTTAAATTTCGGTTTAAAAATGTAACTTTTTTGTAGAAAATTTATTTATTTGACTTTAAAATTAAAAATTTGGTTTCAAATTTGTCATCCTGTTTGAATAAAGAATCTTCGTTCCTTCAAAATAGTTTGTCAATTTATTTCTTAATCATTCATTTAATCTGTTTGAAAATTCGTCTACTCAAAATTAAATTAATCTTTTTATTTGAACATTCATGTTTTTGTTAATAATCCGTCTCGCTTGATACAAACAACAATTTTGTTTAAAATACTTCTTTTTGATTGAATTCAGCTGTTTTTTATTTTACACAGAAATTTTGTTGTTGTTGAACTATTAAATGTGACATGATTATTTTATAATTCACCTTGTTGGTTAGAAAATCCACTACTTGGTTGAACTTTTTTGTTTATGATTTTTTTTTATAATTGAAGATTCATCATTTCAGTTAAAAATTATCTCTTGGGTCAAATATTGAACTATTTTGTTGAAAATTAATTTTTCTTTACAAATTTTTTAAAATTGAAAATTAAACGAATCTATTTTCAGTTGATCTGCCCTTATCATTTTTGGCTGAAAAGTCTTCTATAATATTTACGTTTTAGAACTGATCGCTTCAGGTAGCAGTTTTATTTTAAAGTCGTCTTTTTTTGGTTAAATATTTGTGTTTTGTAGAAAAAATTTAACTAATTTTGTAAAAAATTCATCACTTGGTTGAAAGTCAACATTATCGTTAAAAATGTATAAAATCGCGATTTAAAATTCAACTGTGCTATAGAAAATTCATCTTCTTGGCTTGAAAATCCAACAATTTGGTTGAAATTTATTATTTTAATGAGTCAAAAATCTTTCTTAGTTAAAAATTGAGATTTGTTGTTAAAAAAATCACCTTTCACCAAAATTTAATTTTTTTAGTTTAAAAATAATCTCCTTGATGGAAAATTGAAATATATTTTTAAAATTATGAAACAAGATTTTTTTGTAAAAAATTTGTTTGTATGGTTTTTTTCATAATTATTAAAATTTCGGACGAAACAAGAAAATATTCGACCCCCCATCCCCTCTCACTTTTCTGTGCGTCACTTTTAGTTTCTAGAAAAGTTTTGGTATTTATTGCTAGTAGAATTAGGCAGGGTATCCGAGAAATTAATTTTCAAAATTCTCTTATTTTTCCTCGATTAATTTTTCATTTTTCTTGATCAATAAGATTGAAATAACAGAATTTTAATCTTGTAATACTTTGGAATCTTTTATAAACGGAATTACACAGTATGTCAGATACTAATTAAAAAATTTCAACTTTTTTTTACCTAATTAGTTAAATTTTCAATTAAAAAGATTAATTTTTAATTAAATAGTTGAACTTTTAGGCAAAGAAATTAACTTTAAAGTCAAAATACAAATGTTCAAAGAAAAAAATGATTTCTTAATAAACTGAACCAACCAAATCTTAAACAGAAATATAGACGAATACGTAAGAAAAATAAGAATCACTTTTAACAAAAGAATGCCATTTTTATTTTAAAAAAAGGTAATTTATACTAAACCAATGAATTTGTCAATAAAAACGTGAATTTCCAAACAAATTGTTAAGTTTTCCTTTAAAAAAGATTTCAGTTGTCTTTTTACTATCAAAATATGAACTTTTAAACAAAAAATAAGTTTCTAAAAAAAAATGAATTTTCAATCCAAAAAGACGAATTTCTAACCAAAAATGATAATTTTTTAACAAAATTGTTAAACTCGCTACGAAATAGATGCATTTTTATCTGAAAAAGATTCTAAAAATTCTAAAAACTAACAGAAAAAATGCCTTTTTTGAAAAATAAAAAAGACGAAACATAATGAGAAGGCTGTTGTTACTTTTTAGCTTTTAAAATAAAAAATCTGAGAAATGAAGGTTTAAGAGAAATGTGAGCTTCTTTAAATAAAATATATTTAATAATAAAAATAATAATCAGTGTAACAAAGGGGTCCAGTTTTTTGAGGTACAAAATGTGATTTGTAGATTTTTGAAGATTTCAAAAGCCTTTTAAGAATTTTAAAACGTTTCAAGAGAATAAATAAAAATTCTTTAAATTGCTGAAAAAATTTAAGATGATATCAAATTTTTTACACAAACTTTAAGAAAAAATTGACAAATATTTTAAAATATTTTAAAGTCTTTTCGGCAATTCCTAAAAATAATTGAAAAGATTTTAAAGGAAACTATTTCAATTAGCAAGAATACAAAGATCTATAAAGAAGATTCGAGTAAGTTGAAAAGACGTTTTGAAATTTTAAAAGGGATCCAGATTAATTTAAAACATGAAATTATTTCAAAAAGTTAAAAAAAATATACCTTCCTTAATATTTTTAAACAAAATTTTTGAAGCTTCTTAATGATTTTGAAACTTTTCACAATAACATTTTTTTTTAGAATTTATTGGAAAATTTAAACTAATTTTCTTTAAAAAAATTAATTATAGGGAAATATTTAAAAAGACTTTAAAATATTAAACAAAATTTTAATAGATTAAAAAAGATTTCCAAAATCATCATAACAGATTCTGCAAGGCTTTAGGTAATTTTTGTAACTTTTTAGTATTTCGAGAAAAATGATAAAATAAGTCGAATAATTTTAAAAGGGATTTAAAAAATTTTTAATTTTTTGAAATGGTTAAACAGATAATTTAAACAAATTTCCCAAAATGTTAATCCAAATGTAAATTTTTAGTCAAACGCTTGTAAATTTTCTAAAACAAACCATAAGTAAAGCATTTATACAATTATTTTTTTTTATATTTCAGTTCTGAAGAGAAACATATAAAACTTCTAGAAAAAGACTCAATATTTTTTAACTGCAGAATTTTGTGCACTATTATGAATTTTTATGTTTGTATTTATGAGAAAAACATATTTTCAAAATTATTTTCAATAAAATTTTATAAATCGCAATTTTTTATCACATTTGCAATCAAGTCTTCTCAATTCGTATAGATTGAAAAAAACTTTTAGGTCAGAAACTTTATATAGTAATTTTTAGAGGTCGAAAGATGTCTTTTTTAATTTTAAGGCATTTGCAAAAAAAATTTTTTCTCCTCTCTAAATTTAATTGGAAATCCGAGAGTAATTTAACAGCTTTTTTTAAAATAAAGTTTCGAACCATTAAACTTTAAATACTTGAAATCTTTCAAATACTTCGAACCTTTTGCATTTTTTGAAATAAAGGGCTCTGAATATGCATACAGTTTTGCCAATTTATTTAAAATAATTTTATTTTCAATTTCTAAAGTCCATGAATTTTAATACTAATTCATGCAAATTTTTATTTGATCGTTTTACAGTGGAAATCAAGTGAAAATCTAGGTATAATTAATGTAGGCACTATATTAAATTTAATTTAAAACGCTTTAGATTCATAACTTTTTAATAAAAATGTTGCAGCTTAAACAAGATACATAAATTTATAACCAAATAGTTGAATTCTTGATCAAGTAGATTAATTTTATGCCCAAAATTACCATTTTTTAACAAAATTGATAAATTCTTAACCAGAAACTTGAATTTTCCACTAAAAATGAAAAATTTTCAATCAAATAGTTGAATTTTGAACTAATAAAGATTAAATTTCTATTAAAATTTGGATAGTTAAACCCTTAGAGAACAAATTAATTTTTAACTAAATCATTGAATTTTCAACCAAGAAGATTAACTTCTACCATAAAAGATGAATTTTCGTGAAAGCACATGAATTTTCAACTAAAAAAGATAAATGGCCAACTAACAATTGAATAGTTAAATTTCCAATTAAAAAATAATATTCAGACAAATAGGCGCATTTCCAATTAAAATTAGGAAAAATGCATTGCAAAATTTAAATTTTTATTTTTAAAAATTATGCTATTAAAAAAAAAGTAATTTTGAACTCATTGGTTAGATTTTCAAAGAAAGTGATGATATTTAGACTGAAATAATGAATCTTCAATTGAAAAAATTAAACCCTAAAACAAAGAGATGAATTTTGAACTAAAATGATTAATTTTTAACCAAAAAGATAACTTTTTAATAAGAAAAATTCAACTTTGAACAAATCGCTTAATTAAAAAAAATTAAAAATGAATAACTCAATAGTGAATAATTTAATTAAAAAAATATTTAAATTTTTATTCGGAGAGAGTTAATTTTGACTGAAAAAGGTAAATTTTCATCCAAAATTTGAATTTTAGACAAAGAAGGTTTTTTCAGTTGAAAAAAATTAACCAGTGTTGACCAGCGGAGCAAAAAGTCAAATTAAGAAAAAGAAACAGTTTAATTTTTAACCAAAAAGTGAGTTTTCAATCAAATATTTTAAGTCACGATTAAATTAGTTGTATTTTTAACCAAATAATTTAATTTAAAATAAAGAAATGAATTTTCAACGCAAATGATGAATCGGCAACCATTAAAGAAATTAAGTTTTAACAAATTTGTTCAACTTTCAAGCGAGTGGTTAAATTTTCAGTTATAAAATAATTCTTAACAGAAAATGTAATAATTTATATTTGAGCTTAAATATTGCGATTTCAAACAAACAAAAATTTGAATTTACCCAAAAAGATAAATTATCGTCAAAAATATTTGAATCCAACACCAGAAAAGATAACATTTTAATCCAGCAGTAGTGTTTAAAAAAAATAGACAAAAATGCTACCAAAAAGATGAATTTTTAAAGCAAACAGACGAATTTTCAAAAAAATAATAATAAATGTAATAGAATCAGCTAAAAAAATATTTCATAGCATTCCTAGCAAAAATTCGCTTCTTTGGGACATTTTGAGAACCTATGAAAATCAATGTGATCTGCTACAATCTTAAAAAAATGGCTTAAAAAAAATTCTCTCTCTTTCACACTATGTTCAAAAAAATTTTTACCCTAAAAATAATTTTTTTTTTGTATGAAATAAAATTCTTTTTAACATTTGGGCAAATAGCAACTTCTAATATTTATTCCTTGAAAAATCAGAATCGAAACCACAGCCATCAAATCCACTATCTCCCTATTTGCATGGAAATTAAGCTAATGGAAATTTGATTACGTGGTTCTGATCAAAATCTCTATTAAAGCGAAGGTTTTCATTTTGCTGGTAACTCCAGATTGCAATCGAAATCTTCATTATCTATGGAAAATCAATCTTTTTTCTTTAAAAATTCTAATCTTTCGTTTAAAATTCATGTAATTTGTTGAAAATTTCTTTTTTGGTTAAAAATCAACGTTTCTTCAAAGTGACATTTAGCTTTTATATTTTTGGTTGAGAATTTGGAAAATTCAATCAAAAAAACGCAGGCACAATATTTTTCCTTTTTTGTTTATAGTTTATTTGAATAAAGACAATTAAAAGTGTTGGATTATTTTTCAATTTCCAAGAATGAAATTTTTTTAAATAAATGATTTCTCGCGAAAAAGTTAATCTAACCTGAGGCTGTTTAAAATTGTAAAATCTTGTTCATGCAATAATGATTTCCGTTTTAAAATCTTTCTTTTTTTGAAAACGTTAACCTAGCCTAAATGTTTTTTTTAATCTCAGTTTTTGAAACCTTATAATTTAATTTTAAAAATGTATCACATGTATAATATAATATCCTTACGATTTTTGGGTATTTTTTATTGTTTATTTAACAGCGCAAGAATTTTTTAAAAGTATGAATCTTTCATTAAATGTCGTTATTTTTATATTTGTGTTTTTCTTTACTGAATTTACAAAACTTGTGGATATATTTTTTCACTTTACGAAATTTTTCAATTGAAATTATCCTTAATGAAAGAATTGTGACCCTTGCAAGGATATGTCATAAAATTGACAATTCAGCGAAACTCACATCATAAAAAATAACTGAAACACGATACATTTTTATAGCCCATAGGATTCGCGTTTTACGTTTGGCTGGCCGAAATGTGCTTTATCTACTCGACACGTTTATTTGAGTTTATATCTCACCCGGAACTCTGATTTCAGTATGTACTACATGGAAGACTATAAATAGGGTTGCTAAATTATTTTATTGTAAAAAAATAAAAAACAAAATCGCGCGCCATGCTCGCTTATACCACTTATCGCACTTTGCTTGCCTATTATCAAATTTACATTTTTTCTTTGTTTTAAGGTATTATTAAATATAATTAAATAATCTTAGTATACCAAAATAAAGATTTGAGTAGATAAATCGTATTTCTTAAATTTTTAATTTTAATTTTAGGCAATTTTTAATCATTTGTAATTTTTCATTTACATATAAGATTTTGTACAAGCAGGAATAAGAAGCAAAGAAAAAACGTGTAATTTTATACCTTAATAAGATTTCCTTAGAAGACATTCTTAAATTCAGTGTCTGATAGGTTTCATTTTTTTGTATATAGGTCAATTTTAAAGATTTGTTATTGAAAAATCTTGAATTAAAAAAAAGGTCAAATAAAATTTCTTAAATGTGGATGGTTTTTGAAATTAAAAGTGAAGTAAATTGCCAGAATTCAAATCAGTTTATGCATAAATAAAATTTTTTATATTTTTATGATTTTGGAAACGAAAATTCTAGTTTTCAATTATTAATCTTTGAAATTGAAGATGTTTCAAACGTAAATCATCGAAATAAGAGAAATTTTAAATTTTCAAAATTAAAAGCTCCTAACGTTAAAAGATTTAAAATTAAAGTTCTACAATTTTAAAGAGTTAAAGTTAAAAAATCTTTAATTTCAAATAGTTATTAATCAAAAAAGTATATTTTGAAGATTGCGGAAATCAAACGACATGTTTTAAATTTTAAATCTTTTAAATTAAAGAAATTTTGAACATGAATAATAAAAAATTGGTACATAATTTTATATATTTAAACAATAAAAACTCTTCAATTTGAGAGATTTAGGCTGTAAAATTTACAATTTGAAGATTCACAATAATAACAATCTTGAATCGTAAATTGTCAAAAATAAATTTTTTTATGTTTTAAGATTTAAAATTCAAAGTTCTGCAATCGTGAAGAAGAAGATGATCTAATCATCAAAATTACAGAGTTTTTAATTAAAAATTATCAAAATTAGATACTCGTCACTTTACAGATCAACAATTTAAATTTCTACAATTTTCACGAGTTAAAATTGAAAACTCTTCAACTTTATGAACTTAATTTTTCTGGTTTTATGTTCAAAATTTCTTCATTTTAAAGATCTATAAATATATATTCTCAACTTATAAAGAATTTAATTATTTTTTTTTCAAACGTCAAGAGTTTCAAATTCTGGATCTTCCAAAATGATTTAATTTTAGAGATAAATAAAAAGTAATAAAAAAATTTAATTGTAAGACGCATATAATTAAAAAAATGTTATTGTTGGATAATATAGCATAATGCAATTTTAAAGCGCTTTTTTTTTAAATTATAATTTTGAACTTTAAATTTAAAATCTTTCATAAATTAATTGCAAATTGCAAATCCTCGAAGAATGAACTTTAAAAATGACAGGTTTTTTCAAATTTCGAATTATTTAAAATTACAAGATTTCAATATTCCACTCGAAACTAAAGATTTTTTTTAAATAGATTTAATGCTTTCATAAAGAGTTTGTATTCAATAACAAAAACTTCAATGTGAAAAATGTGAATAAATAAATATTAATATTATTATTGCTAATTATCAGTATTAAAAGTTAATTAAAGTAATAATTTTAGATCTCCGCAAACTAGAAAAAAGTGGTTTTAAAGCAAAGTTTTAAACAAAGGACTACGAATATATATTGCCCCCAGTATTAAGATTTACTTTTATGAAGTTTTCCGACTTTTTTTATTCGCTACAAGGTGCTCCGTGGGAACAGAGAATTCTCATTTCTTTTATTTATAATGAAACATCTGTTTCTTAAGATATAAATGCCACCATAATTCTGATTCATTGGTTTCTTTTTTGAAAGTAAGTTCTCTTTCAGCTCATTTCAAATTCTATAGAAAAAAATATTTAATCGAAAAATGAGGACCTTAAGGTGGTGACTGTGTGATTTATAATAATATTAAATTAATAAATAAGTTAAAAATTAAATGCTGATCAAGAGGACACAAATGCTTCAACAAGTAAGGACTCGCCGAGAAGATTTTTCGCGTGTAAGTATTTAACAGTTAAAACGAATTTTTCGCAATTGAAATGTTTTTTGTAATTTCGTATATTTAAATTAAATTCTATTTCAGGTGGAAAATTAATTCCGAAGAATTTTCAGAGTTTCTTGAGTCAGAAAAACTGACCAGGATCTGTTCAGGACATGATGTTGCACCTTGAAAAGCAATTTACGAGTCTGTCAGCAGAAAATGGAAATCCTCTCACGGAAGCAATTTTTCCTCTCCAATGTTACTATTTTTTACATCAATTAACATTGATTTAGAAAAAAAAATTTAAGTATTTTGGAATACTCAAATGAGGAAGCAGGTTATCAGGTTTTATTAGGCCATCATAAAATCTCTTTTTGGGAGAATTTCAACTACCTTTTTTTATATTTTCATCGTTTTTATTAGGCACAGAGGACGCGTTTTCCCGACAATTCCGTAGTGCATTGCAGTTTAAATATTAAATTACTGCAAGCACCGTGGGATTGAGGTGGACTCGTGTCGAATCAACATTTTTGCCCGAAAACGAAAAAGGAAGATTCTTCTTTTGGTTGCTACAAGACCTGGAAGACCTGGAAAATTCACCGGAAATTTAAAAAATTCCGGAAAACGTGGAAAAGTCATGGAATTTTGAAGAAAATGAAGAGTTTTTTTATTGGAAATTACTGTAGGGCTTTAACATTTAAGTATGGATGTGATTTCAAATTTTACATAATATTTTTAAGTAATGAATTTTCTACGCCGTCAACTTTGTATAACAAAACTTTTAAATAAATAATTATAATTCATCTAGAAAATGTATTTTTAAATTTTTCCAAACATTATTGATAGAAGATAAATTAAAATTTTAAATGATTGTTTATTAATGTTAAAATAATTATTTTCTCAACATTTCGCTGCCACAGTATAATTTTTAAGCTTTCTTAAATTTTTAGAGGGCTAAGAAAAATTAAACTATGAGAAAAAACTTATTTTTATGAATTTGAAAAAAAAGTTACAAGCTTTTTAATAATTATGAAAAATTTGAAGAGATTAAATTATTTTAAAGATTTCTGGCTAATTTTTAAATAGTTTATATTTTATTTCAAAAGAATAATTTTAAGTTATCAAGATTTCAAAATTTATGGAAAAATAATATAGAGGACTTTCAGACAATCTTTTTGATTTTTCAGCTTATGAACGTCTTTTAGGTAAACTGAATTTTTCAGGGTTTCAAGAAAATGAAAAAAAAAGCAATTGGGAATATGTAAAATGATTGTTATAAATGAATTCTAAAAGAAAATTCAAAACAGATCAAAAAATATTTTTAATTATTTCATAACATTTTTTAAAAGTGGGTAAACAATTTTAAAGCGAAATGTTGCAATTTTTCCCTGTTACGATTCAAAAATAATTTAAGTTTTTACAGATTTTTAAAAAGAATTTTGTAATGTTTCACGAAAATGAAGGAAAATATATAATTTTAGGTTCTTGGGACTAAAGAAAATAAAAGTATTTTGTTTCAATAATGCAGAACTTAAAAAAAAGAAAACATTTGAATAATAATTACAGGTTACAAGATTTAGAAAGAGTTTAGAAGATTTTAAAGAAAAAATTTTCAATTCGGTGAAATAAAAAAATTGTAAAAAATATTTAAAATCGTCTAAATGCAAGAAATATTTAGTGGAATTAAAGAGATTCAAGATGAATTTAAAAGTTTTTAAGAAATATAGATTTGAAAAAAATTTTAATAAGCTTTGCGAGCTTTAAATGAATCGCGAAAGGTTTCAATAGAATACAAATTTTTTCTATAATGCGAGGGAAAATTTTCAAGATTATAAGGCAATTTTTTAATAATTTGAATGATTTTTTCGAATATCGAAAAATATCGAGTCATTTAAAAAGATTTTCCGGAATTTATGAGGTTTCAAATGAATAGGATGAGGAGGAGGAGGGGGTAAAGAAAATTGTACGGTAGGTTACATCTTTTTTCGCTGGAAATAAAAATTTTCTTTCTGATTTAGAAAATGTTTCATTTTTAAAGTAGGAATATTGCATCTTTTTTTGATAAATATTCAACTGTTTTGTTGAAAATTCAGCTATTTTATAGAAAATTTACTTTTTGTGTTGAAAAGTAAATCGAAATCTTTTTGGGTGAAAATTCTGATCTTTTTTGAAAATTTGTCTTTCAAAATTAAAAATTAACCTATTTTAGTAGAATTTTCATTTTTCTTGAAAAACAATGTAACTGTTTGGTTGAAAATGCTACAGTCTTGTTGTAAAGTCATACTTTTTCTTTGAGAATTCTACTGTTTCGTTTAAAATTTAATTATATCGTAGAAAATTTATTATAATTTTTGTTTAAATTTAATATTTTCTTGTTCAAAAGAAAACTCAAATATTTTCTGAATCAAGATTCAGCTATTTTTTGTTGTTTTAATTACAAATTTATCTGTTTCGAATGAAATTCCATGCTTTTTGATAAGAATTGATAAAAATTATAAAAAAAGATCAAATTGGTTGATAATTAGACTATTTCGTGGAAAATTTACTTTTTCTCTAAAATTTATATTTTGATGTATTTAATTTTATTTCGGTTTGTTTTATTAATTGAGAAACAATATTACATCTTAAAAACCTTTTTTTAAATTAAAAAACATTCGTTACATGGGGGAGGGGTGCGGATTACAAAGGTCGAAATTCCACTACTCGATCTATTTATATATAATTAGTAATTTAACCACATAATTGTTTAATTTTTTTACAGTGAACTTTAAATTGCCAAATTGATACGAAATGATTTCCTTACTATAAAAAATTATATAAATATAATTCTAGATGTTTCAAAAATTCCGTAATAATTTTAGCGAAAATTGTTAAGTATTTAATGATTATTTTAGAGCATTTTACGTTCGCTGATTGTAATAATTTCCATGAATTTGTAAGAAAACTTTTATATTTAATAAAAAATGTTAGATTTTTTCATTTGTGTGATTTTTGTTGCAGTGCGTCCTAATTCTAATTAATTCACATAAAACCTGAAAAGTTCTTTAAACCTTGAAAGAATCTGCTTTTAAATTTGTATCGTGAATCACCCCTCTAATAAATACTTAAAATGTTCCTAGTATCACGTATATGTAACCGTTGAGAGAAAAAAATTGTAAACAAAAATAATTATAACATTTTGATTAAACTTGGTAGAATTTCGTCATTTCTTAAAAAGAACGATTAAAAATTATTTAAAACTGAACATTTATGTCAATGCCGTAGATTTCTCAATTTCTCTAAGGAAATATTCATTTTTTATATAATTGTGTATAGAAATATATAATTTTATATAAATAAAAAAAGCGTAGAAAAATTAGAAATATAACTTTTCAAAATTGCAAGTGTAAAGTGGGAATCAGAAGAATATTTATCATAGCATGCTACACGTTGGTAGATAGTGATCCTAGAGAAGTAAAAGACGCCTTCTGGGACACTTTAAATGACACAATAAACATTTTCGAACATGGGGAAAGAATAATTCTACTAGGAGACATGAACGGTTGGGTGGGTATCCAAAGTCAGGATACAGAAAGAGTATTAGGTAATTTTGGGGATGCAAGAACAAACTATAACGGAGATAAATTAGTTGGTCTATGATTAGAAAGGGGTCTGTTTATTACAAATACTTGGGTTATGTATAAAATGATCCACATGTACACCTGGTCTAAAGGAAATAGCTGCAGTATAATTGACTTTGATGTGGCGGATGAAAGACTAAGAGAGTTAGTCAAAGATACAAGGGTCATGAGGGGTCCTGAATGCAATACTGATCATTACCTTCTGATCTCAAAAATTAAATTAGGTCGGGGTTGGAGAAAAAAGAGAACCAAGAAAGCAAAACAAACACGAATCAAAATTGAGAACCTACAGAAACCGGATGTGCGAATAGATTTCCAAAATAAGATAATTGAAAGCATAGATAGGGCATAATGGGAGGACCGTATAAAAAATAACGATATAGAGGGTGCCTTGACAGTGTTACGAGATATCCTTGTTAGATGTACGATCGAAGTGTGTGGTACCGCAGTTGTAGGAAGAATGTCTGGTGATGCGTGGTGGAATGATGAAATTCAAGCTGCCCAAAAAGCAAAAAGAGAAGAGTACAAGAGAACTTTGAACACCGCAGGTCTTACCAATGAAGAAAGAAATAGACGTGGAAATGATTATAGACGCGAAAATAGAATACTTAAACGATTAGTTAAAGAAAGTAAAGATACAATTAGAGCAGAAGAAGAGATAAAAATACAAAACGACTTTGAAGGAAGCAGGAAATTACTTTATAAAAAAATGAAAGGAAACAAAAGTACAGAAATTGTCAACATGAGAAATAGTAGGGGAGAAATGGTATATGATGCAGACGGAATACTAGAGGCTTTCAGAGACTACTTTAGGGCACAATTCGGAGATGAAGCTATAGGAAACCACAACTGCGATGTTGAACACGATGCGATGGAAAACTCAATTGAGAAAATCTGTGTCACTGAGGTTAGGGATATAATTAAGAACTTGAAAAACGGTAAGGCTGCCGGGGTAGACGGTATTAACGCTGAAATGCTTAAGCACGGTGACTCGTGCATACCACATAGACTGTGCGAATTGATTCTGCTTCGAGAACGGAAACGTCCCAGACGATTGGAAAAAGCGATTATCGTACCAATATACAAGAGAAAGGGAGTAAGTAAGTAAAATATATTCAAAAATACTTATTTGTAGGGTAATGAAAATAACAGAAGCAAAGATTTGGAAAGTTCAAAGTGTGTTTATGCCAGGAAGGTCATGTACAGATCAAATATTTAGCTTAAGGCAAATAACAGAAAAAAGTTTGAGTGTAGGAAAAATGTTTTGTGTGCATTTGTTGACCTAGAGAAAGCTTTTGACAAGGTAGATAGAAGTAAACTTTGGGAAGTCCTGAAAGAGTATGAGGTCAATGGATGGATCCTATAAGCTATAAAAACAATATATACAGGTAGCAAAGCAAGTTTAAGAGTAAATGGGAAACTGAGTGACTGTTTCGATATTATTCAAGGAGTTAGACGAGGATGTGTTATGTCTTCATGGTTTTTTATATTATTTATGGACAAGTGTTTAAGAATGGCTCTCTTCGACGAAGAGGGTGTGGATCTCCAAACAGTAAGGGTACGTGGGTTAGCGTTCGCAGATGATAAGGTTGTTATAGCAGAGTCTATCGAAGACTTACTAAGAATGTTGAATAAACTAGATGCAAGCATGAAGAGCATGGGCCTCAAAGTTAACGCAAGTAAAACAAAAACTATGGTGTTCGAAGGAAAGAGTGAGAAAACACTATGCAATATTTTATTAAATGATGAGAGGATTGTACAGGTTGTTAAGTTCGTATACCTTGGTAGCTTATTTACTAGGGACGGGAAGATAGATGAGGAATTAGATAGATGCGGGAAAAATATGCGGGAAAACCCTGATGACAAAGTAAGTAACGAGATAATTCTAAAAGAGTGTGGTGCAGCAGAAACGCTAGTAGACACATAGGAAAGAAATCGGTTAAAACGGTTCGGATATGTTGAGAGAATGCCAAATGAACGACTAACTAGACAAGTGTATCAAGGTAAAGTAAATGACAGCGTGCCCAGAGGTATACCGCGGAAAGAATGGTTAGAATGTATGAATGAGACCCTAGTTAGAAGAGACATAAGAAGTCACAAAAACACGAGAGCCTGCATAAAAAAATGCATGGACATAAAAGAAGCTAGAGAAGTATGCCAGGACAGGAAAGTATGGCGACAAATAGTTAATACAAAGAGTGTTAGTAGAGTGAATGACGCCTGAAACAAAAGACTTTGGCCACTAATGGACCGATTGCTAGAGAGATTGATCAGCAACCTGGGTTGGAGCAGTGTTGCGGAACGAACGAAATATAATAGATAATAAGTTAAATACCATTATTATTACAAATATTTTGTATTTATTCTTTTTTGTTCGATTACTCATTTTAAAACCTCATTAAATATTCTTAGTTAAAAAAAATTGTTACATAATAAAATAATAATTAATAAATAAAATAAAAACATTGTTTAGGGACATGGGAATGATATATTATCAGGAATTTTCTAGAACGGTAACATTATAAGCTGTCTGGAACTGTATTATTTTCGAGTTTAAAATTTTTTCGGTTTTTTTTTTATTTAAAAATCTTTTCCTTCAATTATTTTCTTTTTCGGGAAATTTTTTATTTTAGGGAATTTAAAGAATAGAATTTTTTTGGAATGGAAGCTTCTAATGTGTCCTCTAAGAGTTTACATTTATCTTACACCTTCTTCTCTATTCCTTTACACACCCTCGACACACTTACTTGGTGGTGAAAGGGGGACCTATAGCTTAAGGTGGGTTCCGAACCACCAAGAGCAACAGTCTTAACTCTTTAGAGAAAACATTTTTCTCTAGAGGTACCGGTCCCATGACCATCGTCCCATTTTATAGAATTTTTTTATTGTTTAATTTTTTATAAAGATTTTATATTTTATGCATACTTATTTATTATTAAAACTATTCTATAATTAGATAGAAATTTTAAAAGAAAGCGATATAAAAAACTTCCTGCTTTCTGTGATTGGTTGTTAAAAAAAACTAGATATGTGTCTATCCACATGTCGAATCTTGGTGCATTCGACCTCTTCTGGATATAAAGAGATAGAAAGGGATAAAAATGATAGGAAATATAGAAATATAATTTTCCCATCTCTTCCAAGCAGTCGATTTTTCTCCCCAAATCACCATCTATTTCTTCCTCTAAACCTTTTAAAATCGAACAGGAATATCTTATTCTTTTTATTCCTTAGTTTATTACTCTGCCCGGTAGTATCTATCTCTCGGTTTGGATCGGAAAGAGGTAATTGAAAGAGGTAGGAGTGAATCTTGACTGAGTAGGAGATAGAAAAATTAGTATAGGATAATGAAAGAGATAGAAAAAGATAAAGGTTCATAGGGACAATATTTAGAGTATAACAAAATATAGGTGAAGATCTGGATTGACAAAAAGGTAGAAAAAAGTAGGGATTAAAAGAGGTAGGAGCTAATATTGACTTACAATAAAATTGAGAAAAATAGCTGTAGATAATAAAGAGATAGAAAACAGCAGAGGTGCATAGCAAAAAGAAAGGCTAGAGGCTTGACTGACAAGGAGATAAAAATATAGTGGAAGATATTGAAGAAATAGATAGTGACATTCAGGAGGGGATTTAAGAATTTAGGCGAAAATCCGGATTTACAAAGAAATAGAGTAATGTAGAGAAAGGAAGAGAATGGCTTGATTTTAAAGAGGGTGGGATTAAAAAAGATATGGGAGTAAATATTGACTGACAGAAGAGAATTACTGAAGTTGGAAGCGGGATGGGTAAAAGAGGTCGGAGTGAATCTTGACTGACAAGGTGATAGAAAGAGATAATGGTGGCTAGTGGAGGGATAGCTAGGGAAATCAAAGAAGGGACTGAAAGAAATAACAGTGAATGAGGATTAAAGAGGACATAGAAAAAATATTAAAAGAGAAAGGAGTGAATCTTGACTGACAGTGAGATAGAAAGAGAAAATGGAGGATTTTAGAGAGTTATATAGTGTATGTGAAGTAAAGATTGATAAATATAGCCGATGATCTCGATTTACAAACAGATAAAAAAAGATAGATGTTATTTGAGAAGAAAATGGTTTGAATTAAAACGTGGGAATTGAAAGTGATAGAACTCAATATTGACTCCCAAGGTAATAGAAAAACATAGCGGTGGATCTTGTAGAGATAGATGAGGAACAGTAAAAAAGGGATTGAAGGAAATAGAAGTGAATGTCGATTGATAAAGGGATAAGAAAAATTAAAAGAGATAGGAGGGAATGACAAGGTGATAGGAATATATAGTGATGGATAATGGAGAGATAGATAGTGACAGTAAAGAGAGAACTGGAAGATATAGGAGTAAATGTGGATAAACAAAGAGACAGAAAAAGATTGAAAGAGATAGGAAGGAAAATTTACTGAAAAGGAGATATAAAATACAGTGGAGGATATAAGAGTGATAGATAGTGACAGTAAAGCGGGGATTTAAAAATATAGGCCAAAATCTGGATTCCCAATGAGATAGAGGAAGGTAGAGAAAGGAAGAGAATGGCTTGGGTTCGAAGAGGAGTGTGGATTGAAAGATATCGGAATGAATCTTGACTAAATAAAGAGAATGGCTTGGGTTGTAAGGGGGCGATTGAAAGAGATTTGAGTGAATCTTGACTGACAAGGTAATGTAAAAAGATAGCTGTAGATAATAAGGAACATTAAAGAAGAGATTGAGAAAATGGGAGTGAATGAGCATTGACAAATAGATAAGAAAAAGATTAAAAGAGATATGAGTGAATTTTGACTGACGAGGAGATTAAAAAAAAAGTGGAGGATGTTGGAAAGTTGGACAGTGACAGTGAATACAAGATTTAAAAATATAGACGAGAATTTTGATTTACAAGGAGATAGAAAAAGATAGCGGTAGATAAAGGAGAGATAGATAGTGACAGGAAAGAGAGGACTGTGGATGTGGATTGACAAAGAGATAGGAAAATTTTTAAAGTGATAGGAGTGAATCTTAAATGACAGGAAGATGAAAAAATGTAGTGGACGATATTGGAGAGAAAGATTATGACAATAAAGAAGGGATTGAAATATATAGGAGTAGATGTGGATTGACAAAGCGATAGAAAACGATAGAAGTGGATAGTAGGAGAATAAGATAGAATGGAAAAGATTGAGTGGAAAGGGATAGCACAAATATATTCAAAAATATGCAACAACCCGATTGTTTTTATTGAAAAAGAAAGGAAAGAAAGGGATCCTATTTTCCCGAGTCGAAAGAGTGAAAAGTTGGCAGTGAAATTCAGAATAAAAATTTCACAATACTTCCTTTATGCATTAGTCCAGTAGTAGGTATCCGACTACTTTCCTTGGTTCACTCTCATACCTTTTTTCTCGTTTTAACTTTCTAGGCACGGCCTTCGTTTCCGAGCTTTGGCGAGATACTCTCGTTAAGAAACGCCTCTTTTATCAAACGAAAAGTTCGAAGATTCTGAAGTGGCTGGATAAAGGATTGAGATTTCTTTTCCTTTTTTTATTTCCTTTATATTTTCTAACTTTTCAGACTGAAGATCAGAGATAAAATAAAGTGCAATCTTTACTTTGATTTCAAAGAGATTGGAGCTTGAGACCGTAAATTATTATCATTAGAGGGTGTTCAAAAGCTGTGTAATGCTATTTCTACAACTTTTTCTACCTTCCCTCCCCCTCCCCGACATGGATTTTCACGGATTGTCTCCAAAGGAATTAAGTTTTCTACAAAATAGTTGATTTTTGAACCTTGTTGTTGAATATTCATCTTTCAACGATGGGCTTTCAATCAAAAGGAACGAACTTTTAACCAAATTTATTGAAATTTAACTAGAACACATGTAACTTAAATCAAATAGTTTTACAGTGTACCATATGAACGAAAACCGATTAGCATTTGACATAAAAACCAATTTAATT
>NC_046658.1:134620516-134626590 GCF_010883055.1 Belonocnema kinseyi | reverse complement strand
AGATTCTATTTTTATTCAAATTTTAATTAAAAAAAAAAAAGATTTCAACCGAATTGTACAATTTTCTACGAAAATATTAGAAGTTTTACATAAGAGGATGCATTTTCAAGAATGCAGTTAAATTTTTAAGAAAAAAGTTGACCTTTAACAAAATAATTGAATTTTCGATCACAAACATTAATTTTCGACCAAAAAAAGATGAAATTACAACAAACTACATACACTTTCAACCAAATAATTGAAATTTCAGCAACAAACAACCAAAAATGTAATGGTTATATTTTCAGTTAAAAAATTATTTTTCCTAAAGAAAAAAAGTTGCAACAAAACAGTTTATTCTTATAAAAGATGCAGTGAATGCTAAAAGGAGTATATCAAATGTTAAAAAATTTAACTTAAAACGACCAATTTTTAATTCTCCCATAAAAATAAAAACTTTTGATTTTCAACTAAAACTAAAACAAGCAATTTTCAACCAATAAAAAAATCATTTTCCACACTAATTTTTTATAAGATAGTTGAATTTTCTACAAAAAATTAGAATTTCCGAGGAAAAAGTTCATATTTTGCCAAAACGAATGAATTTCCAACAAAACAATCTAATGTTCAATAAAAAGGATGACTTTAACGAAATAGTTGAATTTTCAAATAAATAGGATATATTTTTTACCAAAAATAGAATTGTTTACTCATCATCGGAAAACAAATAATTTTGAATAAATAAAATCGAGTTTGAAACTAGTTAAAGTCAATTTTCTACAAACAACGTTTAACCAAATTGTTAAACTTATAAGCCAGAAAGGAAAATTTTAAACAAAAAGTTCAATTTTTAACAAAAAAGTTAAATATAAAAAAATACTTGAATTTTCAAGAAAGAAAAAAAGAATAATCTATTAGTTTATTTCAACTAAGAAAAACGAATTTGTAACAAAATAAGTGAATCTTCTACTAAATAGATGAATTCAACAAATAAGATTAATTTTCTACACGAGTGGACGAATTTGTAACAAAAATGTTATTTTCAATGAAAGAGTTTAGTTTTCTTCCAAAGTATTGAAATTTTCAGTAAAAAAGATAAATTTTTTGCAATACATACAATTTTTTAAGAAAAAAATTTGATATTCGTCTAAATAGCTTAATATAGCTGATTGAAAAAAATATTATCAAAAGAAGTAATTTTCCACCAATGACAAATTAAAAAAGAAATGTGAATTTTCAACGAAAAGTTTAATATTTACATTTTCAGTAAAGAAAATTAATTTTAATCAGAAGAAAATGCATTTTTAACAAAACAGTGGAATTTTCAAAATATAAGATGAGTTTTTAACAAAAAAATATCAATTTTCAAGCAGAAATAGAATAGTTAAATTTTCGGTCTGAAAAATTAATTTTCAACCATGAATAAAAGGATTTATGGAAGAAATTAGTTCATTTTCACTAAAGAGTTTCGCCAAAGTGATTGAATTTTTGAAGAACAAAAATTTGAACTTTTAACTAAATGGTTGCATTTTTAACAGAATAATCAAAGTTGTCACCAATTGGTAATTTAGGCTAATAATTGTCATTTAGATTTCACTTGACAGCGAGAGCGGGATATAAATTTATCGTGCAACACGGAATTCCATGTTCTTTCATTCTTGTGAAGCAGCTATAGATGTGTAAATATATTGAAAAATTTTAATTCATTAAGTGCGTTAGTTTTTTTATTGTGTGTGCTTTCACACAATAAAGTAGATTTTTTCGGATTTTCTTTTTGTGCTTAATACCATGAAATGTGTACAAATTTATAGGTGCCCTGAGTCGACATGAAATAGCTAGTCCTAAGTCGGCACCTTTTTTTTGTTGCTTTTGTTGCTATTTATGTTATTTTATTTTGTTGTGTTTCAATTCCATGTCATTCTTCTTTTGTATTTTTTTTAGTTTAGCTGTGTTTTGACTGCATTTTGGTTGTCTCTAGTAGGTGTCCTTTTTTAATGCGTGCCGACTAAAGACCACTATTTTAAGAGACAGCAAAAATCACTTGACACTGCTCCGAACGCTCTGTTTTCGAAAAAAACTCTTCCTGTGCCGACTTAGGACCTTTTTTTCCTTCAAATGGTTGGATTTTCTTATTATTTTCCATTAATTTCATTTAAATTTGAGCGCAAACGGTATAATAGGGGAAAAATATAAGTATTCCTAAAAAAGGGAAAAGTGTTTTTCTATGGCCTCAAATCATTTACGTTATTTTCCGCCTAAATTGATTTAAAATTTAAATTATTGGTCAGCTTCTGTGCCAAATACAATTTTAAGGAGTGGGGGAGGGATCACCTAAAAGTCACTAGTTGTTTTGAGAAGGAGACGTGAGTCAAAAATCACTAAAAATAGCGTAAAGTGATATGTGATGTATTTCAAACTGTCTGATGTTGATGGCAAAACCAATACCTGTCGCTCGTGAAGTAGACTAACTGAGAATGATATTCCCCCCTTGTGGGATCCACGGTTAAACTCAATTTACTGACACCTATACAGTATACAGGTATATAATAGTATTCCTTATATCCGGTGATCGCATGCCTTAAGTAAGACAACCTTTCTCCTCAAAGAGATTTCTGTGGGAATATCCGAGATTATACGGCGATTAGGTCAGCAGACTGGAAATATCGACTCCAGTACACTCGCTTTCTGCCATCAGAACAGATTTGCAATTAGTGTCGTCTGCTCGTTTTCATCGCCTTAGCTCAGTATTCTCCTGAAACTAATAATGTCTCTCTGACTGTCACTTAATCGGATTTGTGTAAATACGAAATATCAGCAAAAACAGCGGGACGTTCAATCAATTAATTTTTCACTAAAATAATTAGTCAGAGTAGCCACCGCCCACCTGCAGGAAAGGCTTTATACCACGCTGTCATTTAAGTCGCTTAAATCTCCCCCTTTTAGATTTTCCCTTTCTTGCCCCCCCCCACCCTACGTACAATCAGCACTTTCCATCCCTTCCCCAACTTCTTTGTCTGCTTCTTTTCCCTCTCCTCACTTTCTCAGCTAATATTCCACTTCTCCTTACAACCTTCTTTCAGTTCTAATGATTTGGCGAACTTCTTCTCATTTCTACTTAATTTTCCTACTTTCCCTTCCTCATTTCTCATAGTTTTCCTAAGCTTCCGCTATATCCCCAAAATCCCATCACCCATTTCCCCTCACTTCTCCTAATTACTTCACCCTAATTTTCCATAAGGTTCCCTATTCTTCCTGATCTATTTTCTCTTTTTGTGCCTTACTTGTTTTATTCCACCTTCTTCCATTTCTCCATATTTCTCCTTACTTCCTCTACCTCGCTTCCTCTAATTTTTATACACTACTTTCCTTACCTTCATTTCCCATCACATCTTCTATTCTGCCTAATCTCCTAACTCCCTCTGGCATGATTTTACCTTACTTCTCCAACTTCCCATCTCATTATTTCTACTTACTCTCCTAACCCGCATGTTCCCTATCTCCGTTTTTCTCATCCATTTATTTCACCCAAAAGTTATCTACTTCCTCTCTTTCTTCTTATTAGTCTCCTTGCAGGCACTTTCTCTTTTCTCCTGACCCACATTTTCTGCCACTTACCCAATTTCCCCTCGTCCTATTTGCCATCGCTTTCAATACTAAAAGAGCATACTTGCTAAAAATAGAAATTTCGTAAAGATTATTAGCGCCAACATTTAGCCCACCTGGTTATAGAAGAACGTAGATATCTGTGGCATGAACAAGAATAACTACTGCGCATGTCAAAGATAACCAAAGGTAACCTAAAAACACATAGGATTCGCTACTGCGGATGCCATAGATATCCTAGGTCAGTGATTTCAGTGTATTTTTAGGGTGAAACGTTTGGGGCATGTAACCTAAAAATACATAGGAATCACTACTGCGCATGCCAGAGGTATCCGCGTTCTCCCATCACTGACCCAATTAAAGGAGAGTAGGTAGGAAGGGGTCCCAATGAAAGTAACGTTACACGTATATTAACATTTTAGAATTTAAATACATTTGTTTTTCTAAAAGTACATATGGTATCGTTTTTAATACGTTTTTGGATGATGAATGTTTTTGGTATAAAATTAATCTTTTTGTTTAAAAATTCATGTTTTTAGCTCAAAGTTCAACATTGTGGTTAAGAATTCGTGAAGTTTATTGAGCATTCGCCTTTTTGTTTAAAATTCATCTTTCTTTAGTTAAATATTCAAATTTTTAGTGAGAAATGTAACAACTAGATTTTATAGTTGAACTCTATTTTTCAACACCCATTTTTTGGTTGAAAATTCTTTAGTTTTTTTGATAGTTCGTATTTTCGAATCAATTTTTTTATAGTTGAGAATCCTTAAATTTTGTTACAAAATCTATATTAGTTGAAAATTCCTATTCATTTTATTTTTTAAATTATCGCGTAGGTTCAAAATTGAACTATTTTGTTTAAAATCCGTTTTTTTATTGATTTTTTTTACATTTAGTTGAACTATTTCTTTTATTTGTAAAAAATTTATATTTTCAGTGGATAATTTAAAAAAATTAAATATCTGCAATATTTTGCTCTGTTGTGTTACCAGTTAAAGAATAGTTAAAATGAACGCTTTGAATTTAAATAAATGTTTGTGAAAGCACTCGGAATTTGTTCAAGTAAAAGTGATGGCGGTGTTTTTTTCGAAGTTATTGAATATTATTATGGAATGAAATTTTTTCTGAAAAAAGATCTACTCTTGTCGTTCCTCTGGGAATCGAGCCACAGAACTTCCAATTGCCGGTCAGGTGCTTTTCCATTAAGCTATGAGAGAAATCATAAGAATATTTTTTTAGAAATACTCGCTATCGCAAGCCAGGTGTTCCATTTATGATACGAGTAGTTTAAAGGAATCTGTATTATCATCAGTAAGAGTAAACATCAATCAATTCTGATACCTGTTTTACTATTTTGAAAATATAAATCAGCCTATCGATCAAGTTAATTATTAAAATAACAGAAAATACTTAACTTGATTTTCAGAGAAGATAGAAAATATGTTTTTTACATTTTTTAATAAAATTTTTTTCTGAGAAAAGGTCGACTCTTGTGCCTTTGGTAGAAATCAAACCGCAGAACCACCAATTGCCGATCGAGGGCTTTCCCATTAAGCTACAAGCGATATAGCAAGAAGAATCTTTTTTCAAAAAATATTTTATTCAAAAAAATTTTTTAATTTATTTACCACTCAATCTGAAGAAAACGTACAGTATTTTCTGTAATTTAAAAAGTTAACTTGATTGATAGGTTGATTTCTATTTTTACTGTGGTGAAAAAGTTATGTACCCAGATTGATGGTAACTATCTTTGCTGATAATACAGATTCCTTTAAATTACTTGTATCATAAATGGAATTCCTGGCTTGAGATAGCGTGTATTTATGAGAAAAGATTCTTCTTTTAATAACTCTTATAGCTTAATTGGAAAGTACCCGACCAGCAAACGGAAGTTCTGTGGTTAAATTGTCAGTGCAGCGACGAGAGTTGATCTTTTTTTAGAAGAAAAATTCAATTATAAAATTTTTTCAATTTATTTTTTATCTTATTTTTTTTAAATGACATAAACTATTTTCTGTCTTTTGAATAGGTAACTTTATCGATAAGTTGATTTATATTTTCTCCAAGGTGAAAAGGTATCCACGCTAATTGTCTGTGATCTTAGGGGATTGTGGAATTTTTCCTGAGACTACAAACATAACTTGGAGTGTCCAAAGGGTGACTTGTGAAATTATTTTATATAAAAAATGATTGAGTGTTTTGCCTAGAGGCACCTGGAATTTGTTCAGGGTAATATGGCAAGGGTAGTCCTAGGGGTTCTCGAATATTATTATGGGGTTGGCAATATAACTTGAAGTGTTTCAGGCTACGGGACCATTCGTTAAACAGTTGCAATGAATCCTTTATGCCATCAGGCTGGTTCTCCTCTTATAAAGGGGGAGGGTCGGTACGGCCGGTTTTTGGCCTAATTTATTTTTGGACCAAAAAATCTGAAAAAATCATGGTAGTATCTTATAAGTATCCTGAGTCGATTGCACGCTAAACGGACTACC
>NC_046658.1:134573765-134620416 GCF_010883055.1 Belonocnema kinseyi | reverse complement strand
GCGTCAGGTTCAAGGTCATTGGAAGGTCAAATCGAGAGAAAACGGTAAAAAAATCAAAAAAAAATACGTTATAGGTTTTTGGAGTCGCTAATTACGAATCTGACATCCATTAAACTCTATCGCTTCAGGTTCAAGGTCATTTGAAGGTCATTTGAAGGTCAAATCGAGAAAAACCGGTAAAAAATTTTAAAAAAAATATGTTATAGGTTTTTGGGGTCGCTGATTACGAACCTGGTGTCCGCTGACCTTTATCGCGTCAGGTTCAAGGTCATTTGAAAGTCAAATCGATAACATATTTTTTTTCAGCGTTTTGTCTCGATTTGACCTTCCCATGACTAGGAAGGGGGGTGCTACTTTCGTCACCCCGTAAATTTGCACCTACATTTTAACTGTTACCGGATTCAATAATTATATTTACTTTTATGTAATAATAAATCTCATCGAAGCTTAAAAAAATAATCACTCTTCCACTCTGAAGGGTTGGAAGTATGTAAAGTTGCATTAATTATATAACAAATTTCCTTTAATTAAATTCTAAAAAAATAGAGAAAATAAAACATTCAATGAAAAATAAAAATTGGAAATTATTTTCCTTCATTTTTTTAGACCATTTTCTGAATTTTCCTAAACTGAGATGACAGATCATAGAAATGGTTAGTCATTTTGCTAATTTTCTGGGTTTGTGTGAGTGAATATTTGTAGAGAATACTTGAATGGAATGGGAAAATAGTTCGGTTGGAAGACCAGACTAGTTTAAGTGCTGTGGACAATTGTCAGAGCAAAGTTAATTCAATTAAAATACATTTGAACAAGTCGAGCTATCCACAATGTGCAAGATCATGGTACATCTGCCACCTCAAATTGCTTTCACAAACTTTCCTTTCAATGTTCACTTCATCTACCCTAAGCCTGAAAATCTCTTAATTGAGTCACGTTCATACTTGGGTGATTTTTCTTAAACGAGTTGATTCCACAAATTATTTGGTAAAACAAACCGGATTTTTTGGTTGAACCAACCAAAAAATGTAGTTGGGTCCGCCAAATATTTTGTTGACAATATAATAATAATGATAAACTGTGGCTGAACCAACAAAAATTGTAGTGATTCGTCCAAATCGCTATCTTAATTATCAGAGGGCATTCCATTTTTATAAAATAATTTGATTTACGCCTTAAATAGCATGGGATCGTTCATATTTCATGTAACACTTTTGTGGACGATTTTTAGACCAATTTTTTTATCAAGACATAATAATATTAGATGTAAAAAAATTTAGTAAATTTCAATTTGGGTTAGTTTTTCGACTGGAGGTACCAAATAATAATTTTTAATTCAAAAATATTTGTTCGATTCTTGAGAAAATTTAAAACGATTTTTGAGAATTTCAAAAGCGACTTAAAATAAGCTAGAAAATGTTTAAGACCATTTTTTCATTTTTCAGGATTTTATCAAATTTGAGGGAAATTGCGAGTCATTTAAAAACATATTTAGGACAGTGAGAAGTTTGTAAGAAAGTTAAAAATATTTTATAAATTTTGAGAAATATTTTAGTTTTAAGACACTTATTTGAATTCTACATAAAAATTCAAAAACTGCTTAATGTTTTTTAAACTAACTCAAACTATTATTTACATTTTAGATAATCTTTCAAAATTTTACAAATATCCTCAAAATATTCCAGATTTTGTTCTGGCTGAAATAATAAGGTAGTCAAAATTGTGAATTTACAAACACACGGGGATTCCCTAATTATGATATTTCTGAATGGAATCAACTTAAAAATTGTTCGAATTAAAAAAAATTAATCCCATAAAGTATTCTTATTTCATGAACATATTTGTTAATTTTCTAATTATTTATTATT
The DNA here is from genome assembly GCF_010883055.1 of Belonocnema kinseyi. Classification (NCBI taxonomy): domain Eukaryota; kingdom Metazoa; phylum Arthropoda; class Insecta; order Hymenoptera; family Cynipidae; genus Belonocnema; species Belonocnema kinseyi. Next base: position 134,618,551 of record NC_046658.1, on the reverse strand, counting down.
TAAGTAATCTTCTGACAGATTGAAAATCGATAACGTTGAAATTCCGTAATATTATAAGCTGTCAGAAAGGTACTATTCCGAAATTTCTCAATGTATGTATTTTAATTTTCTGTTAATTTTATAGACTCGGAAATATAATTTTTAAAATAAACTTTTTTACCTTATTTAACAGTCGTCTCCTTTTTAGAAATATTTCCAAATGTTTTCAATGTTTTAAACCATTAAAAATTTAATAAAAGCTTAAAAATTTGATATATTATGCATCACGATTTTTAGTATTTTTAAAATATAATTATGAAAATCTGCTGAAATGTTTTAAAATATTTTTCAATATTTTATTCAAACACACTTATCAAAATAAAAATTATTTAAAATTTTTATGTCATCTAAAAAAAACTTGCGTTTTTCTTGGCACCTGTCTGAATTCTAAAAAAAGATTCTAATTTTTTGTTCGAAATCTGCGAAAATATATGCGAAAAATTATCTTAGAATCTTTCAGGTTTTTTTTTACCATTTTAGAAATCTTTTAATGTTTTGAAATCCTTTTAAATCAATGAATAAATAAAAATGCCTTAACAAAATATTAAAATAACAAATTTTTAACAAAGTAGTTGATCCCTTATGAAACTAGTTGAGTATTAAACAAATAAATACATGGTATTTCAAATTTTAACCAAGGAGATAAAACTTCGTCTAAAATGATGAATCTTAAAAAAATCAAAAAATTTATTGAATCCAAAAGAAGCAGTGGAATTTTCAACTGAAATTGAATTTTTTGTCAATATACTAGCTGATATTTCTATGCAAAAATTTATAATTTTCAATAAAAAACAGAAAAAAGTAATCACCAATAAAAAATATTATATTAGATTAATTCATCAAAAAAATTGGCTCTATGAAGAATAGCTTTATTTTCTTATTAGGTTTATTTTGATAACTTATAAACTCTAACATTTCAGTTCAAATAAAAAATAATCCTTATCAGTGCAACTGCATTTTCAATCAGTGAAAATTCTTGCTGATTTGATTTAGTAACCCATTCCTTACGGATTAAAATCTATAGAGAACTTTTAAATATAAGGTTAGAAGACTAGCAAATTTTTTCAAACGGCGAAATATTTTGGGTCCTTAACTGAGGTTAATTGAAATACAAAAATAGTTCGTTCAAACCTCTCGATCTAATACTTCGTTTTCCCTACTTCTCATATAATATCCTACTTCCCTTTGCAGGCTTCCACCAGCACTTCCCCTCCCTTTCCTCAACTTTTTTTTTCATACACCCTCTCCCCAATATTCCAAACTTCCCGTACCTCCTTATTTTCTACCAGATCTTCTACTTCTCTTATCCCTATTATCCCTGACACCCACTACTTCTCAACTCTATTTTTTTATCACATTTCCTACTTTCGCTCCCCTTATTTTTCCTAACGACCTATCTACCTTTATTTCACCTCACTTCCCCACCTTCATTTGCCATTCTTCCCCTCTACTACGCTACTTCCGCTCCGAAAACTTAAACCTTTGCTTCCATTCTTTTCTTCTAACTCCTTCTCATTTACTTCAACCTCTCCTCATTCAGCCTACATTTTCTTATACTTCCTCGACCCTTACGCCTATTTCCGCTACATTCATTCCCCATACATTCCCCATAGTTTCCCCTACCTTAGCTCTCTTTATTTTCCCTACTGCAATTTTTTTTTAACTCTTCCACCCCTATTAAATATTCTTCCACACGCCTCTCCTACTTTCCCTTTCCAAACTTTAACATTTTTTCCCTTCTCTCTTCCAAACACCTTCCTCGTTTACCACCATCTTTCCTCACTGCGCCCACAATTTCTATGACTTCCTCTATCCCCTCTTTATGTACTACTACTTCTTCTACATCCCCACCCACAGTTCTTCTCAAGTCCCCTACTTCAACACTATTCATTTTTCATTGTTTCCCATACTTCCTCTTTCCTCATTTTCCCTACTTACTTCTATTCATGTCCTCTGACTTTCACGTCCTAATAACCCTTTCTTCTTCCCTTCTCTTCTTCTTCACCCTTCCAATTCAAAAAATTGTCTTCCCTTCTCTTTTTCTAACTCCATCATCATCTGCTTTTACCTATCCTTACTGTCCCACATTGCCACTTAGTTCCTCACCCTGTCCCCTTTATTTACCACCACTTCTCCTGTATATTCTAGTCCTAGCTTCCTTCCCGTGCCCTTCTGCCCATCCTTTTATTTCCTATTGCTTCCACAAACTTCCCGCCCCTCATTTTCCCTTCTTAACTCCATTCATTTCTTCTCACTTTCCTTGCCATTGTGACTGATGAGTTCCGATCTGTGAGTTTTAAATTGCGAATTTTGAATTACGAGTTGTTAAACGTAAGAATAATTCTAACTGTTTCAGTGTTTAACTCCTCAGTCACGAAGCATTAATTTAAATAACAAATTCTGCAGTCAAGGTCTAATGGGAACATTGTGAGGAAGTTGGTGGGTGATATGAAGGTAATTCGAAGGTAGTATGAACGTATCTATCTTGGTCAGGTCGTTCCTTTTCCGAGGGGCAGAATGTCAGTCTCGGCAACAGGTGGACGTTCCGTCTCATTGCGTCGCTTCTCACTTCCAACTGAGGCGAGACTGGCTTGATGGCCATTCAGCGATGATCATGTATTAGCTGACAAGAAACTAGAATGTGTGAGCCCTGGCTCCATCCATTGTAACTAAAACGAGGCTAATAATGCAATCCTTGGAAGCATTATTCACCCCATCAAACTTTCATAAAAAAATTATTGCTGAAACTGCTCCAAGCTAAAAGAGAAGACTCATTAATTTTCAAGCTCAGGTGTTTTATAAAAAGAAGAACAGGATTAATACAAAAAGTTTCAGTTTCAATTAATAAAATTAATTTCTAACAAAAAATGGATTTTCATCAAAATAGTCAAATTCTTAATGAAAACCGATTAACTATTAGCTAAACAGTTGCACTTCTAACTTCTAGCAAAATTGTTAATGTTTCAACTCAATTGTTAAATTTTTAACCGAATTATTGAATTTTCTAATCATAAAGATGAATTTCTTTACAATATATTAATTTAGAAAATCATTAGCTGACTATTTGTTGATTGTTATTACAGTTGTCTGACTATATATTGATCAGTACTACTGAGCTTCCCTTCAACTTTTATTTCTCCCTAGTATTATATTTTTTATTACAGTCCTAACTAAAAATTATCAAGTTTATTTCTGCAGCACTAAAAATAATGATTTCACCTTCTCTCACTATCTCACTTTATGTATTATATTAAAGAGTAATTTTAATTTTCATTTAAACTATTACTCCTTCGTCTAAAAATTAATAATAATTTATTTATTTATCACGGGCTTCTCGCTCTTTTCTCTATTCCCATCTGCTTCACCCTTTTTATTGTATTTCTAGTTAAGTGAGTATAATATTTTTCGTTTACATATAAGTCTCTTATTATATTTCTGACAGATAATTTATCTTTGCTAATTAGAATGTGTATTAATTGTCAAAAAATATAGATATTTTGTTGAATTGGACAATTTTCTTAGTCATTATTTTTGGTTAAAAATGCAATTGTTCTCAAGAAAGTTCGTCTTTTTTGGGTTAAAAAATCTAGAATTCTGTAGAAAACATTTCTTTATAAACTGAAAAACCTTTAATGGACGAAAATTCAACTGTATAGTTAAAAATTTATATTTTAAAGTAAAAAATTTAACTGTTTTGATAAAAATCAACTTTTTTTAGGAAATTCATCTTTATAACCGGAACATGCAATAATTTAATTGAAATTTCAACAATTTTATTGAGAATTCAATAATTCGGTACCAAATTCAAACAATTTGGTGAAACATGTGACTATTTGGTTGAAACTTAACTTTTTTATTGAAAGTTCATATTTTCACATGGAAGAATAAACCATTTTTCAGAAAATTAGTTATTCTGGTATAAAAATTCAATTATTTGCTTAAACTTTTTTTGAATAAAATAATTTAAACCGATTATTAATCGGTTTTGATTATTAACTGAAAATTCAACTATTTCAGTTTCGGTTGAAAAGTTAATTATTTGGTTGTAATGTTATTTGGTTGAAAATGCGTCTTATTGGGTAGAAATTAAATCTTTTTCTCGTTAAAAATTCAACTGTTTTTATGAAAAGTAATCTATATTTTTTATTACATTTTGTTCACATTTTTAATTTGAATTGAAATATTTTTTGGTTGGAATACAAACTGTGATGTTAAAAGTTAAACTTGTCGGCAAAAAAGTCATTTTGCGGGTTTAAGATTTATATTTTTATTCAAAAATCTATTTTTTTCTTTGAAAATTAATTTTTTTTACCGAAACGTTACCTAGTATATTTTTAGTTGTAAATAGATCTTTTTTAGTTGAAAATTCAACTAAGTGATAAAAAATTCATCTTATGTGATAAAAAATTAATGTAAATATGTAAATATTTTCGTCTGGAAAATTCCTTATTTGTAAAAAGTATCTCTTTCTCATTTAGGAATTTAAAAATTTGATTAACATTTTATCTTTTTTTTAATGGTAAAATCTTCCTTGGTTGGAAATTATTTTCTATTTTTTTCAAACAGTTAATTAAAAATTCATTTTATTTTTCAAAACAAAGCTTTTGGGTTGAAAAATTTATCTGTTTTTGTTGAACTACAAATATGGCCTTTGTTAAATTTTAATTTGCTTCTTTGAAAATTCATATCTTTGGTTGAAAACTAATGTTGAAAAGTCGTTTTTTTAAAGCGAAACTTAATTTTATCAAATGATTTTGTTTTATATTTTACGAAAAAAAAATCTAAGTGTAATTTCACTTTTTCAAATAGCCAGAAGTACATAACTAGTTTTCAGTAAAATTTAACTGATCCTTAGTGAATTTTCGCAAATTCAAATTCAGCAAGCCTGAACGTTAGAAATTTCATAACAGCTTTAATTTCGTTGAACGAGAAATTTCTATTAAGTAAACCTTAAATTTTATCCTCGGTATTCGAATTGAATGATTACATTGACAAAGGTTGACTTCCCTCAGTTTTCTGATTTTAAATTCAACTAGAGCAAACTAATTTCCATTACTTTTATCGATTGGCTTGTGCGGTGGATTGGCAAACCGCTCGTTCAGCTGTGACCACCAGGAAACCTAAAATATCTGCTTCAGTGTTCCTTTTTTTTTAAATCATTCTATCACTGCTGACGCAACTAGAAAAACTGAACAAATCTTCTCAGGATAATATTAATAAAAATTTCATGTTAAAGTCAAATTTTAAAGGATACGAAAACAAGAATAAACAATCATTGTTCAACTAAAAATTATCTAAAAATTTCTTGAAATAATTTTTTAATACGACGCGTATTCTTGGTTTTAATCGTGTAAAATAACATTAGGCATTTGAAAATTAAATTTTTTGGAAAAAACGACATAGAATACGAACAAAACTAATAAACAAAAGTTACTCGTCTAAAAGGGATCTACACATTTTTCATGGACCATTTCTTGATGGGATGCGCACTTCGCAGTTTTTGTTTTGATCACACCAAAATGTAATCACATAAATTTCTAATAAATCCTATTTCGATAGGACTGATTGTTGGTTTTTTAATTCTGAAAAATAATCTGAAAATTAAACCAATTAAATTTGAGCTAAAACGGCACAAGGTAAATACAATAAAATGTTCAATAGCAAAATTATTCGATTGAGTAACTACAAAATCTTAGACTGCTGCCCGGGAAATCTTAAGAGAACTCCTGGAGAAACTTTTGAAAATCTGTGAGCAATCTAGGAATTGTGAGAAATCTAAGAAAGGTTTGGCTAATTGTGAGCAGAGCTGAGGTGGTGGAAAAAACAGCCGAATTCATCCGAAAGCCGCCGAGTTTAGCCGATTCTATATAATCGCACGTGAATTCTAATCGCGAGGAGAGTCGGAAATTTCGGAACTCCTGGCACTCTCGAAGAAACGTTGGAAGCCTCCATGAGAATTCAATACAGATTGCCATATTCACAACTTTAAGATTCATCGACTTCGTTGTAAAGAAATAGAATTTGTGCTTTATTTTTCAATATCAAAATTAGCAGTCCCATACAGAGGTACAAAAATTAATTTAAAAAATAAAATGGTTTAATAGAGTTCAACATAATATAGAAAATGTCACAGTTCGAACAAATTTAAGTCGAGTGCAAAGAGCGAGATTCGTGATGAGAATGTGTTCGTTAAAGCTGAAGGGGCATCAACAAAAGAGAATTCACAATCGCCAAATTACAGCTGTCGATGCACTGACCTTTAACTTTAAAAGCTTAAAAGTTTAAAAGTGCAGAGATTAACTTCTTTTTTTAGTTTAAATTAAATTAATTCAACTGAAAATTCCACTATTTGGTTAGAACTTGATAGAAATAAAACTTTTGATTAAAAATTTTTTGGGTTGAAACTTGATCTTTTGTAGTTAAAAGTATAAATGCTCAGTTGAGAGTAAATCTGCTTTTGTTGAGAATTCAAATATTTTTTTGAGAATTCGTCCGTTTTCCGTTAAAATTCAACTCTTTTAGTGAAAACATAACTTTTTTGGGTAGAAAATGTAACAGTTTGGTTAAAAATAAACTGTTTTCGACTTAACTGCATACTTTTTTGAAATAATTTTTTTTTGATGGAAGATTAATTACTTCAGTAAAAAATTTAACTATTTTGTTAACCATTGGACTTTTTAGTTTGAAAATACAAGAATAATTTCTCAAAAAATTATACAATTTGCTTCAGAATTTATTTTTTTCGATGAAAATTAAAACTATCGGGTTCAGAATTGAAAGGCTTTTTAAGAAACAAAATTTCTTTGGTTGAAAATTTATCATTTTAGATTGAAAATAATTTGCACAGCTAAAAATTATTTGTTTTTTTTCTGATTGAGAATTTATTTTCTTGACTAAAAAAGTGAGAATTACATTTTTTGTTAAAAATTAATTTTTGTTGTTGTTGACAATTCATGTATTTTGTTAAAAATTTGACTTTTTTGTTGAATTCAACTCTTTTCTATTAAAGATTAAAATTTTCTTTCTTTTTGCAATATAAGCTTTTACATGTTTCTACATGTTTCTATGAAAATTCTTTTTTTTTCTTCGATTAATAGAGTACATGGTTTAGATTTAAACTATTTTGTCAACAATAATTCAATATACAAATAATAGTTCGCAAATGAACTATTTTGTTGAAAATTTATATTTTCGGGTTAAAAATCCTACTACTTTGCTCGAAAATTAAACTAGTTGTTTAAAAATTTAACTGTTTTTGATCTCAGATTATAAATTTTTTAGATAAAATGTTAACTGTTACATGTTTCCTATCTGTTCTGTAGAAATCTCGTACTTTCGGCTTAAAAATCAACAATGGGTAGAAAATAAAACAATTTGTTTAAAAATTAAATTTACATTTTCGGCTTAAAAATTTAACTAATCTGTAGACAATTCGGCTTTTTAGCTTACAGTTATATTTGTTTAACTGAAAATATAACACTTCAATTAAAAATATAACTTTCTGGTTAATAATAAACTTACCTATCGAAAAGTTATTTTCTTGAGTTTAAATTTAACTTTTTTTGTACACAATTTATTTTCATAATTAAAAATCCACTCTTTGGTTGAAAATTGAATTATTTTGTAGAAAGTTCATCATCTCGGCTTAAAAATTGAACAATTTAGTTTATAATTCAAGTATTTGTTAAAAAATTTACTTTTTTTCGTAATTCGACTTTGTTAGGGAATTAAAATATTTGTTTAAAAATATGACTGTTTTTTATTTAGGATCAAAATATTTTTTCGTTAAATTTTAAATTAAGGTTCAACTATTGTTTAAAAATGAACTTTTTTGTTTAAAATGTATATTTTAGACAATAAATAATATTTTCAGTAAAAACTTAAACTGCTTGAATAAAAATTAATCTATTTATGTAAATTCCAATATTTTGTTGAATATTAATTTATATTAACATTATTCTTGTTTTTTTTGTTGTAATTTATCATTTTGATTAAGGCTTAAACTATTACACTTACAAATTCGTTTTTTTAAAATTAAATTCAACCTTTTGATAATTCGATTTTATCGCTGCAAAAAAATTGAAAATTTGAAAACTTTTCTTGAAAATTGAAATATCTAGTTTTGTGAAATATCAGCAAGATTAATTTAATTAAGTTTAGAAATTCATGGGAAAACTATTGCAGAACTATAATTTGAGAGTTCCGACTGATCGAGCTTTATACAATCGCAAGTACACTTGCGGCATCCTTTCCAGACAAGCTCATGTTCACATGAAAACTATGACAAATTGCGATTTGCTCGTGTATTCGAGTATAACCTGAATCCTAACGATCTATATTACATGATTAATAGTGGCAATTAATATTCAGAACTCCCTATTGCGGTATCGCATACTTTAAGCACAGCCACTCAATTTTCATTTGAACATAACTCATATTTTCGTGCTTTTAAATTCAAATCATCCTTTAGCAACCTAATAAATGTAGAAATTGTAACAATAACATTATATTCCAAAATAGTGGAATTTGATGTGTTTGAAATTACCAAATACAAGGGTTGTGGTTTTCTGCAGTTTTCCTCTCCCCCGGCCAAACCTATAGGCAAATTCGAAAACTTCCAATAAATTCGGAAGCAGTTTCGGGTTATCACTGGTTATGATTAAATTTACCCAGTGAAATAGAATTTTAGATTAAACTTCAAGTACTTAGCTCAAAATTCATCTGCTTTGTTGAAGATTTACCTTTCTTCAGAATGAATATTTTCTGGAGTACAAATTCAACTGTTTTTTTTTTAATTCAACGCTCTTGTTAAATATTAAAATCTTTTCTTCAAAATTCATTTTTTAAATGAGGATTCATCGTGATAGATGAAATTTTTTTGGTTGAAATTTAAAATATTTATCCGAGATTTGTCTTCTTTGGTTAAAATCAACTTTTTAAAGTTGAACTAATTTGTATTAAAATTAATGTATACTGCTTTAGTTGAAAAATAAACTACTTGATTGAGAATTTAACTGTTTTGGATTCAAGATTTAAATAATTTTTTTTACAATATTAACTATTATATACTTCGTTAAGAAAATATATTTTTTAAATCAGCTACTTCTTTCAAAGTTAAAATAAAATGTAAAAAATAAATCGTTTTTTTCAATAAAGATTCATAACTTTATTCAAAAATTCATATTTTTGGTTAAATAATACAACTAATTGGACAGAAAACTAAACTATTTGGTTAAAAATTGAACTGTTAATGATTTAAGATTAAAATTTTTTTGTTGAAATATTAAATATTACATGTTGGGTACAGAATTTATTTTTTTGGTTGAAACATCAACCACTTAGCTTCAAGTTAAACTACTTTGTCAAAAATTCATTTTTTTGGTATGAGATTTATTTTTATTTAAAAATTGAACGATTTAATGGCAAATAAATTTCCTTGTTGAAAATTTGTATTCTCGGTTGAAAAATTAAACTTTTTTGTAGATACTTCGTCCTTTTAGCTGGAAAATTCAACAGTTTGGCACACAAATTAACTAGTTTGTACAAAATGCAACAGTTTCTTATTTAGGATTAAATTTTTTTGGATAAAATATGAACTGTTACATGTTTTGTTGAGAATTTATTTGTTGTTGTTAAAGAATTAACTACTTGGTTGAAAACGCAACTGTGTGGCTAAAAATTATTCTGCTATTTTCTAAAAAAATTGAACTACTTTGATAAAAATTTACTTTCTTCGGTGGAAATTCATGCCTGCTTACAATTTTAATTATTTATTAGAAAATTCGTGTTTGTGTTAAAATTTATGTTCTCAAATTAAAAATTTAACAAGGTGGTAAAAAATTTAATTTTTTATTGAAAATTCATATCAGATTTGGTTGAAAATTCAACTAACAGGGTAGAAATCTAACCAATATATTTGAAATTTCAATTATTTGATTCAAAATTCATTTTCTAACGGAAAATGTAACTATGGGTTTGAAATTGGTAGAAATTTTAAATATTCTTGTTAAGGATTTTTTGTGTTAATAAAAATTACTTTTTTAACAGAAAATTAAAAAAAGCTCTTTGTTGAATGTTTAACAATTAAGTTAAGCATTCATCTGCTTCTTTTAAATATATAAATATTAAATTGAAAATTTGTCTTTTTCGTTTGTAAATTTACCTGCTTCATTAAAAATGAACTTTTCGGTCCATTTTGTCATATGTGCAATATTGTAAACTAAAATCTTAGAAATGTAAGGCATTTTGAATTTAATTAATTATTTTGTTCATAATTATTTTATTTAAAACAATTTATCCCTTAATTTTCTTCAAAAACCATCAGCTTTTTATATCGAAATTCCTAAATAAATAATTTTGCTTCATTATGAAATTTATTTCTAAATGTTTCTAAACATTATTGATATAAAAGAAAATTTAAATTTTAAATGATTTTTCATAAGAAGAAATAATTATGTTTATAACCGCACTATAATTTGTAAACTTTCTTACATTTTTAAGGAGATCAGCGAAATTAAACTATGTGAAAAGTTATTTTGAAAAAAAGTTAAATGTGTGGAAAAGAAATATGGAAGATTTTGAGACTATTTTTTTGAATTTCTTAGAAATAAAATTTGTTAAGGTAAACAAAATTTTACAGTAAATTATTTTAAAGCACAATTTTGCAATTCAGCCATTCTACATAATTTCAGAAAAAAATTTAGCAAGTTGAAGGGATATTCAGAAGTTTTGAAACGATTCAAAAATAATTAAAAGTTGTAAAGAAGAACCTGATAGATTTTAGGAAAATTTTTATAATTCTGCAGATTTTTGAAACAATTTACGAAAAAATTAAATGGTTTTTAAAGATTAGAAGGTTTAAGGTCTGACAAGATTAAAAAAAGAATGTTTCTAAGATACGTGTGCAAATTTTAAATTATTAAATGAAGATTTAAATGCATAATGTTTTAATTTAGGAAAATTAAGAAAAATTTATAATATAATAAATTGAAGAAATATCTAGTAGCATAGAAAAGATTCAAAAACAATATAAAACTTAAAAATAGTTTTAGAGATTTCCAAAATTAACTTCAGAAGCTTCAAAATTGAGATCTTGAGAAACTTTGGAAGAATATGAGGCACTTTTTTTTAATTTTCAAATATTTTTTAAAATTTCAAAAAAATGTAGTTAAAAATATTTTTAGGAAGTTAAGACATTTTAAATTAATTAGAAATATTTAAAATCTTAGAAGAATTTCCGAAAACTTATTACAAATTTCATAATTTCTTCCAAACTTCTAAAAGTCCTAAACATTTTTTAAAGAAGAATCTAATTATTCCTAATATTTCGTGTAACCCTATAAAATTAAATTAATCTGTAAAATCTTCTAGATTCTTTTTTGATACATCTGAAATATTCAAAAACCTTTTTTTTCTTCTTAAGACTCCCATGAAAATTTTATTTCTATAAATTTAAATGAAAACTGATAATACTTATTTTGTTGTTGTCAATTTTCATAATTTAATTTAAACTCAAATTTAAGTATTTAAAAACTTTTAACAATAAAATATTTATTTGAAATTTGTATGCTATATTATAACTAGAGTTATTTGGTATTTCTAATGGTATTTAAAAAAAGTTTTAAATTGGTGAATTTCAAATAGTATTATTTAAATGAAGTAACTTCAATATTTGTATGACTTAAAAAAATTAATTTAAAAAAATAATTTAACATTGGTATTATTATGTTGAAAAGTTAATTGAAATATTTTTAGATACGAACTTGACTCTTTTTTTGAAAGTTTATCTTTCAAATTTAAAAATTCACACGTTTTAGTAGAATTTTTATTTTTTTCGACAAAAATGCAACTTTTTGATTGAAAATTCAATGATTTTATTGAAAATTCGTACTTTTTGGTTGAAAAATCTACTGTTTTGTTAAAAATGTAACCATTTCGTAAAAAATTTACTTTTTGTTTCAAATTTATATTTTTGAGTTAAAAAATAAATTGAAATCTTTCTCGATGAAATTTTAATTAAAAAGAAATGTGCCGTTTTTTATTAGAAATCCCTCTGTTTTGGTACAAATTTCACCTTTATTTGGATAAAAGTTCAACTATTTGGTAGAGAATGGAACTACCTTGTTAAAAATTCATCATTTTTGGTTAAAAAAATTCATCCCTCTGGATTGAAAATTTAATTTTTTCGTAGAAACTTAGTTTATGTTTACAAATACATATATTGATCATGAAAAGTCAAATGAAATATTTTTTAACAGAAAATTAAACTATTCTTTATAATAGAAAAAATAAAGATTTCATCTATTTTAAGAGAAACTTTTTTTTTATCAAAATGCCACTATTTTGAAAGAGACTTCAAATATTTTATTAAAAAGTCATTCTTTTTGGCTAAAAATTCCTCTTTTAGGATGAAAAATTCCATTTTTTCGTAGAAACATATTTCTTTTTCAAAAATTCATATTTTGATCTTGAAAAGACAACTGGAATCTTTTTTAACAGGAAACTTAACTATTTTTTTAAGTAATCTTTTTCATTCGAACATTTCTTTGTTTTAGTAGAAATTTTTTTTAATTAAAATGTAACTTTTTGTTCAAAAATTATTCGCATTTGCTTGAGCATTCAACTATTTTTCTTAAAATATTTTGTTTAATCACTTTGTTGAGAAATCGTTATTTGTTGAAAATTTATATTTTTAGTTGAATATTCATTTCTTTGGTCGGAGGCTTATGTCTTTGGTGAAAAATATAATTGTTTAGTAGAAAAACCTGGTTTTTGGTTTAAAATTCATTTTTCCACTTGAAAATATAACCTTTTAATTTTTTTTAATTGATCTTTTTTAGTTGAAAATTCTCCTATTCTGTTTAAAAATACCATTTTTGTAGAGAAAAAATCGTTTTCTCGCTTAAAGATTTAAAAAATCAGATAAACTTTGATTTATTTCTTAAATAAAAATCTGTATTTGTTTAAAATTCGTCTTTTACGAATTAAAATTCTTTTTTGATTTGAATTTTTATATTTTTTGATTGAAATATAAACTGTGCCACTTTTTTGTTGGAAACTTGTCTTTTTAGGTTGAAAATTTAACTATCATGTTAAAAAATTATTTATTTTGTTGCAAATTTAAGTATTTTCTTAAAAGGCCACCTTTCATAGTAAAAATAAAATTTATTTAATTCAAATTTAATTCTCCTTTCGCTCTTATCAAAAAATATAATATTTGATATGTGAACCAAAAAATATTTTAGTTATAAATTGAAAACAATTTAATTAATTTAAGAAAACTAAATCGATGAAAACCCAAACAGTTCGACTTGTTAGCAAAAAAGATATAATTTCGACCTATAAAGATGATTTGTCAACCAAATAAGATTTTTTATTAAAAGAAGAAAAATATTTCACCAAATTGTTAAGTGTTCTACTATAATAATTTAATTTTCAAACCTAAGATTATTGAATTCTCAAGCCAAAAACAAGAATTTTCTACCAAGAAGTTTTATTTTTATATCTAAAATATGAATTTTCAACAAAAAGTTTATTTACGACCAGAAAAGTGGATTCTTAACAACAAATATAATAGTTAATCTTTAAAAAAATATTTTAATTTCAAATTCAAAGTTCTTAAATTAATTTACAAAAAACGAATTCTCAATAAAACTTTTGAAATCTCAACCTAAACAGAATAATTTGTAACCAAGCAGTTGTATTTTTGCTCAAGAAAGATTAAATTTTGTATTAAAAATATACAGTTTTAATCAAAAAAGACGATTTTTTGACAAAACAGTTAAAATATTATTCTAAAAAGATTTCCACTTAATAAAATTTTCAACTATTTATTACAATTTTTAAACCAAAAATAATGTGTTACCATAAAATTACTTACCTATTCCTCAGCAGGTGGCAAAATTTAAGGTTAGAATTGGAGGTTTCAATAAACTAATTTGAACAACATTTTTAGAATAAATAATCAATTGAACGCTAAGCCTCGAACTGATAAACAATATTGTCAATATTAATTAATTAACTTAAATAAAAAAATGTTATGCTCTTAAGCAAAATGTTAACATGTTGGCATGAATTTTATTTAAAAATAAAATCCCTCATGACTTATCCAAATCCAATTTCGCTTTTTGATATATTTCATAATTGTAACTAAATTGTACCATTCCATTTTGATAACCCTCATTTTATGTTCCTTGTCCCAGTATTGACTTCTTTTGTGTCCCACTTAAGAATATACCTCAAAATTTTCGTCCCACTGATGCTAATATGATAATCTATTAGCCACTTATCATAACAGTGTTTGTTCAAAAAATTTCAATTTACCATTCCAAATTGATTTTTATGTGGGTCAGCTTTCCGGAACTGCCCCAGTAATGGTCGATTTACTTCATCTGAATATAAATGGTCAAGAAAAATGAAAAATGATTCAAGAAAATGTCAGGGAATGTTGAAAATAAATTTTCCGGTAACCCTGCCCTATTCTACCAGCAATAACTAGTCAAAGATTTCCTTAAACTTTAAATTACATGCATTAAGAGAGGGGGGGGGGTATTCTGCTAACGTTTTTTACAGGGGTGGGGGGTATTTGAGAGGATCTATAATCCGTGACGTAATATACGTTCAGCCCCTTTCGCAAGTGGCATAAATCAATAGGGCTGATGATCATTCTCCATTAATTTAAAAACCCCATATCACCACCCTATAAAATATGAATTCCAGAATTCAAGAAAAAAGAAATACTTTCTATGATAAGTGGCACGAGTGTGGATGCCGTTTCTCACATTTTTTCCTGAAGAAAATCAAATATCATTTTTATTTTAGCAGGACGAGTCATGTCTGACAATAAATCACCTGTAAGAGGGTTTGCGTGTTGCATCGGACAACTACGACTATCTAAACCGCCTGAGGCTTTTTAGGCGACTTTCGGGCGCGCGGCAGCAATTGAGCGGACTGGATCTTTTTGTTCCTCCGGAATATTAACGTAGCAATTTTTCTTTCGATGTGCCAGGAAACCGGGAATTTTGTGCCCTATTTCGACGCCTGACCCTCCTCTCAAAATGTCACAACAGAGCTTTTTGCCTTCGAGGCGATTTAATTTCTAAGATTGACCGAAAGTCACTCTTGTATGCATTTCCTGTAAACAAATTAAAACATTTTGTAGGAGGGAATCAAAAAAAGAAAATTATGGAAATCTAAAGTGGAACTATGTGAAAAGATAATGTATTAGGAAACTGAAAAAGTAGATTTAATTTGGTATGGGTCAATGAACAGGATGGTCCAAACTTTTCATTTTTTGAAATTATTTGACAAAAAAAAATTATATTAAGAAGTTCTACAAGTCCCCTCAAGTTTGAAATAATATTTAAATTAAGTTGAAAAATATTTTTCATTTCAATTGGCTATGAAATAAAAATAAAATTTTTTCTTTCTTTAAAGCACCTCTTAAAGTATGTTTTATGGGGTCCAATAAGAATACCAGTAGTGGAAAATTGTGTTTTTCAAGTTTCTGGCGGTAATTATGACTTTCTTGTGGTTTTTTAAATATGAATTGTTTCTTACACAGAAAACACTACTTTTTACTGTTCGAACAATTTATTATTGTTTTTAGCAATTTTGGTCTTAGAAGAATGTTAGAAGATGAAAATTAATTATCATTATTAGATGATTACATTTTATTATAATAGTGTTGGAAATTTGCAGTTGTATATTAAAATTTTTCACTTTTGTTCCATTTTTCCGTTAGAGTGTGCTAATAATTTCTTAAGGATCACAAAAATAATCCTTAAAAATTTTTTTATTATTTTGCATTATATTTTTTTAAAATAATGTTACAATTTTAAGTTTTTCTTTAAAAATTTCGAATCTTTGTCCAATGAAATACTAGTTTTCAACGAAATAGTTCAATTCTTAGCTAATATCCTTTTTTCTTTTTTTAAACTAAACAACTGAAATTTTACAAACAAAATGTAAAATTTCTACCAAAAGGGATGAATTTTCAAATAAAAATCATGATAAATTTCTGTCTTATTTTACAGAATTTTAAGAAATTTTAGGTTGAAAAAAATAAAATATTATAAATCAGAAATATGTCAAAGTTTAAAAAATATATTTTTATCCATTTTGAATATCTTTTGCAATATTTCATTTTTTTTACAATAAAACTCAAAATTTATTTTTTCGGAGGAAAAATTACTTTAGCGTTTCCCAGAAACTTAAGCAACATTTTCGATTATCTTGAAACATTGCAAAATCTATCAATAACTTTCAAATTTTTATTTAAAATCTCAAAACGTCTTTATTTTGTTTTATGTCTGAAGATATTTTCAAATTTCAATCTTTTTGAAGTTTTTTAGGAACTTTAAGTATCATTAAAAATTATTCAAATTTTTCCTTAAATTTAAAAAAAAAAACATTTGCAAAATGTGTACAAATCGTTAATATTTATTTTTGACAACTTTGAATATCTTTTTAATATTTTGAATTTTTTTTTAATATTCTCGTTAATTAAATTTCGTAAAATACTATTTAAAATTTTTGAAAAACCTTTTAAATCTTTTGTTTCAAATCTTCCAAAATTAATATATTGTTTCAAATTTGTTGAAATCTTCTTAAGTTCAAATATTATTTTTATATGTTCTTAAAATTTCTAAATATCTCTTAAACTTATACGTTTTTTTTAATTATTTGAGCTTGCAATATTATAAAATCTTTCTTAAAAATCGTTGACCTTTTTCCCCGAAATTTAATTTAAAATTCTTAAAAACCTTTAAAGTCTTCAAGAACTTATTTCGAAACTTTTGAAACTTTGAAATATTTTTGTAAATAATTTCTAAACAATTATTGAATCCTATAACAATTGAAAAGCTGTCTTAAAATATTCGAAATTCAAAAATCTTCAAACCTAGAAATTATTTAATTTAAATATTTCGATTAAACGTGCTATAGGTGATAATTAATTTTTAATGGATACCAGTTTTGAAAAACAATTTCAATATCTACAGGCAGGACGAAAGAATGTTTTATGGTATTCAAGGATTTCCTGGTAAGGAAAGTACATTTTTATACACCTGATAAATCTGGAAAATGATCAATGTTAAAACAGTGAATTCCTGAAAAAGGAGTTTCCTGTTTTTTTTCAAATTATCATTTTAGTGGGCTCATTTTTTTAATGAAACTTTAGAAAAACTGAAATATTATTTTTCAATATTTAACATCCACAAGAGGACGAAAACACAAACTTCAGAAAGTGTAATAATCTACTGAACTCAATGCAAATAAATAAAAATTCAATAAATTTTAAGGATAAAAAGAATTTAATTGAAAGTTGAGTAAATCGTCATTTTTTATTTTATTTCTATTTTATTAGGAATCAGCAAACAGGGGTCGCCAAATTTGGTAACACGAAAATTATAAGATGCGCCTTTTGCAATAATTTTTCTAGTAACCAAAATTTATCATTCGAATGTAATTTTGAACATAGAAATTTTTGTAAATCCTTTAGACTATTTTTTTTAAATTTATAAATAAATAAATTTACATTTATTTTTATAAAATTTATATCTTGAAATATGAGAGTACGAAGTGAAAAGAAAACTTCAGTGTAAAACAAACAAAACAAAAGCAATTGAAATTTTAAAACTTCATGAAAACTACACCCATGCCTCACATGTAAGTACTTTATTCTAATATAGTCAAAAATGTTATAAAATTATGTAAAAGGGTTAATTAGGCGACACTTAAATTTTACAACTTTCTGGCAACGACACATGTAACGCAAAAATAAAATAAAATCCTGCTTCTTAAGAAAAACTTTTTCGCATTTTTCAGCTGATTAAAAAAAATCTGTTCTTTATTCGATAACTTTGTACTAGAAAGAAATACCAGAAAAAATTGGCAAGTCAACAGAATCGAAAAATTGAAGAAAAAAAGTTTTAAAAAAATATCAGTAAAAAAAATGCCAGTAGTAAATGTCAGTGTTTATCCCGCCAAAACCAAATTAGTCTAAGACTCAATGAAACTAGTCAGGACACTATTTACAAATAATATACAATAGTTAATCACATTTAAAAAATTATTTTAATTTTTTTTTAATCTTTTAGTTGAAGTGTTTTTCTATTAAAAAGTTGAAACTTAAAAGTAAAAATACATATATAATCTCCTACTTTGTTAGAACTACCAATATTTCTGAGTCGTTATTAGTCGATTTCTTAAAAAAAAAACTTACAATTATTTAAAATTACTCAAGTCGTGATTTTGTTTAGAAAAATAAATAAGTATTGTTAGATAATTGAGTGTCGTTAAAAAAGGATTTTACTCTTTTTTCGTATACTATGATATTTTATGTACATTGTAAAGGCAGCCAATTTGGGGTTGAAGGTAAAGTAAATATTCCAGTAGTACATGCCAGTATTTAGTCAGACAAAACAAATCTAATCTTGAGCGTACGATGTTGATCCACTCTGAGCGTTTTTTTGAAACCAAAAATTTAACTTAATTTCACAGAGATTTGTGAACGTCGATTATTGAATGAAATTTTTTTATTTGACAATTAGGGCAGTGCAAGAACATTAAAATTACTTGAAGACTTGAACAATTTTTTTGTTCATATACTTAAAACAATTGCCTACTTAACATTAAAAAATTCTAAAGATGTTGCTGATTTTATAAATAAATTTAATAAATAAATACATGTTTTAGTCATTTCTCGCTCTAAATACTTCGTTTTTTAGATAATTGATTAGAAATTTTTTGAGAATAAATAATATGTATAATTTTTTAATAATAGAATTAATTGTTGTTAGTTTATATAAATTTGTTGAAAAAATAAAAATTCTTGTCGATTTTCAAACAAACAATTGAATTTTTAAAGAAAACCGATTCAGCTCTTCCTTAAGTAACATCCTTATGTTGTTTTATCAATGTGCCACAATTTTTTTTATAAACAATTATATTTAAAAATCCCTGTTATTGCTTAAGCCATCATCGATCGAAAAACTGAAATTTTGTCAAACAAACGCTAGAAAACTCTTTCAAAATGTCAAAAATAAAAATTCATTTATATATTTTATTTAAGTAAATAACAAATATTGTCGCCTAACAAAATCTCCTAATAAATAATATCCTTTCTGAAACATTGGCAGTCGATTCGACCATAAAAATAATTTTTTTTTAATAATAATTTTTGCACGTTAATGAAATATCACAATGAAAGGATTTTTCCAATTTAAGACAAAACAATTAGCTTTATTAGAAATAACTCATGTCAAAGAAATATAAGCTTTTAATCTATTTTTTACAGAAAAAAGTTATCATCCATCTTATATTTGATCGAAATAGCTACTCAGATTCACTGAACAAGAAAATTGTTAAACAACTTAACATCTGTCTTTGTTAAAAACAATTCAAGTTAAATATTAGAAGACTGGTAGATAGCCTTGCTTGACATTATTATTTTTTTGCGATATTTTGATGCACATAAGCGTGAAAATAATTTTTTCCGAAAAAAAAGAAAGTGCATTTTATATTTTTTCTCATAAATTATTTACAATACAGCTTACGTTTTTGTGTAAACGACTTTAAGCAAAAATATCAAAAGGATTATTCCTTTGAATTGTATATTTTAAGAATCAATTAATTAGAGGCAGAACATCAATGATTTTAAATTCATATCTTACATTCTCGAACAAAAAAAAACCCTTTATTATAAGTTAATTAATCCGTCAAGAAAAACACCAACACAAATAAATAAAAACCGCTTTAATATTTTTTTCTATAGTTAAAAATAAGAAACGTATTAAACTTTAAAACCTTAAACACCGATGAGAAACTACTAGATACGGTTCGTATTAGCTCTTCACACTGCATCATTTTTTCCCAAAAAGAAGCAAATGTTTTTGAGAGTGCCATCACGTTTTTAAATTTGGATTTTTAGACCTCCCTGGTGTGTGCAGAAATTTGGCGTTGAGCAGCATGTCTTTGTAGAAAAGTGTCAATTACTTTATTCACTACAAATACCCCGCAGTCCAGGCATTGCAGCTTATACCGCAATTTTTGGCGAATCGCCAGAAATTGTACACACACCTTGCACAAATTTAGCAGCCTACACACAGTCCGGACAGACCTCGTAGTTATGGTAATTTTTAGTTTATTTTTTACTGTATCAAAATGTCCTTATTTTTTGTAGTCAGATCGTTCACGTACATTACTCGCCGTCGAGAGATATACAACTTTGAAGACTTTTCCATTCCTCACTCCATTTCGATTCATGAGAGTTACCAACAAACTTTGTTCTTACTTACTTGAATGCACGTTTCACGCGGCAGCAGAGAATTGTTTTAGGAAAGCGTGGAAAGTTCAAGATAGAAAATCTGGAAAACGGAAGCTAGTTCTCTTATCACGAGTGCACGGACGTCCGGTGGTGGTTGAAAAACTAATGTACATGCTCCTCGTTGTGTATTGCATCCCGATGGATATATATACATATACAGAAGGCTCCGTTTCATACCGCTCCAAATGCCGTTTGGGCGGTGTACCGCGCCACATCGCGTTTAGGCGGTGTACAGCTCTCATTCGCATTTGTTCGTTTTACAGCTCCAAGTCTTTTGTATAATCCTAGGACCTGAACCTATAAAGCGATTAAATACTACAAAAGGCTGTACACCGTCTAAGCGGATCGTGGCGTTATACACTGCCTAAAGGCGACATGGAGCCCTATAAAATTGAGGCCTTAGTATTCGGGTAAATCATGAAAAAAAATTTTTCGCTTTTTAAGAACATCAACTATACAAATCCTTTTTTTTTTAAAGAGAAAATGATCCTCCTTTTTTTAAATTAAAGTTTGTAAACAATTTTAGTTCCTATGATCTTAAGGTAATTGTGCCAAAAATGAGATGTCTGAAAAAATAATTCTTCTATGATTTTAAGAATCAAAATAGTATTACTGATCATTTCAATTAAAATAGAAAATATTATACTTAATGAAAATTTTCTCAAGACTCAAAAAAATTGATTTTAGGAATGTTTCTCATAGTAGAATTTTTCCTGACTATTTCTTCTTCTGAATTTACGAAAAGTGGTTGTATTTAAATAATTTTTAGCTTATTTTTTAGTTAAAATATTCTCTGAAAATCTAGTTTTTCTGATCAAGGAAGTACATTTTTCTACAGGGCAAATCGTTGAATTAAATTTTTTAAAGAAGACATTACAAAAAATTAATATATTTGAAGATTATTTGATGAATTTGAATTAAAAATAGAAAAGTTATAGAACAAGTTTTCCCCGAAAAAATGAGCAACTATTTGTATAAATTCAAACATTTTTAAACAACTGGTAAAAAGCGACAGTAAGGAAAAATTAAATTACAAAATGTGTTGTTTAACTGATAATTTTTTACAATTTTAAAATATTTTTCATAGAAAATAATTCTTGTAAAAAGAAAGTATGTTGTATTTTATTTTTATATATAATTGAGAAAGAAAAACAAAAACATTTTTTGCCTAATAATTATCACATGACCAAGTTTTTACATTCATTTCATCCATTAGCTCAACAGATTTAAAAAAATATCCGAATTCTCGATAAAACGAAAAAAATTTCTATTTTTCAAAATTTATTTTTCAAAATTGTTTCAAAAGGTATGAATAAATTTAAAATGATTCCCAACTTTGTTAAACTCGAATATAGAATATTTTTAAGAAACTTTTTTAGTTTCGAAGGAATTTTCATAAATATTAGAAAAATTCTAATTATTTAAACAGATATTGATCGTAGAAGTTTTTTAATAATCTCAAAAATACTTTAAAGTAAAGTTATTTTAGAACTACAAATTAGGTATATTTTTTTAATTTCCCAAGTTTGGTTAGAAAAGCATTTGGAAGGTTTCAAGCCAATTGTTTTATTTTAAGGACATATGTAAAATATTACAAAATCTTATAGAAATTTCTCAATAGTCCTAGGAAAATTATATTTATATAACTCCAAGATAATCAAATAAGCCTGAAATATAAATAGTTATGCGAAATTATTATAATGCATAAAAAGTTATTCTTTTCTGAAATTATAATTTGGTTGAAGTTATTGTTTTTTGATCGAAAAAAAATGTTTGGCCTAGAAGTTCAACTATTTTATTAAAAAAAATTTTCCATTAATTTAACTTTTTGTTCCTTTTATTTATCATTTTGATCCAAACATCAACTAAACCATTTTTTCTTATGATTTAATTCGGACGTTTAAAAAACTAAAAAAAAATTTTATTCAGATATATTTCAGTTTGATTTTGCCCTATTTTTTTGTATAAACTAGATTTTTTGCCGTGTTAAAGACTTTTTCAGGGCTAATTGTAGAAGATGAGATAATAAAGAAAAATATCTCATCTAAAATTTTGAATTTTCAAGCCAACAGAGACTAATTTTTGACAGAAAAAGTTGATTTTCCAACCAAAAAGTACACATTTTCCACTAAAAGAATTACATTTGAAATAAAAAAGGACTAATTTTTAATTAAATAAATAAATTTTTGAGTGAAAAAGTTCAGTTTTCAAGCAAAAATGGAATAGCTACAGTTGCAGGTAAAAAATTATTTGGAAAATAAGTTGAACCAAACAGATGAATTTTCCAATAAAAAGATTAAATGTCTATTGAAAAACATCAATAGAAGACAAGAGGTGAATTTTAAACAAAAAAAAAATTAATTTTGCATCAAGGAAGATAAAATTTTAACGCAATAAATTAATTTACAACCGAAGTATGAATTTTTCAAAGTATTTCCAATCTGATAGTTAAATTTTCCACCAATTAAATGAATGTTCAACCAAAAAGGTGAACTAATCGCCAAGAAGATTGATATTCTACTATGGAAATGAAAATGTTGTAGAGCACATTTTACGAAACGAAAAGTATAATCCTTTTAACATTTATAAGTATTAGAATCGGTATAACTTCAAGTTAAAGAAATTCAAAAAAGGTTAAAATCACATTTATAATTCTACTTAACGACCAATAATCAAATCAATGTGCAGAATTCCTGAAAATAAAACGAAGAATCTCACGAAAAAATTTGGGCAACCATCATAAAATGTTGCTAATAAAATTTGAAAAAGGATAATAATTTTTCCCTAAAAAAAAAGGAAAAATTTCTTTTTTTGAACAAAAATAAAAAAAAGAATTAAAAATGAGACGGCAACCAACGAAATCCCCTTCATTTTCTTTATTATTCATTTCGTTTTTCTTTTTTATTATTATTTTCAAATCACAATGAAAAAAATATTTGTAAAAAATAATCACCAACATTTCGGCACTCATACAGCACCCTTAACAAGGCAAAAAATTGAATGAATAAAAGAGAAAAAAACCGAGCAGACAGCAACAGCAACAAAGCCACGATGCTTTCTTTCGAGTGCTGAAGCATTGGTGATTATTTTTTACAAATATTTTTCTTATAATGATTTGATAATAATGAGAATAAAAATAAACAAAAGGAATAAAAAATGGAAGCAGGGAAGTTTGGTTGGTTACCTTCTTATTTTTCATTCCTCTTTTTCATTTTTTTCGAAAAAATGATCTTTTTTTATAGGAAAAAATGGGTTTCTTGTTCAAATTTCAATAAAAAACATTTTATAGCGACTGTCCAGATTTGCTCGTTGGATTCTTGGTTTTATTTTTAGGAATTCTTAACAGTATAATTTATTCTTTTTTAACCGATTTTATTTTATGCAGAATCTTAATCTGTTTTCCTTTCATTCATAATAGCTTTTTGGCCATAAAACAAATTATGTCTGATAAATAAAAATAAATAAAAAATGAAATAATTGCACCTTGATTTGAGGCGCCCACATAATTACAAATGCTTGCATTAGCGTTGTAGAATTTTCATGATGCGATTACATTTTGTACTGCTCAGAGGAACTTTAAACAAAGCGTTGACAATTCCGCCAGCACAATCCGGTAATTTAACACAACAAATGGCTCTTTGGTATAATGGATATATTCATTTCGCTATTGTTCATTTAAAATAAATTAACACGATTGGCAATTGGAAATTACAATCCGCTTTTAAATTTCAGGTGGCACGCAGGATCTGGTCCCAGCTTTATTGCTTGTCCATGGTGATTCCTTTACATGGGGTGCCGGAAATCCTTTGGACGGAAGTGCTTTGGCTGCTCATGGTCGCCTAATTGTTATTACTATCAATTTTCGTCTCGGCGTTTTAGGTGGGTTCAAAAATATAATGCATTTAAAAATTATTTGACTACATAAATGACAGCTTGAAAATTAGAATAATGAGATTAGATAGAGAAAACCGATACGAGGTGGTTAGACAAAGTTTTGAATTCATCATACTCATAAATGATCAAGTTTGTCTCGTATTTAACAATGACTGAAAAAACAAGAATTAAAATTAGAGTCCCATTTTGGTTTTCAATGAATTTTTAAAGGCTTTTTAGATCTGTATGTACGATGGAGTTTTCTACTTTGTTTGATTATAGATCTAATGAATTTCGTAAATTGGTGTCCTCGAAATCACTCAAGTATAAACGCAGATAAATGTAATTAGCTTTTATCAACAAACCAAATCCATGAGATTTGTTGACAAAATTAATTATATAAGCTTCCAGAGAGTGGACTTAACATCACACCAAGGTAAAATTTGTGACCAAACTAAAATTTAATAAACAAATCAGTAATTTATTGGGTTCTGAAAAAACGGGTAATAGGATTCATAATTCGCACAAACAAACCGTTTGAAAATATAGAAACAATTAGAGTATATTTTAACGCAGTAGTAAGGTCAAAAATAGATAAGGCATTAATTATCTGGTCAGCCTATTAAGCTAATTCTACAGGAGCACTTGAATCCATCCAGTATTAATTTCGGAAATGCATGATATGGAAGACGAAGGCTAGATACCCTGAACAATGATCGGACGACACAGAACTGATACACAAATTTCAACTTTTTTCTTTTAAAGATTGAAGAAATAATTCTGTAGACTTCGTGATTAAATTAGTAAATGGTCGGATAGTGTGATGCTCTAACGAAAATGTGTAAAAGTGTTACCGACTTTACTGAAACACATAATTTTGACACCTTTAACGATCTACTACCTGTTTTCTCAAAAGTTTTATTAAACCACATAAAAAATGTTTAAAACTGTAAAAAGTATACCATAAAACACCTAAAATATATTGTAAATGAGAATTTTTCATCAAATAATTTTGCAGCCAAAAGTTATAAAATTTGAAGGTACCAATGAAATAATAGTTCTAGCATTTTAATCCCTTAAAAAATGATAACCTGTTCGCATATCTTCGATATTTTTTATTCAAAAATAGCAGGAGAGTCATCAAAATTATAATTATGAAACTTGTGGTAAATATTGCTACTAATAAAAAATAGAACTTGAATTTTGCTTCAAGTGGTTAGAAGTAAATTACTTGTACTTTCTTTATGTTCATACTTTAATGTATACGGTTTATATTCTGTTTGCCTTTTCAAGAAAAGGTGTTAATGAAAGTATTAAAAGATTTATCAAATTAGTTAGAAATTTAATTCTTTGGTTGAAAATATAACTATTTGTTTGAATTTTTATTTTTTTGAAAATTTAAATATTCCCTTTTTTATTTTGTCATTAAAAATGAATGTTTTTAATAAAAAATGAACTGTTCTATTTTTGAATTTAAATCCATATCTTTAGTAGAAAATTCATGTCTTTTTTCAAGATTTTTTTTTGTAGAAACTAACAGTTTATTGTTATTACACTCAAATACTTGGTTAACAGTCAAATTACTTTATTAGGAGTTTTTTTTTCAACATTTATCATTTTAGTTGTAAAATTCACTTATTTGATTCAAAATGAAACTATATAATTCCATTTTTAGTTAAATTTCATATTTTTTAGTAGAAAATTCTACTATTTTAAAAAAATGCATCTTTTTTGTTAGAAAATTAATCTTGAATTCAGCTAGTCGGTTGAAAGTTCGTTTTACTTGTTTATTTCAAAAATGATTTCTCTAGCTGAAAATTTAACTATTCCATTTTTTATTGTAAATTTATTTTTTTAAGTTGAAAATATATCTCGATAAATAAATATTTAAGTATTCAAAATTTTTTTGTGTAATATTATGCTTTTTTTGAAAATGTAAGTATTCCCTTTTTGGTTGAAAATGTATCTTCTCTATCTGGCAATTCTACCATTTGTTTGAAAATTAATGTATTTTGTTAAAAATTCGTCTTTTTCCCAGATAATTAATTTTCTTGTATAAGAATTTGAGTATTTGGTTAAAACCTTCTTGTTTAAATTAAAAATTAATTTTTTTAACTGGAAATCCAACCACACGGTTAAAATTAATTTTTTTTTTCAAATTGAAAACTAACTTTTTCAACTGTAAATTCAACTAATCTGTTCTTTATTGTAAGCTTATCTTTTTTAACAGAAAATTTTTTTAAAATAAATAATTTCGCTAACAAGTATCAGTTTTGATTGATTGAAATCTTTGTGAAAAATTCAACCATTAGGTTAAAAATTTTACTTTATTGAAAATTGAAATAATTTGTTAAAAATCAACCCTTTTTATGGGAAGTTCGCGTCAGTCCAGTTTGAGCGGATTAATAATTTGGTGTCATTTTGGACGCTGTTTCTCCCTTAAATGTGGATAGAGTGAACGAATGTATCAATTCGAAGATTATTATAATTAATTCAAAAAATATTGTACTGAAAGCTTATAAATCAAAATTATAATTGGACAATTTTATGTATATCGCCCTTTTTAAACAAGCCACATAGGTGTTTCCTTTAATCGCTTGATTTTTGTAACACTAAAAATGCATTCGGTTTCAGTAATACGAGTAATATTCAGGAGCTCTATTCCAGTGTTCTTAAGTCATTATACCTAGTGGCAGTTAAATTTTACGATATCATTTCCAAGTTAAACTCGAGTAGAATACAGTTTGGTGTAGTTATCAGTTTCTATAAGCTCTCTCAAGACTCACTTCACAGTTTCAGTTCACTTCTTCTTATTTTAAGTGTGTTACATTTCGATATTGTTCGACTCAATTCTTTTTATCAGAACATCCAGTATGCTCTTTCACTATTTTAATATATCTTTAAGGCTACAATATATCGAATTGTATTTATTTTTGGGATTACCTAAAATAAAATCACTGAACACTTTCGATATGAAATTTAAAAAAATAAAACAGGAATTGTTGTGAGCAAGTCTCAAACTTCAGAAGTTTGTGGGTGTAACGAAGTAACCTAAATTCTGTTCTACATAAACAGTAAAGGACTATAAAATCCCCTTTTATTTTCGATTGTATATGTACATTCATTGATCATAAGCCAGAAAATCAGCGCTACAAATATTTTTCATTTTCAAATCAGTAAAAATCTTAATTTCTGAAACAAATTA
The DNA here is from genome assembly GCF_010883055.1 of Belonocnema kinseyi. Classification (NCBI taxonomy): domain Eukaryota; kingdom Metazoa; phylum Arthropoda; class Insecta; order Hymenoptera; family Cynipidae; genus Belonocnema; species Belonocnema kinseyi. The sequence continues at coordinate 134,591,108 of NC_046658.1, read as the reverse complement.
TATTTTCCACAAGCGAGATCTTGTTTTAATGAAAAAATCGTCTCACGATCCCTAGGAGAGACGAATCTCACCAGAGGAACGCAAGACAATTACGAATTTGAACTATCACTGTACTTACGAAGATAGCTCCTTTTCATGGGAGTTGAATCCTTACATGTAAAAGATACCACATTCACACCTACTGCTCTCCTCTGGTGCTGAAAACCTAAGCGACCACTCTCTTGGAGACCAGAGAAACGAGTGAGTCGGTGAGTCGACTCTGTTAAATGCTGCGAAGACCAGCCCGCGTAAAACCGCAAATGCTCGAGCAGGCACCCGAGCTCTCCCGACCTCACGAATGACGATCTAGCTGCTCCTAAAATTTATTCAGGTTTTAAAATCCCGAGACTTCTGGGTCTAAAATGTTTTAAATTTAGTGCTGCATGCCTTAGTCATATTTTTAGTAAACAATGGATTTTTAACAAGTAAAAAACAAATTTTCGACAAAATAGTTAAATTTTCAACCTAAGAAATTACTTTCAAAAATACATTTTTTAACTTAAACATTGTAGTTTATACTGAAGTTTGCAGTTGAAAAATTTAATTTTTAAACCCAAATAAATTCGATTTTATCAGCAAACGAACTTAATTTTTATCTAAAACAAATTAATTTTAAAGAAGAATAATTCGCCAACAAAGAAGATAAATTTATAACTGAAAAGAACATTTTTCAAGTAGAAAAATTGTCAACAAAATTGTTCAATTTTCATCTATAGAAACAAATTTTAAACTAAAAAAAATAAGTATTCGGTTAAAAATGGACTAGTTAAATTTTCAGAAAAAAATGGAATTTTCAACGAAAGAAATTAATTTTTAACTAAAATTATAATGTTTCAACGAAAAATTAAATAGATAATTTTTCAGTTGAAAAATAATTTTCAACCCCAAGCAATCAAAGTTTCAACAAAATATTTAAATTCGCAAGCAAAAAATTCAATTTGCAAACAAATATTTTAATTTTCGAACCAATAACTTTCTACTGAAAACAGAATTTCAACATTTTCAAAATCAATTTTAAAACAACAAAAATTTTTGTTAACGAAAATAGATAAATTTACAAGGAAAAACGGTTACATTCTCAGTTTAGAAAATCAATTTACAACCAAGAATTTTTCAGCAAAATAGTTTAATTTCCAAAAAAATAGATGAACTTTGAACCATTTTAAACCAAAATAAAAGAAGTTTCAACAAAAAATGCATTTTCACCCAAAGAAATGAATTCTTGATTAAAATAGATGAATTTTTAAACAAGAAGAACAATTTTCTACCAAAAAAGAAGAATTTTTGACTGAGAAAGGTCATTTTCCTACCAAAAAAAATTCAACCAAAAATGATACAAGTACATTTTTAGTATATGAAGGCGTTTTTTCAACAACAAAAAAATCGAATTTTCAACAAAGCAGTTAAATTATCAACCACAATAGTTATTTTAAAAAAATTTTATTTTAAAATAGTTTCATTTTCGATAGAAGAAATAAATTTTCAACAGAAAATTGTTTTTAAAAAAACACACAATCGAATTTACAACAGAATAGTTCAATTTTTAAACATATATTTATATTTTCATTTAGAAAATTATTTTTCAACCAAAAAGGGAATGTAATGAATTCTGAGAATTTAAAAAAAATCACCATTTTTTATATTATTTTGTGATTTTTCCATATTATATAATTTTAGAAAAAATAAGGAATTTAATTCTTATGAAGCCTTCTTGCGAAATTTTGTTGCACCATTTTTCATTATATTTATGTTGGTTTGTAAAATTTGCTTTAACATTTTAGTAAGTTTACGAGATATTCCAAAATTTTGAAATGATAAAAAAATAATTAAAACTTTCAAAAGAATCTGGAAAAATTCTTAAAAATTAGAAGATTAGAAGGTCTGAAAATATTAGAAAAAAGAATTATTTTTCTAATAATCGTTTGAAAATTTTTAATATTTTTCATTAACAAAAATGTACTTTAAAAAAAATTCCAAAATATTTTGAAACACATCAAACGATTTCCTAAAATTTAAAAGAAGAGTGTAGAAGATTTTAAAGCAAAATGTTTCAATTTGGTAAGATTAAAAAGGGAATTCAGAAAGATTTCAAGGATATAAAATTATTTTTCTTAAAATTCCTGTGAAAAATTTAGAAGATTATATAAGTCAGGTTTTTGACATCTTGCATGCTTTTTTCAAAATTTTTAGAAAAATGTAGTAAGTTAAAAATATTTGTTTGGAATTTATTTTGTTTTACACGTGTTAGAAATATTTAAAAATTTGAAAAAATGTCTTAAAATTTATCAATTATTCGTTGATATCTTCCAAACTTCTAAATCTCCTAAACATCTTTTAAAAAGACTCGAATTGTTCTAATATTTTTGAAAATCCGATAAAATAAAAAAATTTAAGTCCTCTAGGTTCTTTTTTAATACATCTCTTTTCATGCTATTTTGGGATATAATCACAATTTTAAGGATTTTAAGAGAAAAAGTCAAAAAGTTATCAACTTGACTTTGAATGTGGTGTGGAAAGGAATTTCATTAAAAAATGTGTGGGATTTTCGGAACAGAAAACTGCATGAATTTATAATCCAGTCAGGCCTTCTAAGCCTTCTTATCATTAAAAACCATTTAAATTTGTCCTGATTTTCTTTGAAATTCGGCAAAATGGAAACGATTACTTAAAATCTTCAGATTCTTTATTGATAATTTTAAACATGGTTTAAAATGTATTGGAATTTTTTAAAATCAATTTTTCAAAATAAAAAATTATATTAATTATTCGTAGAAGCCTAAAAGAATATTCTTCATTTTCATGAAACCTTAAAAAATTCTTTAAAAAATCTTTACAAATTTTAATTATTTTCTAATCGTTTCAAAATTCCTGAATATCTCTTAAACTTATGCAAATTTAAAAGCACATTTTTTAAAATAGAATAAATTTAAGAAAAAAATGTACAACAAAATTGCGCAAGAAGGCTTGATAAGAATTAATTTCCTTCTCTTTTTCTAAAATTATAGAACATAGCAAAATTGCGTGAACTTTCATTCTCTTGACACCCTGCGAAATTCAGTTTACTTAAAAACTCCTCCAAATAGCCAGTTAGCCACCGAAAACGAACCGTGAAATCGGGGGGGGGGGGGGGGGGGGGGGGGGGGGGGGCTTGGACTCGTGCATTTTCAGCTCTGCAGGAGGCTTGCCTACGCAACATGTAGCAGAGCCGACTCACGGACACGCTACGTTTGAATATGTCGCTCCCAGATGGGAGAGTGGTGGGGGCCGAAAAATCCCACGTTCTGGGGACACTGAGAAGAACTTAAGAATCGAGTGGGACTCGAGACTTTCCCGTTCCACCGCCTCTGCGTGCTGGCCAAACGCACTATGCTGTGATTGGCTGGGAACCCCCACTCTACTCTATCGGAACGGGCCCTCGTTCCATTTTCTTTCTGCGACGATCGTCGCGTAAAATGACTTTCTAACGGGTGATATTTTAATATGTAGTTATGAGAGTTTGTATATTATTTCAAAAATTGTGTAAAATTTACCTTCATAAAAGATAAGATAAACCTGCACGTTACAAGTGGTTTATTTTCAGGGAGAATTTAACATTTTTTAATTTTCCCACCCTAGAACTTTTGAAAATATTTATTAAAAAGATCGAATTATCATCCAAATACATTAGAGTCATTGAAATTGTGCAAGACTTTGTTTATTCTCAAATAATTGTATGGTATATAAATATAATAGCGCAGAGCCTGCAAATTTTCATTTTCGAATACACTCCTTTTAAGACCAGAATGCTTCAAAACAAAAAATTTGTATTATAGGCTGGAATCATTTCACTTTTTCGACAAAGTTATGAGTTTCTAAACTTTTAAAACTCGTGACGTAATTTCTAAAAAAAAATTGATTTTTGCTTTGAAGTGCTGTAGTAGAGGAGAAATACTCTTTTTTTGTTACTGAAAAATCAATATTCACATTTTGTACAAAATAAAGAGAAGATACAAAAAAGTCAAAGAAGCAAAGTTCTGCCCCTTAAAAAGTTCTAAAGAAAAGTCTTGGAATTTTCCTCTATCCTGCGTTTCTTTTGAGATTTTCGCTAAAATAAGATTAATTTAGAATTTCCGGCAATTAAAGGTATTTTATGAAAATATTAAATTTTAATTATCATAAAATATTGAAAAATTGTATCAAATTTTTTAACTTCTTAATTTAAACTCTTCTTACTAATTTATGACATAATATGACAGACTATTGTTGCGAGGAAAATACAGTTATAGCTTCTTTGCTTTTTTGAATTTTTTTGTATCTTGTCTTGCTTTTGCATAAAATGTGAATATTTATTCTCCAATAACAAAAAAATGTTTTTTCTCTCCGAAGCGTGGGCACAAGATAAACTCTCATGATATATATTTACCATAATAGTACTTAACTGGGAAAAAATCAAGAAAAAAAAACTCTGGTCTTCATCAGAAAATTGAGTTTAAAAGTTTTCTGAAACACCGCCGTCAGTTTGTCAGTTGTAAGAATTTTCTAAAATTTTTTGTAGATTTCCAAAGAGAATTGAAGGAACTACTAGAAGAGAAAAAAATGTTTTATATCCACATCAGTTTCAAAACTACATCGTTTTAAAGCAAAAACCATAAATTGTTTTCATAAATTGTGTTACGAGTTTTAAAAGTTTAAATACTGATAATTTTGCCCAAGGAAAATTATCTACCAAATCGGAGAAATACGTGTCATCAAAAAGCCCTTGAAAAAAAAAATATTTTATCTGCAGCCAATTCTGTGCCATGACTGTGCTCAGCCTTCATGATTTGAAATGAATTTGACCTGTATTAATTCATATAAAATAGTTAAATTTTCAACTGAAGAAATGAATCTTTTACCAAGGAACATCAATAAAAAAACATTTAAAGCAAGTGTTTAGCAAATATATTCCAAAAAATTAAGAAATTTTTCTGCAATTACAAATTAAAAAACTATATATAACTCTTTAATAAAATAGTTAAATATTAATTTTTAAAAGTTATTCTTACAATAAAAATGAAATACTTTAATTTTCAGTTTAAGAAAATTATCTTTAAAAAAAAAAAGAATTTTCAACCTGAAAGATATATGGAATAGTATAATTGTTTGTTGAAAGAAAAATCATTTTTAAACAAAAAGGAAACGTGTTCAACAAAATAGTTTAATTCGGTGCCAAAATAGTTTAAATATTAATTTAATATATCCATTTCCAAGTAAGAAGATTAAATTTTCACCAAAAAAGGCAACCTTTCAACAAGCTGAAGGAACTTTTAAATAAATAGTTGAATTTTCAACCGAACAGTAGAATTTTCGACTGAAGAACATACATTTACAATGAGAATTTGAATACCTAAATTATCACTTCACAAAAATTAATCTTCAACAAAAAAGAGAGATTAATTTGTTATAAAAAATACAATTATCTATCTAAATACATACATTTTAAACCAAATATATGAACTTTTAACGATAATTTTGTAACGAAGTTAACGATAAATCTAATTAAATAATTGTAAGCGATAAATTTATAATCAAAAATAGAAGAGTTGAACGAAATAGATGTTACTTTAAGCAGGAAGATGAATTTTATACTATCAAGACGATATTTGAACAGAAGGCAGGAATTTTCCTCTACCTGGTTAAATTTGTAAGAAACTGGTTCAATTTTTAACAAAAAAAAATTATTTTTTATGTAAAAATCTTAATTTTATATTTAAAAAAATATAATTCAACAAAATACATGAATTTTAAATAAGGAAGGACAATTTTGCACAAAAAATTATATAGTAAAATTGTCATTTAAGTAAATTAATATTTAAAAAAACTAATTCATTTTGAACCAAAACAATTAGTTTTCCACAAAATTGTTCAATCGTCAACTAAAATTAACAATATTCAACTAGATAAACAAACCTTTCAACTAAAGAAATAAATTTTCTATCAAAACAGTTTCATTTTCAACTCAAAAAGACAAACTTTTAACTAACCAATTTAATTTATAACAATATTTTTAAATTTTCTGCTAAGTATATTTGTTTCTCTCTAAGAAGTGATTTTCAACAAAGATTCATTTTCTTCCAAGAAACATAACTTTTCAACGAATTAAATGTATTATTAACTAAAAAGGCTCTATTTTTCAACAAAAAAAGAATATATAAAGTTTCTGCCAAGAAAATTAAAATTCAACAAAATCGTTTGAAAACTATTTGAATATCCTATGTAAATTACTCAAAAGTAGCTAGATTACTGTACATTACAATTTACTTACTTGGATTACTTAAATTGCTTTAAATTCTTCAAATACTTCAATTACAAGTGGATTACATGGGCTTACAATAGGATTATTTCTAATTACTTAAATGACCCTTAATCACACCTCATTAGGATTTTGGATAACTTAGCGGACCAGCGGATTACGAGAGTGGTTTCTCTCTTACTGAAATTAGATTAGATCTTTTGGCAGATAATTCTTGATAAAATAAGAATTATTTTTCGATTTAGACACCCTGTATGTACATAAATTGGTAAGCGAATACAGGATGACGTAGAGAACTTGAGTTGAGGAACGGAATACCGTCGGCACAGGCAGATCGAGTTTCCAGCGATGTTGAAAATCAGTTTCCATAAACTTGAGCAAGAGAGTTTGCTGGTTTCCATCCATTTTCGTATGTCGCCTCGACAGGTCTATCGATCTCCAAGTTAAGATTTCCTTCCTTCTATTTTCATTCTATCCTATCCACTAACAATTACATGACACCCAAAGTTAATGCTCATTCATCACAAAAACTTGTCCTCCTTTTATGTACCTATACGTATTCAGTCATTCTAGAGCCAAGTTTATCTGTCCGGAAAGTATCCGACCTTGTGATGAAACAGGAGAAAGGGTTTATTCTAGTCAATGGCAATGATATTGCCTTCAAAGTAATCCTCTTTGGAAGCCCCAACATTATTTTTGCGATTCTTACCTTTTAGAAGCACTTCTTGAAGTTACTTTTCGGAATAGTCAATAGCTGCTATGTCTTGAAATCGTTTTCCTTTCATAGGATACTTCAATTTGAAAAGCAGCTAGAAGACACAGGGAGCAGGGTTATGACTTCATGAGGAATATCCAATTTGTGTAAGGCCGTGTATCACCTCCAGGGTTATCCCACTCCTTTCCACTTCCTCAAAATCCTCCAACTAGTGTTCTATCCTTATATTCCTTCCCGCATCCCCCTTCCCGGACAATTCACACATCCTGTTCTCCCTGGGAAGCTAGAACCTATTCAAGCACTCCATGCAACCACATCTCATCCTTGCTATATCCTCCTGACTCTCTTTCTCTCTTTTTCCACATCCATCCTTCTCACTTCATGCATCTGCATTCGATTCGTTCTAGAATATCTTTCTTTTTCAACCACCAAATCTCCACTGCATAAAATAGCACCTTCATCACTAGTTATTCTAAGAATTTTATTTTTTTCCCAAAATCACCTGCGAGGAACTTCTGTCTTAGTCCCTACATCTGCCTCATTACTACGTTTGCCCTTCTTACTCTCTCTCTTTCTTTTATATGATAATCCACTCCCCCATTCATCCGTAACAGGAAGCTGAGGTACACAAATTATCTCCTCTAATCCATCGCCCTTTTTCTTCCTCTTCTACTCCCTTTCCTTATCCCTGCTACCTCTTTTTCTAAACATCGTAACCTTGGAATTTACCGCATTCAGCTCTTATCTAATCTTATCAAGTTATTGTCTTAATCTCTTCATCATCTCCTTCAAGGCCTACTCGCTGTTTGCATACAACACTATGTAATCTGCACACGCGATTGACAATATTTTAACCCCTGCGGGCATTTCTGCAGCAACGTCATATCCAACCAAAATCCCTCAAAAATCTCCACCTTTTCTCTTACAATTCCTTACACCCTATGTTTCATCTCTTTATATCCCTTTCTTAACCTCTATATCAGGCGTCTCTTCACTCCCCTCTCAACCATTGCCTCCAACAACCTTCCCCCATCCACCGGAGGAAACGTGCCTTCAAAACCACTAAAAGTTCGTACACTTTTGACCCCTTTTCCCTTAATTCTCTTTTTCCCACGTGCTGCCACATCATTCCGCAGCCTCTCCACCAACGCAATCGCTCAAACTTTCTACGCCGTATTTATTAGCGTAATCCGGGTATAATTTTCCTGCCTATCCTTATCCTATTTCTTAGACAGTAGCACTATCAACCCCCTTTTCCACCCTCCTGAAAATTCGTTTCCCCTTTATATTTTGTTTACCACATCATTTAGCCTCTCTCTAACCTCTTTTGTACTCTTGCGCCTTTGACCTTCTCAACTATCTGATCTGCTTCTCTGTCTCCTCATCATTCAGTGCTTCTCCCTCTACCCCCCTCGTTTTTCCACTCTCGTTATCATTCTTTCGTGAATCTGAACCCTGAAACAATTCTTTAAGAAACTCCCTCCTTTCCTCAATCCCTATCTTCTCGCTTATCCCCAACGTACGTCCCCTAAAACTATTTATTACCATCCACAAGTCCCCTTCTGTCTTCACACTTCTCATTTCTACGTTTCCATCCCTTTCTAAGTTCCCTCTTTTTTTTTAAATCTTTTTGCAATATATTATTTTACTTTATTATTGAATCTGTAAACTATCAATTTTTGCATTTATCACAGGCTTCACATGATGCGACAATTTTTAAAAACGTTATTCTCTTTGGTTTAAAATTCGTCTTCCTGTGTTTTGAATTCAACTGTTTAATTGAAAATAAATTTTTATGTTAAAAATTTGACAATCTAATTAAATTTTTTCTTGTTTCCTAACTGACAATTATTGTGTTGGTTGAGAATGCGACACTTTTATTGAAAATTCATCTCCCTGGGTCGAAATTTTATTTTTTTCTAGCTCAAAACACTACTGGTTGGTTACAAATTCAATTATTTCGATTAAAATTCATCAATTTTTTTTGTAGAAATTAATTCTTGTTTGAAAGAAATTTCAAAAATATTTCATTGAAAATGTGTCTGTTTTTTATTACATTCAAGTGTTTTTCAGTAACGTTTTTGTTTAAACTTGTATAAATATCAACTGTTACATTTTTCGTCGGAAATTAATTTTTTTGTTTAAAAATTAAACTTCACCATTTTCAGTCAAAGATTTTTCTTTTTAAGTTACGATTTCAACTACTTCGTTCAAGGTGTAACTACTTTATTAAAAATAATTTTTGTTCGCGTTAAAGATTCAGTATTTCATTTAAAACTTCATCGGCTTTTTTCGATGGACTAGCTTGTTCATAATTATTTCTTAATTTTTGCTTGGAAATGATTATTTGTCCTTAAAAATTAATTTGTTTTTTAGTTTTAATATTTTACTATTTATTTTAAATTTTAATTACCTTGTTAAAACTGAATTCTTTTCTTTAAAAATTCATCACTTTAGATAGAAATTGATTTAACTCACTCTTATTGAATATTTGACCAAAAGTCGTAAATTTAAAAAACCGGGACTTTCTATCATTATTTTAATAGAAAATTGCTAAAAATAATAATAAATTATTTAAACAATTTATTATACTTCTAATTATTAGTATGAAGTACAATATTATGTATTAGGCACAATTTGCATTAAAGCAAAAAACGCAAAAAAGTAATAATTAGCGCCAATCTCAAAACTTATTTTCCCAAACATGGGGCTTTTTTAGGACCCAATCAAACAATCTTATGGGTGTGATGTTTAAAACGTAATATTTTATTCGTTTTATGTGGCTAATTTTAAAGAGATATAAGGAATTTCAACTACATTCAGCTAACAATTGTGATTCTATATAAAATTAACAAAAACGTATTTTTTTATTATGAGAAATGCGTGTGAATCTTTTTGAGGTTTTTACCACTTCTAAATATTTTTTTTTATGGATTTGAAAAAATTTTTGGGCGATATGCATGAAAAATTATAGGAAAAAAAACTCCAATGCATTTTTGGAAACCCCTATGGCACACTTATTTAATATCCCACCATATTATACCGAAAAGCCATTCGTTTACCTTTGGAAAAGAGGGTTTTCCTGACCCAAGCTCTCCGTTGTTTCAAAAGGCTACAGTTGGAAAATTTTAAGCACCAGCTAATCGTCTGGTGAATATTTTAAGAGTTAATTTTCCCCGTGAGTTTGCTGGAAAGGGTCGTTTGGTTCTATTACTTTGAAGAGGTTCAACGTCAAACCACAAGAACCACGGTCCACTACATACAGCATCCCTTATGCCTGTATTTTCGAGTATATTGCGTAAAACACCGTCTAATTTTTAGAAAAAAGACAAGCCTAAAAATGGTAGAAAAAACTGAACTAATTGTCCCTCATTTTCCGAACAAAAACTTTTTTGTACATTTCGAAAAAACGGCGGGGTTTTCAAAAACACAAAAAATAATTAAATAAGAAGGGAATTCCAAAGGACACATTTTATTCTTCATCTAGATAGTTCTTTCAGGCCCTAATAGGGTGCTTTCTAGCCCTTAAGCGACCAACTAATTTTTAAATGCGCCTCATTTCAAAATTTTATTTTACATTTTCAAAAAAAGGCCGGATGTTTAAAAGTATTGAAAATGAAAAATTAACTCTAGCATATCAGGGAAATAGTTTTTCTAACTTTTGAATCGAAATATTTTGTTGTACATTTCCAAAAATCTCCAGGTTGTCTGTAATCATAGAATATGAAAATTCTACAATCAAAACAATTTCTCTTACCATCTACACGGTCTATCCTGGCACCAAATAGTTTTTCGATAGTTCTCTATTTTATCTGATTCTAGGATATTTTTAAATACTTCAAAGGATTTTGCACAATTTTAAGCGATTTGAACAATTTTGAACAATTTTACGGTATTCGAGAAATTTTACTGCATTTAAAGAGATTTCTAAGGACTTCATTTTTTTAGGAATGATTTCCAAGGATTACGAAAACTTTTTTCGAAATTTAGAGAATTTTACGAAAATTCAAGGTATTTGAAAAGATCTTAAGGAGTTTCAGTGATTACATTGATTTCCAAAAATATTTAAAAGAATTCTAACGATTTTCACAAGATTTCAATGGATTTCAAGTAAATACCATGTATGTTTATGGATTTTAAAAAGTTTCAAAAATTTAACGTATAAAAATGTAAAATTTTCAAAGGCTTTCAAACAATTTTCAAAGATTTTTAATTATTTTGAAATATTTTTATATATATTTTAGTGAATGAAAGGAAAGTATTTCTAAAGATTTCAAAGGATTTTACGAAATTAAAAGAAATTGGTACGAATTTGTAAGGATATTAAGAGATTTCTAAGGACTTCACAGATTTTCAACGAATTCGAAAATATTCTAAGAATTTTACAAAATTGCAAGCAATTTTAAAAGATTTTAGAGGATTTCAAAGATTTGGTGAATTTACCAAATATTTCGAAGGATTTTACGAAATTATAAAATTGTTTACTTAATTTAAAAGATTCTCAAAAATGTCAACAGAATTTGTAAGACTTTTAAATATGTCAAAGGATTTAAAAGATTTTAAATAGTTTTGAATCGTTTTGGAACGATTTCAAAAAATTTCAAAGCTGACTTAGTGGATTTTAAGAAATTCGTTTTTTCGCGAATTCGGGAGATTTTCAAGTATTTCAAAAGATTTTAAAAAATTAAAAAAAATGTATTAGTTTTCAGAAATTCTTAAAAATTTGAAAGTAATTTGTAATATTTCAAAGATTTTCAAGGATTCCAAAGAAATTTGAAAAGATTTTAATGGGATTCAAAAAATTTCGATGGACCATCAATAGTTTCGATAGATTCCATAATATTTGATTTATGTTCATATTTTCGTATTTTAAGAGATTTTAATGGATTCTTATAAATTATAATAGATTTGAAAAAGTTTAACGTATTTAAAACGGAAAATATTGAATGATTTTCAAAGAATTTTTAAGGATTTTAAATAGTCACTAAATGTTTCTGAATATGTTTTAGAGATTTAAAAAAAAACGTAGGGATTTTCTGATTTTTAAATTGAATTTACGGTATATTAACAAAAATTTAGAGATTTTAAAAAATTCGTAAGGATTTGTTTGGAATTTTTATGATATAAAAGGATTTTGTGACATAAGAAGGAATTTTAGTGGATTTGCAATGATAAATTTTTTACATTACGTTTAAAGATCTAAGAAATTCTAAAGGAATTTGACTAATTTTCAAGTGATTTAAAGAGATTTTAAGGAAATTCGATGATTTTGTTAAATTTCATGAAATTTTAAAGGATTTTACGAAATTCAAGAATTGTTAGTTAATGTTTTTAATTCCCAACAAATTCAAGGAAATTTGCGAAAACTTTCAAATATATCAAAGGATTTCATGGGAGTTAAGCAATTATAAAAAAATTAATTTCAAAAGAAATCTAAATAGCTTCAAATTTTTTGGAACGATTTCCAAGGACTTCGAAGTGGATTTAGAAGATTTAAAGAAATTCGTTTTCTAGCGATTTTGTGAGATTTTCGAGGATTTCAAAAGATTTCACAACATTTAAAAACGATTTCACTGAATTTAAAATTTTTTTAACAATTTGAAAGTAGTTTTTAAGATTTTGAAAGATTTTAAACGATTTCAAAAAAATGTTACAAGATTTTAATGGGGTTTTTAAAATATTGAATCACTGCCAATAATTTATAAGGATGTAAAAGAATTTCAATAGATTTAAAAATATTTTAATTATTTATTTGCAGATTTTTGAGAATTTTTAAAGATTGAGCGATTTAAATTTTTCCAAGGACTTAAAGCAATTCATACATTTTTGGAAGTATTATCATAGATCTTAAACATTTTATGGAATTGGAGAAGCTTTTATGCATTTCAAAAGATTTCGAAGGAATTCCATTTTTTAAGAATGATTTTCAAGGATTTCGTAAACATTGGATAGACTGCCAATAATTTGGATAGATTTAAGAGAACTTGAATAGATATACAAAACATTTTAATTATTTTCTAGCAACCTTTAAGAATTTTAAAGGACTTCAAGATTTTTTAAATGTTTCAAAGAATTAAACTAAAAATAAACGATTTTCAAATAATTCGACAGATAACTGAAATGAAACCTTATCTAAAGAAAATCTTAGTGGACGGAACAGAATTCTAGTGATCAATATTATGGCCGTTTGATCTAATTTATTTAAAAATATAAAAAAGACTCGTAAATAAGTAAATATGACAATTTAATTTTTGATTTCAGAAATTAGAATTTTCTGACTTTCGGAAATTTACTGAAAATTGTCTTATTTCCCTGACCTTCCCTGCAGCTTTTTAACCCCTATGTGTGGCCGTGCGGTCTCACAGACCGCACGGTTACATTGTCTCATTTTCACTGACTTTCAGTGATTCCCTGACCTGTGACAATCCTGATGAGTGCTTGTAATTAATAAATAATCACAAATTCTTTTATGAAGCGAATTTCAATGGTGTTATTTCAACTCTGAAGACAATTGGACCGCAATAACGCCAAATTCCCGCAATGCTTGAAATTCAAAAGCAGATATAACTCAACAATTCTTGTTTATTATAGTAATGATAAACTAATTTCACGTACATTCGATTTTATGTCCGTCTACTTTATTAACTTTGCGTTTGCAAGGTAGTTCATACTTCCGCCCTCAATGAACCGCAGGGAACCGCAGGAAAATTTTTTTATCGCGCTAACTTTTTTTATTTCCTAATCCTGCTTTGTATACTTTTACGTTCGATCTTGATGAATTTCCAGGGACTTGTGATACTGGCTCGTCGCCTATCTGCTTAATTAAAAAGTTTTCATCACTTTCCAGATACTTTTCGTCCCCTTTCTATACTATGAAGATATCAGGATCGTTCGCACCTTTTTGTGTTGAGTGAGCTCTTCTGTAATTATATTTTTCCGGACAGATTTACCATTTGTTCTTTTTTAAACCAATTTCTGCAAGATTTTCGCTGAGTAAACTAAACAAAAGAGACCTATTTTTTATAATTTTCTTCAATAATTTTCTTTTCAATTATAATCAACCCTTTCTAAGATCTGAAAAAAACACCCGCTCATAGTTATCCGTACACTGAATCGGCAAAATCTACCCGCTAATGACATTTGACCCCATTTCCAGTATTTTAAGGAAAACAACCGTTCATAGTTAGCCATAACCCTTTTTGGCTAAATCTTCGTCGAAAACAAATTTAACCCAATTTCAGTATCTGAAATAAGTCCCTGTTTATAGTTGGTATGATCCACCATAGTTGGAACCATTGCCATAGTTGGAAAAATCCACCTTCAAATTTTATTTAACCCATTTTCAGCATTTAAAAAACTGCCTGTTCGTATTTGCCGATGCCTTTACTCAGCAAAATCGATTTCTCAATTATATTTGATCGTGAAACAGTAATGTTTACATTTGAATTTTACTTGAACCCATTTCCAGTATTTACAAAAAATCACCCGTCGATAGTCTAAACTTAGTAAAATCTATCTCTTCATCAGATTTACCCGCATTTCCGGCATTTAAAAGAGTTGCTTGTTTATATTTGACCATCCAGCAGTTATAAAAACCACTTGTTCATAGTTGAACACACCTTAACTCTGCGAAATCGACTCCTCAATTATATTTCATCCAAAAATGGTCAAATCAACGTCTCGATTTTACTTGAACTTATTTTCCATATTTACAAAAAATTCATTTATATTATGCCCAACTTAGTGAAATCTATATCTGAATGAAATTTGACCCCATATCCAGCATTTAAAGAAATCTTTTTTATAGTTCACGATGCCCCAACTCCGCAAAATCTATTTTTTAAATATATGTGGCCCCCTTTGTAGTATTTTAAAAAAATCCGCTTACAGTCAACCTACTTGGGTAAATCAATATCCTGATTAGATCTTATCCCATTTTCAGGAGTTCAAAAATACACTTTTTTTATAGAGGACCATACCCCAGCTGCGCAAAATCTACGTCTCAATTATATTTTAACCCATTTCCAGTATTTAAAAAATCATCCATTCATAGTCGGCCTGAGAAAAATCAATATCTTAATCAAATCTCACCCCATTTTCAGCTGTAAAAAAAACTTTTTTATAGTTGAGAATACCTTGACTCTGCTAAATCTATCACTCAAATATATTTGACCCCATTTCCAGTGTTTTACAAAAATCATCCGTTTATAGTTGGCTCAACTTCGTAAAATCTATATCTTAATTTAATTTGACTTTATTCCTAGCAGTTGGAAAAAGACACTATGTTATAGGTGACAATAGTCTAGCTCGGAAAAATTCATCTCTCAAATATATTTAACCACATGTTCAGCATTAAAAAATCAATTAGTTTATATTTTTTTTGTAAACCCGCGCGTTTATAATTGGCTAGGACCTAATTCTGCATAATTAAAATGTAAAAATCTACATTTCGATTATATTTTACCCCATTTCCAGTATTTGGAAGAAATCATCAGTGTATAATCGGCCCAATCCTAATCGACCATATCCTAACTCGCAAAACTGACTTCTCAATTATATTTATTTCATACTGAACTGGTAAAGTCTACCCCTACATTTTACTTTAAACCATTTCAAGTATTTAAAAAAATCATTACTTTCTGGTTGGCCCAAATTGGTAATTGGTAAATTAGATTTGACCCCCTTTCCAGCAGTTACAAAAAAAGGTTTTTTTATAGTTAACCATACCCCAACTCCGCAAAATTTAGTTCTAAAATATATTTGTCCCCATTTCCAGTATTTAAATAAATCATCAGTTTATAGTTAGCAAAACTTGGTGAAATCTATATCCTAATTAGATTTTACTCCATTTCCAGTGGTTAAAAAAACACTTTATTGTAGTTGACCAAACCACAACTCGGCTAAATACATCGCCCTATCCCGATTTCCAGTGTTTTACAAAAGTCATCCGTTTATAGTTGGCTCAACTTGGTAAAATCTTTATTTTAATTGTATTTGACCCCCTTTCTAGCAATTGTATGAAAATTCTATTTTATAGTTGACCATAGCCCAACTGGGCAAAATCGATATCTCTGATATATTTGGCCCCATTTCCAGTATTTCAAAAATCAATTGGTTTATAGTCTTTAAAAAAATTTACTTGTTTATAATTGGCTGGGCCCTAATTCTGCATAGTCAACCTCTCAATATCTACATCTAAATTATATTCCACCCCATTTCCAGTATTGAAAAAAACTATCGTTCATAGTAATATTTTAAAAATTAGAGTTAAAATTAGAGAATTAGCCAGATTTTTTAGTATCAATAGGGTAAACTGAAAAAGGGAGTATTTGTCCCCAAATTTTGGTACCAAAAGCCATATTGTGTGTAGAAACACCCATATTTGTACTTAATTTTTGGTACACGTAGAGACTTCCTTAAAAAAAATGTTGCTTAATAGCCATACATCAACTGGGCCAAATCGAGATCTTAACTGTAGTTAACCCATTTTCAGCATAAAAAAGAAACCACGTGGTTAAAGTTGGCCATACGCCAATTTGGCAAAATCGACTTTTAAATTATATTTGATCTCGATATGGCAAAATGTACTTCTCAATTACACTTGAGCCCATTTTGAGAATTTAAAATACTCAAATAATAAAATCTTATACTTATTCATTATTGCAACGATTTTTGGATTGTTTAGATTCCGGACATTTTATTATTTTGGAAATGTTTTATAATATCGGCAAGTTTGTTTAAAAAATTATTGATTATTTATCGCTCGTCCCAATTTTGAATTCTTTTACTTTTATAATTTAAAAGATTATTAAAAAAACATTTCTGTGGCGAAATGTTGTCACAGGCTTATACTGCCCAATATCTCGAAGGCATTTTTGGTTAGAGTTTGATTTTTTTATTTGATCATTTTGCACGGGGCTCTCCCGATATACATCATCAATCACGGACGCATTTTTATAATGCAATCAAGTGATCTGATGAGAGCAGTCTGCCCAGACATATTGGACAAAGCCTGGTTTTTACCCCATCATTGACGGACTGGGTTGCAGTCAAGTACACGATGGGGGGACCTACAGCTTAAGGTGGGTTCCGAACCACCAGAACCTCGGTGAAGGTACATTGAAAAATTTCGAGAGGTACCGGCTCAGGGATCGAACCCCGGACCTCTAAGGTGAAGTCCAAGTGTCTATCCAACTGACCACCGAGGCTCATGTTTAAAAGATTATTATTATTATTATTATTCTAATTCTTTATTTGAAAATTTAAAATAATATACGTTTAGTTTTTAAAGCCCTAAACAGTTAAAAACAAAAACTCC